>NC_137133.1:18800349-19147849 GCF_949319135.1 Squalius cephalus
CAAAACAATTTGTATAGCAAAACACCATGGATTACCTGCAAAAGCCAGTCTCTTGCTCAAAATCTTTAGTTCATCTCTCAAAGGAAATATCTGTGTCAATGAATATGTCAGTGCCATCAGAATGACTAGTCCTTGTGTCATTGTGTACAGATAAGACAGTCAAAATGCCTAGTCATGTTGTCAATAAAACACTGCACTCTGTTACTATTACCTGATGTAAACTATGGCAACAGTTTGGATGACAGTTACTGTACTGAAATGTACAAAGCTGTGCTTCTTCTGTATGCCATATATCCATTTTAAATGTACAAATTTACACACTACTGTACGTGAGATATTGATTGAAAGAGACTGGATAGGATTCACAGTTACAACTTTACTAGTGGTCTGACAAAAAACAAAACATTACAATATTATTGTGATATAGAAAAGAAAAAGAAATAGGGGCACAAAGGCGAAAATACAACATTAGAAAGGCAAACACAGGAAAGACCCCTTAGGCAGAACTTTGCTTTTGCATGCAGCACTTTATATATGCGTGCCAATTGAAGGTTCATGAGATGCAACTTTGAGCTATTTCAGATAACTGGTTTCTCATTGGTTGATCTACATTCTCTTCATTGGTGAAAGTCAAGATTCGCCTGCATAATTCATCAATTCATGGCACATTTACAAAAAGCCTAATAGAAATGTGTAGAAAATATGAATTTTGCATTTAATGACTTATACGATGAACTAATGACTAGATGTTTTGAGGGGTAAGACTATTGCACAGAGAACTATTTAATACATTTTGAGCAACATGGCATTAGCAACTGATAATGTAGGAAACCGCAGACAATTACATAATCAATTGCATGAATGCACCAAAGCAATCGCAACTTGTTCAAAAGAATGAGAAACTGCTTTTATGATGTGCACAAGTGACTTAATGATGTGGAGGTTGAACAAGTAGTTTTGAGAATTTCATTTCTGATCTGAGAAATGCACCAAAGCGACTTATGTGTGATTTCTGATATATGTTGCATGTGAAATAAATCCTGTTTTTTATTATTTGACAACTACAAAAAGAGAGTGTCCCTATTCAACAGTATTATTCAGGCACCATCAGGATGATTGAGTCTCAATGAGCTCAAACTCTCTCGAACAGGAAGCTGTTATGTCACTGCTGGAATTACCCCAGAATACACAAGCAGAGCTTCAGGGCGACAGCCGACTATGTGGATGCTTTGTTGAGTTCTGGAGGGTCTGGATGGAGGAAATTTTCTTTTCCCTCCCTTTCTCTCTCCCCCACCCCCCAGCATGCCTTTGTTACAAGTCTCTCATCTCCTGCCGATGAAGAAGACTGATGTCACGTCACCATTGAAAGGGACACCAAAATGTACCAAATGTTTCTTTCATCCACTCTTGCTTTCCATGCGCACACTTGTTTTTAGTGGGTGAGGAGGGGCGGAGCTAACATTCCCTCTATTGACCCCCCAGGCTGAGGAATGTGTGCCAAACTTCACTTATTCACAGCTCAGACAACCGAGCACGTGTCCACAGTGATGAGCTGACCGTAGTGAAGGCTGGCTAAACAGTGGATACGCTAGTAAATGACAAGGCCAGCCAAGCTGAATAGGCTGTTTTAATAGTGAAAAGCTTTGTGCTATTTATTGCTAAAAAGCAAGATTGACTTTTGTCAAAAAAACTAAAACTTGAAGTTTAACAATAATGGCTCTACATCTTTTCAACTTAGCTATGTGAAGGCAGTTTTCACTTTGCAAGACAGTGAGCCATACAATAATTCGGTTCTGCCTAAGGCCACATGCCTGGTCAAACAAACATGCATAATTTATATAGAAATGATATCTGACCATTTGCTTAGGTTATAGGCTAAGCTATGAGGCTAAACATCTAGCTGTGTGGTAAGTTAGTGCACTGAGCGATTAGCCCATCAATTGTAACTGAGAGAAAAACAAAGAACGAGAGTTGTTTGCAACCCTTGTGAAAAAGAAGTGCACAACTTTGAGAAAACCTTGCTCGAACGTTAGCTGGGTTGTGAGAGATTACTGCTTGTCGTAATCTTGATTTTTCTGAAATCGTCTGTGAGGCGAGGTTTGCGCTTTGCTTTCAGCAAAAAAATAAAAAATAAAACGTGAATAACAACACTCTGGTTTAATGTCACATACATTTGAAGGTAAATCTATCTACCCACTGAGAAGTGAGGTTTTGTAAACAACATATACAACAAGGCCATGCACTTCCATTGTGTTGGTATTAGCATTACTTAGCTGGAATTAGCATACTTACATGTGTGTTTCTGGACTAGAGGGAAAAGTACATCTGGAGTATTGTAATACTGTTTCTTTGTTGTGCTTCCTAATGCAGATACAGCTTGGATTTTCAACAGAGAGGCATTTGAATGGTTATTCAATGGAAGGTTAAAGTGCAAGTGGCTACTTAGTGGTACTGGAAGTACTAGCGGGAAAATCGAAAAAGAATGTATGTGGTTGCGATACAAATGAATTAATTCTCTTTTGAAATTAAGATATTTGTGGATCTACTTGACCAGGCACTAGGGAGGACAGTCTGTGAAGTCCTCAGTGTGATGCATGATTTGTTTTAGGTAAAAATATTTTGTTTGCATACTTCCCTTCTTACACTTCTTCTAAAGGGCAAAAAACGGACTGACGTATGATTCCTGCAGGCCTCGATATGGAGTGGAAGAGTAACGCTCGGGACCGTTTCGGAATCTTGGAAGAGTTTCAGTCGCACACGAAGAACAATAAACATTCTTCAGGTTTCCAAAGGCTCAGTAGGATAGCTTTGGAAATACACACTGCTACTGCCTTTTGTACACAAGCTGACTTTCTCAGCGCCCGTCTCTCATGGGAAGCAGGCCAGCTCTGTTAATGAGAGACTCCACCGGGATAGGGGATGGGGAGGGAAACACAGGCCATGGAGGAAAGAGAGACACTCTACTCTCTCATTTGTAACTGAAACGCAGATGCCTCGGCTCTCTGATACGGAGCTTTTGAACTTGTTAGTCATTTGAATGTAAGAGGGGTCAGTGGATACGATTAGAGAGCTTTGCAGTGTCTCTTTCCCAAAGTCCCTTTAAGGCAAGTAATTTCACTCAGCAACCATCTTTGAAACGCCTCTCAGGCTGCTATTTCATTAATGTGCAGATCCAATCTCTTTGAATGGGGAAACATTACATTCTCCAAAACTGATCACCAAGCTTATGATATGAAACAAAGTCTCAACTTTCAAATTTGGTCCTTTTTTAAAGGGGTGGTATAATGCCCTTTTCGCAAGTTGCAAAATATGTCTTTGATGTCCCCAGAGTGTGTATGTGCAGTTTTAGCTCAAAATACCTCACAGATATTTTTATATAGCATGTTAAAGTTGCCACTTTTTGAAGGTGAGCAAAAACGCAACGTTTTGTGTTGGTTCCTTTAAATGCAAATGAGCTGCTGCTCCCGGCACAGAGGGCGGAGCTTCAACAGCTTGTGTCATTTTACCTCACACAGACATGCACTAAAAAATGTCTAAAACTTTTAGCCTTTTATGTTCAAACCTAGTGGTGTCAACAATAATCGATTCGGCGATTCAGCAGCGATGCGGCAAAGTGCCATAATCGATTATGTCACTGTTTATTTTCTGGCCTTGAGTTGGACAATAAAGTTGTGAAGTTTCAATTACTTCTGGGACTTTTAAACATCAAAATAACATTTTTTAAAATGTATTCTTGTCAAAATGACATATAAACATCTTTTCCTGTTCTATTTTGCCTGGAAATGCTTCCAACACGCTTGCGTGTCGCGTGAAAAATAGGCGTCGGTTCTATTTCTAGCATGCAAGCGTTTTCCGCGCGGCTCATGCAGGCAGTGTGCAAGCTCTAATAACCTGTTAACATGGGAGCCGGAAAAAAAACGGACACGCCGCGCAGCCAGTGTGTCGCCGGCCTTACGCGGTGTGTAAAACCTGCCACACTAAAATCAAGCACGTTGGCAATACAACTAACTTAAGTTAGTTTAAAAAAACACTTATGTTCACTGCTGGAAAAAGTTGGCTGTTATTATTGCTCTATTTAATTTCAAATGGTTCTAAAGCAGAGAGAAGAGAAACATTTCTCATTCAAAGCACTGAAAGCAGTGATTTATGTTTTCTTTTTCAGTTTTCAGTTTTGAAAATGCCATATCCAATACCCTGTACCATTCAATTTTATTTTATTTAATGACATTTATGTCAAAGATACAGGAGAGTGATAATACACACATAGCAGCCAATAAAATCTGTTGTTCAATATCTGACTGCTTGTATTGCCTCATGACTGATGAAAAATTTGCCTTGTTGTGTGCAGTAGAATTTTGATGCATCGTAGAATCGAATTGAATCGAATCGTTACCTGGTGAATCGTAATCGAATCGAATTGTGAGGGCACTGCCAATGCACACCCCTATTCAAACCGGAGTCAGATGATGTCAAAGGAGTCAATGATGGAGAGACTCAAGAACAAGTGACAACATGTAGAAGCAAAAGGACATTTCTGAATGGTTAGTTGATGAATTCATGTAGCTGATGTATAGTTATCTTCTAGTCATTGATTAGCATATTCTGTCTTGATAATCTATAAATCTTGTTCAGGGGGGCGGGGTTTATGTAAATTGTAGGGTTTGAGATGTCACTAACCCGGGAGGAATGTTGTGTAGTCCCTACCAGCCGTTTGTTGTAGTCCTTAAAAATAAATGTCTTTAAAAGCAAATATCTCGCTTTGCTTTGAACCTTGAGCATTGTATCTTTGCAGATGTTGTTTATGCTCAAACAGCAACATTACACACTAACTAAAGTTAGAAAAGTGAAATCATAATCAACCACCCCATTTAAAGAAATTTACCGTTTTGTGGCTCTTTAATGTGTCGTAACAGATTGCTGTAGCACCTCAGTTAAAGCTGCTTGTGAACCGATCATCTCTTCCTTCTAGTTAATTTATAGCATCAAATAAACATGAATGAATATCAGAAGGAATGTTGTTTCAACTGCGGAAAGACGTGTTTTTCAAGTTCAAATCCACCGATGTTAATCTACTAACTCTCCTGACTGCTTAGTTGGACAAAATGGCGGATTTGGTGGATGGCGGATTGGTCAGATCGCCCGTGTCAATCAAACTCGCTGCAAAGGGTGAATTGGCTTTTTTATTTAGAAGGCGGGACTTATTCCACCATATTTTGCATTGCATTTTCTTCCATTCATAGTAATATGAGTGTACTATCTTTATGTATATACAGTCTTTGCTGTTTCCCACCATGTAGCCCGCGTAAAAGACCTCATGCATTAATAGTAAAAAAAAAGTCCAACTTTCAAGTTTCTGAACTGCTACAGCATGAGATACTGTGAACATTATTATCTCAGCTAAATATACCCACCAGGGTAAGTGTTTATATCTGAGGCATTTTTCTAAACAAGATTAGAAGTTGTTGTCACAGGGATCCTTCTTGAGGATTTTTATTTTGGTCAGCTTTCAACAGATATCTTTTGATGGTAGCTTCCATTTATTAGTTAACATCCTAAAAAGTCATTATTTGATCATACTCATCCTAATTTAGATTGATATGACATGCTGTGGCAGAAGAGAAGATTGTTAGTGAATAACGGTTTGAAATCCTCACACTAAGCTATTGTGGCTTCAGAAGACTTGGAATGAATCATGAGAAGATACATCGAATGGGTTATATTTATGACGCTTATATGGTGTTTTCTGGTCCTTTTGGATCGTAATGATCTTTTTTGGGTGAACTAATGTTTGTTTTGAAGGCACGCAGAGCATGTGATTATGTAAACAGTTCTCCATCCAAAGACATTTGCTTTCATCTTCTGTTTTCTTCAAATTTCTCTTATGAACCGCGAGACTGTCAAAGCCCTAAGATTGGAGGAGCTGGAACTTCTTTCCAAATGATTCTGATTCTGATTTGGAAATGTATCTCTGTCAGAAACTTAACCTGCCTTTTCACTTCACCATTTCACCAGTTTACAGACATCCACACAGCACAGCAAGTCTTCATCACCAAATGTTCATGTCAGTCACACTGAACGGCACATGCCTGCATCCCTTTAGCCTTGCCAGATTATTTTACCAAAATACCCTGAGAATTAGAGCTGAAGTTAATTTGCTCTCACTACATTGGTGGACCATTATTGCTGACTCTTTCTTGTATGTGACAGCTTTTCTCTGCTGGTTCCATTGACACTGTGTCTCTCTTTTTGAGCTCAGAAAATGCAGCTGTTGTCTCTCAGTGGGGGTATTCAGGAGTCCCTAACTCTGCCCTTTGACCCCTCTTTGCCTCCTTTTCTCACTTTCTCTTTGATTTTAAAAGGGGCTTCTACCCCCCACAAAGAGCCACTTTTTATACTGCGGGTCCCGCAAACAGAGGACAGAAGGCTGTTTTGAGCTCACCTCCCCTTCAGACAAGAGTTTCAGCTAAAACTGAGAGGGCGAAAGCTTTAACTGTGTCTTTTCCAGTGAAATGCATTCAAAAGAGTCAAATAAGAGTGAAACTTATATAAACATGTCCGGTTCATTTCTTTCCAAGATAGAAAGAATGCTAACACTTTAGTTTAGGGTCCAATTCTCACTATAAACTAGTTTCTTATTAGCATGCATATTATATTGGCTGTTATTAGTACTTATAAAGCACATATTAATGACCATATACTACATCCCTTAATCCAAGCCAATACTTAAACTTAACTACCTTGCTAACCATTAATAAGCAATAATTAGGAGTTTGTTGAGGCAAAAGTTGTAGTTAAGACTAGTTAATTGTGAGAATTGGACCCTAATCTAAAGTGTGACTAAAAGAATATGTAGAAAATATGCATAAAATGCATAAAGCCTAAGCTGCAAAAAAAAGGTGTAGGATTTATTTTAAAATGGTTTTCATTCAGAAATGGCTATAAAACAAACAATTACAAAGAAACGGCAAGTAACGCACTGAATTAAGCGTGAAATTTTGAAGTTGAAAGTCTGAAATAGTATTATCTTGTAAAACATATTTCAATAATCTTTATTTTCAACAAATAAACAATTTTTTGCAGTGTATTTTAAGGATACTTTTGCTTTGTGACTAGAGCAGTCAATCAAACATATCAACAAATGAATACATGATATGGCGATTAATTCGATTACTGTTTAATTAAATATGAAAATTCCTTATTATGGAATTTACGCACAGGTCAGTGGGCACGATTTGCTTTAGGATTTTTTTTTTGTAATTCTAACAATTTTGAGCAATGATTCTAATGACTGTAATACAATATAGGCTACTATATTTAATTGAAATCAGCATATAACATACACAATGATGAACACTTTACAATATAAATCTTATTTTTTGCATTACAGTTATAAGTGTGAATTTTATATTTTATAATATAATTTTTATATAATTTTATAATATTTTTATAGTTAAATCAAATTGTATATTATTATATATGTTTTATATATGTATTATTTAATTATTATTATTATTATCTTATATACTTTTTTGATTTATTATTAATATAAAATGTAATTTCTTATTACTGTCATTTTGACTTTTAGGTGAAATATGGCCCAGACTCTGTGATATTTGTTTGTGATATTCACCCATTTATGCCAACCCTTATATTTAGTATTTTTCCTCTCATTTCAGCTGTACATGAGATCATATGAAAGGGTTAAATTGACTTAATTTTCTCTGGGAAATCAGAGGCAAAGTTGCCAAGAGACGAGTTTTTCAGCAACATGCTGTGCCGTCTGTCAGACACAACTCATGTGCCGATTGTGTGTTTGTGGAAGTAACGCTAGCATGGCTGCATTTTCTCACACACATGGAGTTCACTCACATAAACCACAGGACAGTGTGATCTTGCTTTATTCCTTTACTCCTATATCACAATGATCTGATCTCAGATCAGCTAACTGGCACTTGTACTGTACATGAGAAACACTGAGAAGTGGGACTCTTCAGACTAGTGCAAATGTCTTATATTGACTCAACGTCTCAATGTTTGCACAGACACTTGTGGTGTCAAAACACATGCGGATCCACGCTCACTCCCTGAAAGAGTTTCTTTGTGTTCTGTCTCCCTCATTCTCACTTTCTGTCTGTCTCTCAGGGCTGGATGACAGTCTCCAGCAGTATGTTTCTAACTTCGAGAGAGAGAAGATCAATGGAGAGCAGCTTCTGAAGATTTCACATCAGGATCTGGAGGAGCTGGCGGTGACCCGTGTAGGACATCAGGAACTGATTCTGGAGGCTGTGGATCTCCTCTGTGCATTGGTCAGTACTTTATCTGCCCAACAGCTCACTCCCGTCCAATCAGATGCTGTTTTCCTGCCACACATCCAATTAGATTTCTCAGAGAGATGGTATATAATGATATATATACTCAGCATTTTCACTGGCCACAATTTTGACATGAGGGGCTTTTTATAGATCTTAGAACTATTGGCGGAAGTTCTAGTTTTTGGCGTGTTCGCACCGCAGGAAAGGAACGAGTTTAGTTCTAGGAACTCCTTTTGGAGGAATTAATTGAGCTCCTACTTCAGAGTAGAGTCTAACCCAGAACTAGGAACTATCAGTTATGTCAGTGTACGCTGATTGGCCGAACGCACGTGAAACACCAGCACCCGCTATTTTTAAAAAGGCAGTGTAAACACTCAGATTATAGCATATATATATATATTTACTCTACGAACTAACTCTGCGAACATGGAAAACCGTGATAGTTGGACCTCTCAACCTTGAGGAGAAAATCCAACACAACTTTGGACCAAGCAAAACATGATTATGAATTTCTGCTCTGTTAGCATAGCAACATTGGACATAAACCACACGCCATAATACCTTTGCAATGGAAGTGAATCAATCAAAACTAACTTGAGCTGGACAATAACTTTAGAGCTGCTGTAAAGCCTAAACAATCTGTTACAGTAATTTCCTATTTTCACTGTAAAGCTGCTTTGAAACAATCCATATTGTTAAAATGTCTATATAAATGAAAGTGACTTGACTTGACTTAATATTTTTTCATATAACTGTTATACAAAGAAAGTAGACAGTATATCTAATAACGTATTTGACAGGACTGTTAAACAGATCATAAACTGATGGAGAATGTGAGTGCTGTGTGCTCAGCTTTGGCGTTCTCAGTGCTGTCAAAATAAAAGTCCCCTTCGTGGTCAAAATAAAAGTCACAATAACAAGCGCGGCTTACATCACAGTGGTGCGAATGCAACCAGGAAAATGGCCCTAGGACCTAATGGCCCTAGGTAGATCTGAGTTCCTAGATCTACCCGGTGTGAAAGCCCCTATATACCATGGGGAAAAACTGCCATATAAATATTTTTAATATAATTTGGCAGCTGGAATATTAGGCTGCTGTCACTTTAAGAGCTGAAGCACGGATCCATTATACTGTTATACATGCATTTGCTTTCTCAACTGTTTCCATTCATAAAAATCAAAACTGACTATGTTTACGTAAATACTTGCCAAGACAGGCATTTTGACATTATTTTGTGTGTATTTAACTGTTTAAGCGCAAAAAGCAGTGGAAAAGAAGTTTAGTACTGAGAGAAACAAGGAAATGAATTATTATAATGTGTGCATGATTTACTTAAAATGAGGGAACAAATTAGTAAAACGCGCGGACGTATTAGTAAGTCCTGGGAACAAATTGTTAATTTGTGGCCTCTATACTTTTTTTCCCTGCATGTCATGTGCGGGGCTTCAGTATATTACTGCCTCCGCATAAAAATATAAAAAAGCTAATTGCTTTTTATCTAACAATTCTGACTTTTCTCTCGCAATTGTGAATTTGTGAGTTTATATCTCGCGATTCTGACTTTTTCCCTCAGAATTGTGTTTACAATTCGAAAATCTTTTTTTTTTTTTTTTTTACGAATTTTTAGACAACTGATCTGCCCGCATACACATGCATAATTCTGAGTTTAAAAAAAGTCTGAATTGCGAGATGTAAACTGAGAATTGTGAGAAAGAATTTTCAGAGTTACATCTCGCAATTCTGAGAAAGAATCATTGGTCAGATTTTCTTTTGTGTGTGTGAATAATTAAATGGATCGTCATATGTTTGTGAGTTGGACTAAAGTGGTTGAGCTATGGTTGTAGCCATTGATGCAGGAGTAGTATAGTGTGCTATTCCAAGCATTGCCAAAGTGACCATAGTCAAGCACATTATTTTCTCTAAAGAGCCTAATTACAGTAAGTCACATGCCTCTAAAATGACCGTATTTTACTGTTAATCAGGCCACATAAATCTGTTGACAATAAACAACTGTTTGAACACAAGTAGCTTAACATTCTGACACAAATGGCCTCATCTAACATTCAAGAGAACTTTCTCGCCAGCGTGAGCTGTGTTATAGGTGGAGACTGCCATGAACAGGAAAGCAGAGATTTCCCAGGCATTCCGATCAGCTGTTCGCTTCCTTCCCTAAATGTCCTCTTGACTTCCCCCACTCTCTTTTTTCCCCTTTCAGACAGTTTTAATGACCAGAAAGTGCACCTTAAAAACACATGGTGGACTAGATGAACATTCTGCCTATATTAAACTGAGGATGTGTGTGGATCGTTGTAAGTTGTAGGCAGTGCTGATTCTTATCGCAGAACCCGTGCTATAGCTGTCGCTCTGTCCCAACATTGTGCTGGATATGAATAGGGAGGGTCAGTTGGAACAAATAGTGTCCACTGTGTCCATTCAGAGACCACTCTTTCAGGACAGGAGACTGACACAGGACTTTATAATAGGAGACTGCACCATTAAGAGACACTGATTAGACACTTTCTATTCTATCTAAATTTTTCTGTGCAATTTGTTTGTACGTTCAAATGGTACTTTTTAAATAAGGAAGCTTATATGTAACACTATCAAATGTGTCTTAAAGGGAAAGTTCACCCACAAATTATTTACACACCCTCATGAAGTGTTGCACAATTAAATAACATGTAGCCTATACACATCCAATTTTGACTAAAAGTCTTTAACATTGACAATAATCAATATAGTACCAAACAACTCAGTTTGACTATGATCTCTTTTAGTGCTCCACAGAGGAAAGAAATGCAGGTCATACAGGTTTTTAATTTAATAGACATTTTACTGACCATAAGTAACTTTGCAACTACAGGTCAACTTATTCTACTAACCCGAACCCTAATGTCTAACACTTACCTAACAATACACTAATAAGAGTTAGTTAACATGTACTGTAGTTGGAAAGTTACTTATAGTTAGTGAAATATCTAAAGTGGACCATTGATAAAGTGTTACCTAGTAATTTAATAACACTTTAAAAACTAATCTAGAACTAACTAATAATCTTAGAGTGATGCATATTGGTCATGGCATCGTTTTTTTTTGTTATTAACTATTTGCATCTATGTCTGATTTTATTTAAACAATCATATAATCAAAATGCTTTTAAATGGCTTAGAATCAGCATAAATCTATTCGTTGTGAAAATTCAATTTATTCAGTTTAAAAGTATAAAGAGCTAGCTGTGAAACCAGCAGTATTTATAAAGTTAAAATGCATGAGATTGAAATAATTCAGTTTTATTGATGATAAATATATAAACACTGTGATTGTGTATTTAAAACACATTCCGTTTATTAGTACTATTGCAGAACTCTTATCTGTTTCATACCCATTTCATTCATGTATGACTTATAAATATGCATCACATTAAGTTGAATACAAATATATTATAATTTAATATGCAATTTAAATATTTTGGGGGGTTTAGTTTTAGTGCTTTATTTTTTTATTTGTTTTAACGAAGTAGTATATAACTTTGATATAATAATATCATAATCAAAATGCTTACATAAAAAGAAGATGAGTGACAAATAAACGATCAGGAAAACACAACCACCATAAACATAAACGCAAAACAAAACATGTTGTTTTGTTGACCTTGCTTAGATTCTTAAAGACCCACTCCGATGAAAATCATGTTTTTCTAGGTGTTAACATGTTCTTGTGGCATTTTTCTGATGTTAGAGGACACATCTTGAGAAAAATAAGCTCAAAGTTGTATTTCTGAGTATTTCTGCATTCAAATGGCTGTGAATCAGTAGCAGACGCTAAAATGCTGGCTAAAATAGACTGGAGTTGTGACGTAGTAACTCCACTGGGCGGGGCCACAAGCTCATATTCCCCTCTGCCTCTACCGGGCAAAAACGCCAGTGCTGCATAATGTGGCAACTCTCTGTTAACTTAACTTCATCTGTGTTAAAGCGATGTAGATTATAATGTAATGTAATGTAATGCGTTTTACAGGGGCTTTTTTGAAGTTGTGTTTTGTGTTTAATTTTACTCAGCAGCAGGGTTAGATACACACACACAAGCCGTTGCATGTCATTGTGAACAGAGCTCCGATAGTGGCGCTGAAATTGGAACACATACTGTAACAAATAAGTCACTTTTCACCGTCAAAACTAAAGTTTGGAGAACACAGACTGATCCCGTCAGTAATTACATCATTACATAATGAGAGAGGGCAGCCAGCCTCCTCCAGCCAAGCAACAGGCGACATTCGTGCATGTGAAATTCCACGCTCGTTCAAGTAGACTTGCACACGCCGGGTGGCGACGAGTTTTGCCTGTCGCAGTCGTTTGTCCCCTCGTGTGTCAAGCCCATCACTCGTGAGAGAGTCAGTCAGTTTTTCAGATAGAGCGGTGACAGTAGCATCTTAATAATCCCGAAATTCCGAGCAATCCACTGATACTAAATATGTCCTGATTGATCACTGTGGGAGGGATGAAATATCGAGGCGAAGTCGAGCTGTTTTTTACCGCGACGTCTCGGAGTGAAATAATGATCGGTGATAACTTTGATTAACTTCGGATTCGGTTGGGGGTGTAAGCTAGCGGGAGAGCTAGCGTAAAGACAGAGCTCTCGGCAACGGGGAGACGAGGGGGAGGGTCGTCTCCGTGCCAACGGCTCCGCCCACAACCCAGAGGCGAATTGCTAATGAGCTACTGCCGCTCTGCTGAAGCGAAGTCCCAGAAAACGGCACAGGTTTTGTGATTTTGGCTAAAAATGGCATAATCATAATTTAAAGACCACTGAGAATGTTTAAAAATAGCTCAAAATATGATCGGAGTGGGACTTTAAGTTTTTGTCCAAAAATTGTCCAAATGTTGTCCCAACTTACCAAATTGACACAAGGAAAGATAATCAACGGAATAGGGAACAGGTGTGAACTAATCAGGAAACCATGACAACTAATTAATGAATGGGAACACAAAACCACTAGAAACTAAACAGACCAAGACAATGAAACAGAACATGACTATGAATTAAACAAAACATGATCATGACAATATTGATGGATCATTATTTTATGGTGTTTTTTGGAGTATATGTTTGGAACCCCATGAGGGTGAGCAAATGACAGTGGGTGAACTAATCATGAACTAGGCGAGCTATACATCTCTCCATAATTGCACAAAAGGTGTGTTTCTTGTAAGAATATGCCTGCAGCAAAGAGTAAAAGGAAGGTTTGTCGTTTGATGTTGTATGTTGGAGCTCTACCTGTTAGACCGGGTTGCTGTTCACAAGGATGTCGTTGAGAAAAGTTTTACCGTTTTCCGTTTATATGTCACCTGTTCTAAGCAGTGGTGAGCGGAGAACAACAGAGGAGCTGTAGCATGAAGGCTGTAACAGACATTGCGGTGTTGACTTTGTGAGAGGTCAGCTATAGCACTCCTGGGTAGAGTGTTCTGGAAGATATCTCCTGGAGAGCAGGAAACAGATGTGACCCACCCACCTGTCAGAGAGCCCACCCCCCCCCCCCCCCCCAGCTCACGCACACACAAACTCATACAGACAAACACACAGTAAGCTAGTGCAGGAAAATATGTCACGCCATTGTTCCAGTAGTTTCCGCCGAGCGGATTGACTCAGCCTCATCTTAGCGCTCTGTATCTGTTTGGTCTCTAAGCGTTAAGGACGTGCTAAACTCCCCAACTCTCTCTGGCTCGGGTCCACTGCAGGAAAGTACCATGGTTCTTAGGATACGGTATTATGTTTATTAGGCATTGTAATTTCATTGTATCCTTTGAAGAACCATGGAGTCGCATGGAAATACCATGATGATATAAATATGTTTAATCGGCATCACAGTCATGTTTCCTTTAGGCTAGTAGGCTGCGCATGTGCATGACCACATACTTCTGATGTGGCTCCTGCACAGACAGGGAAGTTTCCGAATAGGAGCAAAAAACTAAAATATATGCAATCCATGGACACCATTTCATCTGGAATCTATTGCATGTCTTTTAATAGAAGAGTATGAACAATCCATTCCAAACCAAAGAGACAAATAATGTTTACAAGCATACAAAAACTAGTTTTTCTCAACAAAACAACTAACAGCTCACCAATAATAAATAACTAGCATCCTGTCATGGTTAACCTGAATATTTGTATTTTTGTCCTTTTATATATCACAATTTCAACTATGTGCAACAATTGCGAATTTTAATAT
This sequence comes from Squalius cephalus, assembly GCF_949319135.1. Lineage (NCBI taxonomy): Eukaryota > Metazoa > Chordata > Actinopteri > Cypriniformes > Leuciscidae > Squalius > Squalius cephalus. The sequence continues at coordinate 18,814,892 of NC_137133.1, forward strand.
ATCAAAATTTCAACTCTGTGTAACGATTGCACCTATATGTCACAAGTGTGACTGTCAAAATTGCGACATTTTATATATCACAATTTCAACTGTGTAACAATTGCGACTTTGTCACAATTGTGAATTTTAATATATAAAAAGTTCAACTATATGTAATGACTTTGTCACAACTGCAACTGTCAAAATTGCGACATTTTATAAATCACAATTTCAACTATATGTAACAATTGCAACTTTATACTGTTACAGCTGCGACTTTGTCACAATTACGACTTTTTATACCGGTATATCACAATTTCAATTATATGTAACAATTGTGATTGCCACAGTTGCAAATTTTATGTAACAGTTGCAACTATATGTCACAAGTGTGATTGTCAAAATTGCGACATTTTATAAATCACAATTTCAACTATGTTTAACTATTGTGACTTTGTCACAAGTGCGAATTTTAATATATCAAAATTTCAACTATATATAACAATTGCAACTTTGTCACAACTGCAACTGTCAAAATTACGACTTTTTATATATCACAATTTTACCTGTATATGTAACAGTTGTGACTATCACAACTGCGACTTTGTACAATTACTTTATATCTCACAATTGCAACTTTTTAAATTTCACTAGTGCGACTTAATGTCTTACATTTTTATACATTTATACATTTTACATGTATTTGTAGTTCACAATTGCGAGCTTATCTCACAATGTAACTTAACATCTAACAAAGGTGACTTTATTTCTTACAATGTGACTATATTTCTCATAATTACAAATACAGCAGATGGCTGAGACAATCTGCCGTGGGCCAGAATCACGCCCGACATCTGTCTTGATGATAACACACCTCATGAGCTTTGAAAGAATAGTTCAAGAACTCAAGAACTCGTTCAACATTAAACACACCCAGGAGACTGTGATCCAGGGGAGATTCTGCTTTTACGGCTAATTTCTAGCACAGTTATTTCTCCTCATCTTTGAGGGGGGCAGCATGAAATGAATATTTGGAGGATGGATTACCCTTTATTATTGCTTTAAGAATTTGGACATTATGAACTCATCATAGCTAAAGCTTCATCATTATACAAAAACAACAAGGGGAGATTCCAGAAGTATCATTCCTGAACTCAGTGCTGGTTAATATGTCTCTCAAACAACTGTATTCTGTGTTGTTGTCACTGACCAGGCCAAAGTCTCTGCACTTTTTGGCAGACTTCAAGTCCATGCGAACAGTCAGTCGGTCAGTGTCTGGCTGGGTCTAGAGACGGCTTTCAGGAATTCTTTTGAAGTCGAGCAGTGACCATGTTCATGCGTCGGCTCTGACCAGTGCAGTGGAATGTGATGGGATTTTTTAGCTGGAAAGGTTGTGAGAATGACCCATGTGCTGTAGACATTGTCACATGGCATTACAAATACCAGATACTTCATTTCATATCACTAAAGTCAAAGATAAACAAATGGAAACTGCTTTAGCACTTGATAAGCTTGCCATTTATTAGTGGTACTATTAGCATGACTATTATTATAGCTATATTATAGCTTATAGTGTGGAATTTGAACAAACCACTAAGTTATAAACTTCAGCTTGTCAATAAAATGGTTAAAAAAATACTGTAAACTTACACTGAAGGAAAGTCCCTTGTGCACTTAATTGTATTGAATGTTCACTTGTAGTACTATAAACAAAAAACACTGCACTTGCAAATAATATAATATTAATGAAATGAAAAGCCACTTTCACATACCTTTAGAGGACACACGTTCACAAGTTACACTTTATTTAATGGTGTCGTTGTTACAGTGTAATTATATGATTAAGTACTAAGCAATAATAATTAACAACATGTACCTACTATAGGGTAAGGATGAGTTTGGTTTGTGTTTAGTTGCTTGTTATTATGCATAATTTACTGTTATTAATATAGTAAGTGCATGCAGCAAGGACACTGTAAAATAAAGTTTTACCACTGTTTCTTATAAAAAGTGCATTTTATAATAATGTCGAATAAAAAAAAATAAGTTTCACTTTTAAGTACATTTTAAATCCTTGTTTTAATATTATTTTGTCATGCTTTAAAGAAGTACACATCTTTTTTTGTGTTAACTAATTTTAACTATGGCGTTATTCAATATTATTTTGAAGTTAATTTGTACACTAAACTGCAAGTTCATCATTACAAGTGTGTTATTGACATACAAGTTTCAATAAGATGACAGTAAATTGTATTTCAGTTACCATAAATGCTTGTCAGTTCATTTGGCGGTATCATTATGAAATTATATAAGACATACTTAAAGGAATAGTTCACTTAAAAATGAAAATTCTGTCATCGTTCAAGTTCTTTCAAACCTGTATGAGTTTCTTTCTTATGCTGTACACAAAAGAAGATATTTTGAAGAATGTCGGTAACCAGATAGTTGATGGATGTGTAAATGATAACAGAATTTTAGTTTTTAAGTGAACTTTTCCTTTAAGTCGTACTTAAGTGGGTCAAAAAAAGCACTCTTAAGTTGAACTAATTGCATTTAATATACATTTTAAATATAACACATTTTCATTCAGTTGCAATTAAAACCTGAATAGCAACATGCTAAAAACACCCAGTATCCTAGCATTGTGTCAGTAACCTTTGAACGGAAAAGCGCCACTTTCTTTAGAAACTGTAAAAAGTCTCATATTTTTCTTTGCAGAACTGTGGTGTGGAGACTGATAACTTGAAGACTCTGGCAGGTCAGATGCGAGCAGCATCCAATAACCTGCACAACTGTGCGTCAGAACGGAGGAAAAATCCTTCTTATGATGGAGTAAGCCCAAACAAACCACCTAACGTGTTCCTCACCGCTGTGGTGGAGCTGATAGCGGCTGCCAAGGGCATGCTGGCCTGGCTTGACAGGTATGTGAGATTTACACAGACACAGACACACACACACACACACACACACACACACACACACACACACACACACACACACACACACACACACACACACACACACAATTTCTTTCTCTACAGACTCTGTTAGCATTCGGAACAAATGTTCTGAAATTAACGTTAAAAGAAATTCTACTCACGTTAGGAAAAGTGGAAATTTTCAGTGGGAAAGTGGGAATTTGCTAGCTTGACACAATATTTTCTTATTAGCTATAAATTGTAGTACAAGGGTCATTGACAGCATTTTTAAACACCGTAGCTGCAAATTAACTTCAGGGTCATTTTTACTGGCAGCTGTCTCACCAACTATTGCTTTGGTTTTGTGCTCCAGTCAAAACACCTTAAATCTTTCCTCGTGACGTCAGACAGACTGCTGGCATTCAGACACACACGTACATATATACTGCACTGCATGTTTGGGCTTGAAACGACACATACCAGAATTCACCAACATTGAACATTTGATCACGTCGGATGAGTTACACTTCTGTTGTCTTTGCGTGCAGGACCCCCCTCACAGGAATCAGTGATTTCACCTCAACCAAGAACAAGATCATTCAGCTCTGTCTGGAACTGACCACAACTGTCCAGAAGGTTTGTTACTGTGTTAATGATCCGTTCATCTCCTAGTCAAAGCTCTTACCATTAGACACATTCAACAAGTTTGCATTAAACCAGTCAAAAGTACAATCAAAAACATTATTAATGTTACAAATTATCATTACTTTTGTTTGAAATAGAAACGTGTTTATTTTTTTTATTTATTTTTTATAATTTAATTATTCAGTCTTTAGCGAATGCAGAATTTCTTTTCTTTTTTGGTAAATATTGTGCAAAATATTATAAAATTTAATGCACATTTTACCGAGTTCATTATTGTTAACTAAAATTAAAACTGCAACCATAAAAAAACAAACATTTTTTTTACTTCTGAATTTAAGGTTAACTGAAATAAAATATAAATAACCTTAAATTTATTTTATTTCAGAGAATTGCTGAAGTCAACATTTTTCATTTTCGTTTAAGCATTTCTCATTGTTGAAGCAGTAAAACAAATTAAACTAAATGAACCAAAACTAATAAATTAAAATGAATAAATAATATATAGACATAATTTTTTTTAAACAACACACAACAAAACTGCTAAAACTTTAAACTTTCTTTAAAACGTTCTTAAAACGTAAAATATGTATAAAAACTAATTCAAAATATTAACAAAAATATAACAGTATGTCAATGAAACTAAAAATAATATTGCAACTTGCACAAAAAAATATATATATGCAGAAAAAAACGATTATTTTCAACCTTCATTCTGTGTAGACAGCGTCAGTGATTATAATGGGTTTTATTTGCTTTTGACGTGACACTCATATCCATTGTAATCAAACATCAGCTGTTAAGTGACTGAACGCCAGTGGGTGGGGCCTATGGTGCGACGATGTATTACTATTCGTTAGTGTCTTGCTCTGGAGTCAGGAATATGCAAATCTGTTTGCCAGTGTGACATCACAGGTCACCCAGTATCAAAACAAGCTGTTTTTGGAGCTTGATTAAATAAACGCTTTGTTTATAATCAGGACGTTTTAAGCTATTAAACTTGCAGGATGTTTAATGATACAAAGAGTGTATTAAGGTATGTCTTTATGAGCTCTTTACACACAGACATCTCCTGAAGCACAGAGAAACATATGGTTTTACTGAGGCTGTCTCAGTGGGGATGGGCAGCTCATAACTGTGATCGATGTCTCGGCTCTGTTTTTGCTCTTCATAGTCTCATAGCTCTCAAACACCACAATCCAAATTCTGCAGCAATTATCCCGTCAAACGTGTCTTTAAACCATAATTAAACACAGGCGATAGGCCCTTCTCCATCTATTTGTCAGCACATTCCAGATTTCGAATCCTTATATTACATTTCTTAAATACTTTCTTTGGTATTTGATTTCATGTTTACCATTCCATATTTTCCTGTGGGAACTCAACATAATGTGGTGTCTCATACGAATCCTCCCTTTTTAATTGCAGGACTGCACTGTTTTTGAAATGGAAGAGAAGATATTAGAAGTGGTAAGTAGAAAGTCTTGGCGTCCGTCGTTTTACACACAGTATATTTATGAATTCCCATGAAGCAGCAACATTATTCAGGCAGGCAAACTTCTCTCAGGTCAGAGATTCAGCTGTTATCTGTGATGCATTTGGGTTCATTGTAAGTGTGGAGATGTTTTCCTCAGAAAGCACTGGAGCATCCTGTGTATAACAGTATCTCACAGTCTTCATCAAAGGAATGTTCTGGATGCAATACAATAATTTGGACTGTTTGTAAAAACTAGCATAAATTGCTTGTGCACTTGAAGTCTATGGGGCAAGGCATTACACTTTAAAAAAAAAATACACATACAAAATACATTCTCCTACTTTAGCTTGATATGCAAGTGTGTTCAAGTGAAATATAATCAATGAGAAATTATATTAACAATACTTCATTTTATTCTTTTGGGATTTGATTGGATGGGATTTGATAAGTTATGATTTTTGGTTAATATCTTTTATCCAGTTCCTCAAGGCCATGGTAATGTCAACAGAATAGAAAAACAGTTTCAATAATCATGTAAAATAAAGCCATGTCACTCCAAAATATGTTACCTTTTCAATATGTTGACCAATTGACTTTCATTGTCACTCACCCAACATTTAATTTCCCAACTGCCGTGAACTAACCAACATAATAAAACCATATTCAGATAAAACTTTTAGCACCACTTTGAAAGCGTTGCGAAATATGTCTCAGCCTCAGATGTCACGGACCGCTGGCTGAACATCTGATGTGTAAGGCACACAAAATGGGAAATACTTTGGGAGTTTCTAAGTCGTCCTCTGATTGGTTGAATCATCTAGGATTTCCGGGAGATGTGTGTGTTGCGTTCATGAAGACAAACCCCCTCATGGAAAAAGAAAGCCGCCGTGTTTAACTGTATCAACGAACGCTTATCAGCAGGCCCAGGGTGGGTAATCGGGAGAATCGGGAGAATTCCCGGTGGGCTGCTTCACTTTTGGGCCGGTCGAGGATTTTTTTTTCTTTTCACATTTGTCACGTTAGTTACATTAGGCTGCACACGTTCCGCATTCTGACACTGCAGCGCGCAGCCTCTGCATGGGTTGTACCATGTGAGGGAGTTCTCCCCTCCCCTCCTATAGAATTGGTTGGGTCCATAGCCCGTCTTTTCCAAAACGTTTTCTTAGGTGGCTACTGTGGCACCGCCGGCGCCTACCGATAGCTGGGCCGGCCCTACCGTAACGCGTCAGGGAGGATGGATGGGAGGTAGAGGCCAGGAGGTATGGAAGCTTGTTTCCACCACAGAATAAAACATTTTAAAAGATAATTGTGACTTTTTATCTCACAATTACGACTTTATTTCTCAGAATTGCGAGATATAAAGTCGCAATTGCGTGTTATAAAGTCAGAATTGCGAGATATAAAGTCAGAATTGCGAGATATAAAGTCAGAATTCCGTGAAATAAAGTCGCAATTGCGTGTTATAAAGTCAGAATTGCAAGATATAAAGTCAGAATTGTGTGAAATAAAGTCGCAATTGCTTCTTATAAAGTCTAAGTGAATTATTATTTAACCTTTACATTAGGCTATTTTTTGAACCATGGTATTAATACAAACTACACAATAGTAAAAGCTGAACTGTTGCTTCATTTATCCAATTTGGAAAAACTGCTAATTTGGAATTCCACCATGGAAAAAGTGGGCCGGTCTTGGGCCTGAAACTCCCGGGCTGAAAAGTGGCCCCACTCCGGCCCTGCTTATCAGGATCAACTAAGAAGTCCGACGTGCCATTGTTGCGGTAAACTTGCACAATGTTCTTAAATTAATCATTTTAATCTGTTTAAATTTAACAGATCTGTTAAAGATCGCCGGTCTGTTATCCAAGGGACATCGACTTAATGATTGGTTGCTTTACACGTCGGTCAGATGTCCTGTTGGGCGGTCCCCTTGGCTAATGAAAGCTGCGATGGGTCCAGGGCTGTGTTCGAAATCGTCCCCTATACCCTCATTCACTATTCCCTACATTACTCAACTAATATAGTCCACTTGAAGGAGTGAATGAAAACGAGTGAGTGAATTCGGACACTGAGTTCGCCAAAAGGGATGACGCTTTTGCGTAGTTTGTGCTTGCAGTTTAATAATCATTTGAAGCTTAGCAAACTGGCAGCTCCAGTAGTAATGAAACAATTTATCTTGAACTCTGTCATGGAAACTAGCATGTATAAACCTTATTAAACAATTTAATAATCAATCAAAAAGCAATTTATACCTGTAGGATATTACGCTGTACCCACATTGGACCAGTGGTTTGGAAAATGGATGGATGGATGATTCAGCTGCAGACGCCATCTTCTGGTCAGACGCAGGAATTCATTCGGCATGACCCTTAAAGTGCATTATGGGTATTATGTAGCCGTTGAGCTTGCATAGGTTGTACGCTCGTTATTGCAGTGCATCATGGGATTGAAGGCGTGTACTCGATAGCGTCCACTATGATTTCGGACACCACTACAAATGGTGTCCTATTTAAGGGTACAGGGGGTGATTTCGGACACAACCCAGATCTTCTGCCATCAATCTGAAGGTCTGGGAACACAAAACTACGAAATATGCATGAAGCAACTTAATATAATTTTGCAAAAATGTCACCATAGTCATTTTTTCAAAGTTCTGGATACGTTAGCATAACCAAATGGTGGATTCTAAGTACCACAACATTGTTCTTTCTGTTTACTTAAGGCACGGGTTTTGACTGGCATTTGTGACTCCACCATGAGAATGACCTCTGACCCCTTGAAGACTCACATGACCTGTTTGGAGGAAGTCCCCATCCCCAATATCAAACCAGGCGAGGGACTGGTGAGTGTCAACAGTCTTTGCACAAGACCCGCTGGTATGTTTGTGCTCGTTGTGTAACAACTGCATGTTATTTGCTTATTCTTTGAAGGGGATGTATATCAAATCCACTTACGATGGACTTCACGTCATCACCGGAACCACAGAAAATGTGAGCTGAACTTCTTTAACTCACTATAGAACAATAGATCGCTGTGACTTGTTTTGCTGTTAATGCATCAATGTCCAGCATCATTCACGCCACTTCATAGTCTGTGTATAATAGATTGCCAAGATCCATAAAACAAGAAACAGAGCATTACTTCAATTGATTAATAATGTCTGTCTCTGTTTCACTCCTCAGTCTCCAGCGGACAGAACTCAGCGGATTCATGCAGGCGATGAGGTGATACAAGTCAACAGACAAACAGTGGTGAGCCCATCCGTCTGTCACATGATAGTGAGGAGGATAATGGGTAATAATCTGCTCTAAAAGAGTGAGAGGAAGCAAGCTTTTGTGTTGGACTGAGTAAACCTGATCCATGGGAGAGAGAGATATGTCAGTGCTGAAAAGCCTTTTGGATAACCATATTGTTTATGGACTCCTTTATCATTGTTTTGGATCAGTGCTGTTTTTTATTCACCTCATATTTACAGTGAAAGCACTGGTGCCGAACCATTTGTGTTTGTACAGCATAAAGTCATTCAGACTGCATTTGTTCAGCTACAGTAGGATCAACTTTCCCCCATTTATGGTCATTTATGTCCAGGTTGAATTTCAAGTCCAACCTTGTGAAAAAGAAGTGCACTTAATTGTATTTAATGTGCCCTTGTAGTGTACTTCAAATCTTAAAAGTATAGTTTTAAAAACTGTACTTGCAGGTAATATAATATTAATGAAATAAAATGTCACTTAAGTCAACTTAGAGTGCACTTTCATGACTAACACAACTAAGTACACACTTTAAACATTCACTTCTCTTTTGTTGTGTTTTAAAGAACTGCTTATTTTGATTAACATACTAAAGCATGTGTAAAGTAGTTGATTGAGTACACACTATTTTAACTGTAGTGTGTTATTTGATATTATATTATTAAAGTTAATATTTTTTTAAATGTATTAAATTGCAACTTCATCATTATAAATGTGTAATTGTAAATACACTTAAATACATGACATAAAGGTTTCAGTTGAAATGACATTAAAGTATATTTTAGTTTACCATAAATGCTTGTCGGTACATTGGCAAGATACTCTTATATAAACATATTTAAATGACAATAAAAGTAGTTATGAAATATAAATATGTTCTATTTATATATAAATATGTACTTAATCCCACTTAATAGTACTTAATAGTCTAAAAGCTCTTAAGTTCAACTAATTGGATTTACTATTAATGTAAACTATAATACAATTTCATTTAATTGTAAATAACATAAAATGAATCTAAATCATTACATTTATTTCACACTTCAGTATTGTAATGATTATCCACTGAAAACATGAAACGAGCAGACGTGACAAGTATATTCTTTTCTAGTATATTATTTCTGTAATAAGCACTCTTTTTAAAAGTATGCTAAAGTTTCCTTTTTGTCACAAGGGTATTTAAAAAATAAAAATTACATAATTGTGAGATCATGATTTAAAAATAAGAAATGAAGTAAAATTTTGAGACATGTCACAATTAGGAGAAATACAGATGTGAGAATTAAAAAGTAAATAATACAGTATGTAATTATGAGAAAGCACAAGTAGAGAAATGAAGTTAAGAAATTAAATCGCAGTTGCAAGAGATAAAGGCACTAAACACAAAAAGTCAGAATTATTAAATACATTTCAAAAAAATCTTTACATTTACAATTTAAATAATATATAATTTATTTATACTGCATTACACTAATGAGAATGCATTACGATAATGAGAAATTTGTGCGATTTTTATGAACGTCGTTTCCCAGTGCAAATAAATCTTATTGTCCTAAATTGGTACTGGAAATAGGATTCATTTTCATTAAATGAATTATAATTTCTTATTTCACATTTTTGATTTTGGGGCGAAATATGATCTGGACATGTTTTTGACAGGTTTTGTGAGAGTAAACTGATGTAGCTTCTTCTCAGGTGGGCTGGCATTTGAAGAGTCTGGTGGAAAAGCTCAGGGAAGATCCTCAGAATGTGACACTGATGGTGAAGAAAAGACCGTCCGGCACCTGTGGCTTCACACCCGCACCACTGAAGAACATGCGCTGGAGACCCCCTGTCGTCCAGGTACTGCCCTCGCTCTCCTATAGATAGCTGTCTCTGTCTGTTTAGATTTGGGCTGGATTCCAATTAGCATGCTGTTGACATCAGGATTGTTGAAAAGTAGCCTTTTTGCATGGTTCTGGACTAATATTGTCCACTCTGAGTGGATCCATTATGTCAGCTTTAACCCAGTGACATCAGTTTGATGCTGGATGGCCTGTTTTGTATGCTTTAGTCAGATGCAAATTACACACTTTATTAAAGCTGGGGTGTGCAGTTTTAGAGAGGCTAGCAATAGCAAGCTAGCTTTGAAAGCATTATTTTGATTAAATAAATACAATTGAGCATAACAGACAAAAAGATTTAAATGTTACCTGACCCCAAACTTTTGAACACTAGTGTATACTGTTACAGTATGCAAATAGTCATAGCTTGTGAGGTATTTTACAGTGTGTTTCTCTGTTTCACATTTGCACAAACTCCATGAACTTTCATTGTTTCAACATGAGTGGATGGGTTTGTATGGGTGTTGCAGGACTAAAACAATGAAACACTTCTTCCCCTCCACATACACATTAACTTGCCTCTGAAAATGCATGTAGATTTCACAGATCTTTCACAGCTGACTTGTGTTGATTATCAGTTCAGATTGCTGGACCAGCAGCAGGATTTCACATCAGGATGTGTGTTTCCACTTGATTAAACTCCCGGTCCAAATGTCACGCAGCCATTGATTTTAGAAATACTGTAGCTAATATTAGTCCATATGGACTCTCCCAAACCCCTCGCCATTCTTTTTAAAGGTCAGACCGTAGACTACAGCTCAAGACAAGCGATTTCCATTTGATGAAAAAACATTAATGTAAAAATCCATGAGAAATAGTTTATGTATTAGTGTTTTTTTTGTGTGTAAAATGGAGATTGCGATTATCCCACAATTCTGAAGAAAAAACATTAGACAACCAAACAAAATAACTTGCAAACTAGAGGTTCTGACAGATGGTTCATTGCTTTAGTCTATTTAAAAAATATATAAATTTGAAAGAAATTATGTAAAAAAAAATTATTTGTGTTGTGGTAAACAAGGTCTTAATGTCTCATTCATAAAAGACTTGTTTCATTATTGGATGAATCAGTGTTTGTTAATAAATCTTTAAAATGAATGATTCAATGACAAAAACTTTTTTTAAATGTGTCGCCACCTCCTGGCGTAACAATAAGCAATAGGCTACAATACATACATGTGTCAAAATATTTTAAAAAGATGATTTACTGTTTACCCAAACTATAAACTTTACACTTTTATCCCCTGTTATTTAAATATTTGTAACACATAAATAATGATAATGTGGGGTTGAAAAGACTGTTTGTAAAGCTGCTTTATACTGTACATTTACATGGCAGCTGTTCTCTCCAGATCAGCGGCAGCGGGAACGCAGATTCGAATGTTGCAGTGTGATGACTGTACTTTCAAAGGTTAACCAAAATCCCTAAAATCGCATGGGTGTTTGAATCGAGATCGTGATCTTTTTAATGATTAACCGTGCAACTCAGGGAAACTACCTGAAATCAGGGATTTTTGCCTGAAAAAATGACCTGAATCATTAAGTAACAACTTAGCAACCACCTACAAACTCATAGTACCATCCATTATGTCCTATACCATTGTGGTGATGAGTTTTGCACAAACAAATGTTACCGGTCCTACTCTATCTGCTCCGAGTGGGATTCGAACTGACGTCTTCGGCATGGGAGGCGGGTGCACTAACAATGACGCTAAAGACTGCAGTCACTAACGTGCCTCTTGAGATCAGGGGAGTGAGGTTTACTCACACAGCTTGCCTCTGTTACACTCACCCCCCTAAACTTTACTCCCATACGGGTCACGACACCAAATGTAACCCCTCTGGTTTTCGAACTGGCGTCTCCGTCATGGGTTGCAGGTGTGCTAATAAGGATGCTAAAAACCTAGCGTCAGTTGCTAGTGCACCATTCAGGCCAGAAGAGTAGAGTTTACACGCACAGCTCTTACTATCTTGCCTCCGTTACACAAGTACCACTCACATTTCAGAAAGAGTAAAAATCTAGTTTACAAAATGTACCTTTTAATTAATGAAAGGCCTGCTTGCCAACAAATGTTCTTTTCAATATCTGTTTATGCAATTCATATTATCCATACAGGAACTTATTAAGTGTAAAGACTATTACCGGTTATTTTAACAAAAGTTGAACAGTACTTTTGGAATGATGTGGATTTAAGTTAATTCTTGCCCTGGCAAAGTCTATGATTAAAGGCTTAAAGAAAGTCTACATTCAACAAAAATTGGCATGTCTTAACAAACAAAGGAAGGCCTTGAGATGAAAAAAAAAATTATTGTAGTGATTTGGTGTTGAGATCAAAGATTGATGGATTGAAATGGAGTGAAATTGATCCAACTGTTAATCTCATTTAAAAAGATTATGCAAGATGTAATTTAGCAAGGGTTTCTTCGCAGTTATCATATGCAAACATATCTTAAACATGTCAGAATGAGGGATTAATAACATTGTTTGTTTTAGAACTCATCGTATGTGCCTGTCGCCCAGTCATCCAGAAATCCTGTGCAAATCCCCATCAAGCGGCCGGAGAAACCTGCAATTTTAGATCTCTATATTCCTCCTCCTCCTTCTATGCCATACAGCCCACGGTCAGTATCTGTTTCTCTGATAACGTATCGCCATCATATTAAATTAATTACTCTGTGGCTCTGTTTCAAAACATAGTGAATTGTCTTACTGTACTTCCTGCATAGGCAGAGGCCTTCTTAGGCATAATAAGCACTACAAATTATGCACTCTTGATTAATCATTTTGTAGAAGTAGAGTTAAAAAATCTTGCTGAATTTTTTGTAGAAAAGGTACATCGCCATCTTACTCAAACCAAACGGCCTTGAACGCATCATAAGTCATAATTACAACTTCACAACTCTTACATACGAACTTCCCAAGAGAACTTGAATGCATCATAAGCTCGAATAAGCACAGAAATGCATAGTGAACATGCACCAATATTGGGTTGAACGGTCATTTTTATTTGTAATTATGAACTTTTTACCTATAGGCCTTCTATACTTCATCCACCAATTTTAAAATGCTTTCTTGTATTGTTAACACTATAATGCTTCTTTATCTCTGTATGTCTGTAGAGATGCAGAGACGAGTGAATGTGCAGGTGTGAAGATGAGACCAAAAGGTTCAGAGTCACCAAACTCGTCTCTGGATTTAGCTGGTAGACGGCGTTCAAATGTCAGCGACTACACCAGCAAACCTAGCGTAAATCCAGCTGAGGTCGTCATCCCACAAGCAAGACTGAGACAGCGGACTCCATCTAGAGGTCAGTACCTGTTTAACAAACAGTACTTTTTTTTGCAACATTTCCAAAGTATTGTCAATTATATGTAACATGATTGTTAAAGGGTTAGTTCACCCAAAAATAGAGAAAATAATTTACTCACTCACAAGCCATCATAGGTGAATATGACTTTCTTCTTTCAGCCAAACACTAACGGAGTTATATTAAAAAATATCCTGGCTCTTCCGAGCTTTATAATGGGGGTGAGTAGAGTTTTTGAATCCCAAAATAGCACATCCATCCATCATAAAAGTAATCCATACGGCTCCAGGGGGTTAATAAAGGTTTTAGTTAAAGGAGAACTCCGGTCAATTTTAACATTGAGCTCATTTTTTTTGTCAATTTGGAGTGCTGTCAATACAGAGAACAACGACAAAAATCGGTGTTGCCTACACCGTGTTATCCTCTTTTTAAAATTTGCACCCTGTTGACTTCAATGGGGCAATATTTAAACCTGCTTTTAGCCTCTTAACATCCTTGATGTGTCATTACAAGTGCACAGGTCATGTGAGTGATTCCTTCAGAGTGAACACGAGTGAATCTGACTGCAGTAGATGTGAAAGAAATGGATAAAAATGATGTTATTTAAGCCAGCGCAAATACCTTATATCCTGGTTTCGGTTGAAGTCCAAAGTAGTCGATTGCCGAGTTCACGCGCGTGATCATAGGTAACTAAACCTATGCGCGTGAACTCGACAATCGACTACTTTGGACTTCAACCGAAAACAGGATGTAAATACAGGTATTTGCGCTGGCTTAAATAACATCATTTTTATCCATTTCTTTCACATCTACTGCAGTCAGATTCACCCGCGTTCACTCTGAAGGAATCACTCACATGACCTGTGCACTTGTAATGACACATCAAGGATGTTAAGAGGCTAAAAGCAGGTTTAAATATTGAAGTCAACAGGGTGCAAATTTAAAAAAGAGGATAACACGGTGTAGGCAACACCGATTTTTGTCGTTGTTCTCTGTATTGACAGCACTCCAAATTGACAAAAAAATGAGCTCAATGTTAAAATTGACCGGAGTTCTCCTTTAAGGGTCAGAGGTCACTCATCCGCCAGCATGTATGGGCGTATGGCCGTTACTGGAAGCCAGTGATTATAGTTTATAAAGTTATAAATATGGATATTTTTCTTACAAGAACCCATCGCTTTGTTTCTGAAGGCCTTTATTAACCCCCTGGAGCCGTATGGAGCATTTTTATGATGGATGGATGCGCTTTTTGGGGGGTTTAAAAACTCTACTTACTAAAGTAAAGAGAAGAGAGAGTATAAGATATATATAAAAAGAAGAGAGTCATATATACCTAGGATGGCTTGAGGGTGAGTAAATTATGGGATCATTTTCATTTTTGGGGAAAATAACCCTTTAAGGCTTTTTTTTTTTTTTTTTTTTTTTGCGTATCCAAACTTATTAGTTTAGTAGCATGTAGTCTGAACAGCAAAAAAAAAAAAAAAAAAGTATGAATCCAATGCAAACCAAATGAATATTTCAGATGACAAGTTTAGTCCAGTTCATTATATGAGCCGGATCTGTTAATAAATGGTACAAAAAGACTCACAAAATCACGGGTTATTAAAATCAGTCTGACAGTCTAGTCCAATTCATGGATAAATTACTCTTATGAGCCAGTTCTGTTAATAAATGGTTTAAAAGACTCAAAAAATTAGAATCAGTCTGACGAATCATTCACTGAATGAACTTACTGAATCAACAAGACTCACTTAACGTATCGTTATCATTACTTTCATTCCGTCTGAATTACGTTGTTAGTGAAAATTAAATGACTAAATAAATGTCTTAGCCAGCATTCCTCAAGCAAGGACTCAATTAGACTGATTCTGTCTTTTTGCACATGCTTTAGGAAAGCCACGTCCCATGTCCATGCCGGTAGACACTTGCCTGGGCGCGTCGGACTCTCCCTCCAGACCCTGGGCTCTTGGAAGGAAAGGTAAGAGCAACACCTGCCTGTGTGTAAACTACAGCTGAAACATGTTAATCTCCAGCTGTCAGCTTAAACATTTCACAAGCCCAATTACATGGGCAGGAGCAGACATAGGTCAGATAACACTGTAATATTTGCATTTTTGTCTCTGTAAGTAGCTCATATACCCATAGTTCATTTGGGTCAGACATCAGTAAACATTTGGAATGTTTTTGCAGATTAGAAATACATGCAAAGTTGTTTTCCTGTTTTACTGAAGAATCTGTACTAAAGTCATAGTGATCATGCAGCATCATGAATTTTCTTTTACACTGTTGCAAAGTTTACTACTGTTACACTTAAAGTATACTTAAAAGTATACTTTTATACATTGAAAGTGGACCAAATTAGTCCCAAGTAGTATTGAAACAGTAGACTTACAAGTACATACTACTAGTACATTGATAATAATATACTTACTACCTAAAAAATACTTAAAAAATATACTTGAACTGTACATAAGTATACTTCATAAAATTAACCTGAAGCATATTTGCTTTTTCATGCGCACTGTCTGTTGCAGGAACAGACAAAAAGTACAAAAGTAACAACACATTACTCTCAGTTTTCAATAAAAAGAGTTGTCCAGTAGGTAATATAACCTGTAATGTTAAGATATCTTTTGTGTGGCATACATAGCTTTACGGGTCAGGAAATATTCTAAGTAGTCAGAATATAGTAATATCCTTAAAGTGTTTTTAAAAGAAAATGAAGGTGTATGTTATTATATAAGAAATGATGTTGAATGCATTACTGTGAAACACTTGCACAAAATAATTATGTGAAAAAAAAAAAACACACACACATGCAAGGCCACACATGCAAGGCCTGGAAGAGAGTGAGCCTCAGCCAGGAGAGACAAAGTAAAGCAAAAGTAATGTTACTAGTTACTTTTTTAGGGAGTAATGCAATATTGTAACTTTTAAAAGTAACTTTCCCCAAAGCTGAAGGATTTCCTCTATAGGGGCTTTCGCACCGGAGGAACCTTTTCATAGTTCCTAGAACTATTGGCTGAAGTTCCTGTTTTTGGCGTGTTCGCACCGCAGGAACTGTGAACTATTTTAGTTCTAGGAACTCCTTTTGGAGGAACTAATTGAGCTCCTACTTCAGAGTCGGTCTAAACCAGCACTAGGAACTATCCGTGACGTTAGTTATGCTGATTGGCCGAACGCACTATGTTTTTCATCTTCAAACCAAACTTGGGTCTTGAGTTTAAATCCTGTCGGGTTTCTGCACTTCCGATAATGTTTACACGTTAGCTCAGTAGGCAGAGAGTAGACAGTGTTTTGTGGCTGTTTGAACGCATTTGATCACATGAGCGTTTACGCAAGAATTGCGTTTTCAACTACTTCTGGAAGTGGTCGAAAGTGGACAGTTAAGCTCAAAATGTTTTAGACACCGTTCACACCTGTATTTAGCGTCGTCCACTTGTGATCCGATCGACCAAAACGCATTTTAATACCAGCTGTAAACAGGGCCTAAAAGTGTTTAATCCTTAAATGATGTGTCTCGTCTGTCCTCAGGTGAGGAGGTTTTGCACAGGTATCTGAGTAACGAACAGATCCCCACCATCTCAGAAGAGTCGCCCTGTTACCCACTGCCCTACAGGCCCACAGGCGAACGCCAGCTCGTCCGAGGGGTCGACCACATCCGCGGCAGCCAGTGTTTCATCAATGCAAACCTACACGACAGCGCCACCATACCCTACCAGGAAGCCATGGCACGCAAGCCTGCGCCGAAATCTCCCAAGAGACCTCCGTCTGAACCCTCTCTGCTCAGCAGCTGGATCGCACGACTCAAGCTGCTCACGCACTGAAGGCTGCTGGGTGTCTGCCATCCGTGTGCAGTATTATCTCTTAAAATCTGGAACGTTCCATAGGATCTGAGACCAGGATCTGTTGAAATTCAGCTCGGCCAGTATTAAAGACCTCCTCGGTGGAACACCTGTTACTTTTCATCAAGACACTACTGAAAACTCTATTTCTCTGATTAATCAGGTCTTTAAAAGGATTTTCACTTGGAACTGTGTTATAAGTTATTAAATTTGTGCATATATTGTATATTATAGATACTGGTCCAACTTATTTTCCACTTGCTAAATAGCTTTCTATTTTAAACATATGCCTTATGTAAGTTAAAGCTATTTCATCTCTGAAATATAGAGAAGAGAAGATAAGAGCAAGAAAAAGCTAAACAAAAAAGTTATTTGTTGTTTTAATAAGTGTCCCTTATTTAATAAACATTGCACATTGACATGTTTATAAGGCACTTAAATTCCTATTCATGTTTGGGAGATTTTCAGAATTTAAAATTGACTTCCTTTCAGTTCACAAGTGTGAATTTGAATCGATTTGGCCACGCCTCACAGGAAGTTGGAATGGACTTTGAGTTGGAATGACAGGAAGTTGAGTTTACTAAAAATGCAAAGTAATCATTTCAATGGTCCAAGACATTTTGGCTAATTATGCCTGATAAGTAGAATCTATACATTATTCTCAACTGATTAGGCATATTTCTCAAAACTAAGTTTAACACTTCACACTTTCAACAGTCAACAGACTCTAACAGTCAATTTTTGTCATTGTGTCATACAGTACCACTATATTGAAGTTGGTAAGGTCGGTATTTTTTTTTAAGGAAATTAATACTTTTATTCAGCAAGTACAGTATGCAATAAATCGGTTAAAAGTGACAGTAAAGACCTTTACATTGTTACAAAAGATTTCTATTTAAAATAAATCAAATATTTCTGAAAAGAAATATGTATCTCTGTTTTCACAAAAATACTAAGCAACAATTGTATTGTTATTAATTGTGATAATATGTTACCAAAGCAGCATATCTGAAGGATCATGTGACTGAAGATTGGAGTAATGATGCTGAAAATTCAGCTTTGACATGATAGGACATTTTAAAATAGTTTTTTAAACAGTTAAACAGTAATTTAATATTGTAAAAAAAAAATTGTTTTTTAAAAAAAAGTCACAATATACATTTTTTGTTGTTGTTGTCTTCGTCATAGAATTTTGACTGTTGCAAACTGCATTTTTACATTTTATACCACCCGACCCACCATAAACAACCCTACCCAGCCCCAATAGAGCAATCCCCAATTAGAACAACAAGATATCTGAAGAGGGGAGGACAAAAATTAAATAAAAATAAATTACATACATGCATATATACACCTACATAAAAGCAAAGACACATGCATAATTGAGATGATGATAATATTAATAAAAAAATATTACATATATATATATATATATATATATATATATATATATATATATATATATATATATATCCCCACTCAATCCACGTCTAAGGTTTGTAAATCATTAAAGAATGTAATAAATTGTTTAAAAAATCTAACCGACCACAAACTTTTGAATGGTACTGTGATGTGTTATATATATATATTTTTAATATATTTATTAAATACTACACCAATAGCAGTTTATTCTGTTCATTCCATTTGAATTTGACTTCCTTAAATTCATATTTAACTTAGCCTACATAGGCTGTTTCTGCATCCTGTTTGCTACCTCAATTCAAATTCAGGAATTGGCATTCTGAACTCAACTCTGAATGGCAGAGAACCCTGGTGAGAAGATTTATCTATTTCATATCGTGAAGTGTCTGCTACATGAGCACAATATAAAGCCTGAAAGCCTTTTTACTTTACTTACATTTCAGTGTGAAAATAACTGACTTTCTTAGATAATATAAATGGTCTTCTGTTGTGAACGTTGTTCATGCTTAAATCATTTCAAGTTACAGATGCAAACACTGTTAAAAACATGAACACTTCTCTTTGAGTCTTAAAACCAGGCTACTGTAACACTAGAGCAAGTCTTAGTTTTGAGAAAGATAGGATACTACTTGATACTTGTTAATGTTGTCAAGCACTGTTAATAAAGAATGCTATAAATGGAAAAATCCTCTCATTCCATGGATTCTTGTCTGGGGCAAATGTGGTCAGCTTTTCTATTACGTTTTTCCTCCAGGGGGTGCTCGGCGGCAAAAAAAGTTTTTTGTGTATCAAAAAATGTAGTCTATAATTGTTTAAATCTTATCATTCAAAAAATGTCTGCGTAAAATAAAAATAAAAACATTTAAATCTATTAATTCCAACTATTTCTACATAAATAATCTATAAAATTGTTTATTTGTTTAAAAAGGTAATCTTATCACAAGTCGTTAATATTTGAGAATGATTATATTTTTCAAATAACTTACCTGTCTATTTATCAGTCAGCAAATACAGATATAATTTAACAGAGTATCAAACAATATACAACAAAGAACAGCAAAAATATAAAATAACCAAATAAAAGAATAAATGAATAAATAATAAAAACGGCCTGCAAATATAAATATATTTAAAGAAACTAATGGGGAATCTTGAAAAAAGCACAACAAGACAGTGTTGGTATTTTTTCGATACAGAGAGCATTTCAAAATATTGTTGCAACTTGAGAAACGCCTTGAAATGTGGCTAATGATTGGAGGATTTGCACTTGTGAATATAGCCAGGAGTAATACATTTATAAGATAAAATTCTTTTTCCAAATTATTTGATCTGTTTTCACAAAATCAAACAATACATTGTTCCAAATTAAAGGAAACTGAGAGTACACAAAATCAATCACATACCCTGAAAAACTTTCCCAAAACACTTTTTAAATTTTATTAGGTAAAAATTCGCTGGGTATAGAATCTGTGATTAATTTGAAAAATACCTAACTGTTCACACTAAGGTATTTATGCGGCAATAGCCAACCATTTTCCCAGTTTACAATATTAGCAAGGTTACTCCAATAGGAAATTACATATGGTTTGGTGACAACCTTTCTGTGAAAGAGCACAAATCGATTTATTACTTGAATGTGGAACAAGACAAGCTTTAACCACTGCTGAGATTATACTTAATTTAATTCGATTATTTAGATACACAACTTAGAATTGTCACAATAACACAGATAGAAACAGTCACTCCACAAGAGACAAATCAACAAATGGGAATACAGATTTTCCCACTCACCCAGTTAACTCCCCAAGTTAAACAGCTTACAAATACTTAAGTTAACAACTCAATATCAAAATAAACTGATAAAAAAGAAAAAAAATGAAAATAATCACTTATCACCACACAAGGAACAAAAATAACCCAAAACATTAAGAACTCACATTAACTATTCACAAAACAACTGATTGATTTAACACAAGAATAAAGAAAAAACTCCAATACCCTTAAACAATAACAAACAATACAAGATGTAATGTAATACAATAGCAAAAAAACAAAAACGTCTCGGGTTACGACTGTAACCCTTGTTCCCTGAGAAAGCGAACGAGAACTGCGTCGATAAGACACTTTGGGGAACGCCCTTAGCGTAGCGGCTCTGAAGCATGAATGAAACTAAGCCAATCTTGATTGGTGTTGCGTCATGACATAACGTGTGACGGCATACACAAAAGTTACAAATGGATGCCGGCACACAACAGAGTTACCTTCTGCGATGAAGCAAGTCGCTCCCAGGCAGGAACAGTCGTAACCCGAGACATTCCCTTTCGAGGGAACTCGAACTGCGTCGATAAGACACTTTGGGGAACAGGTACCCACTATGCCACAACGAGCCCTGCCTGTCCCAGTGTGAAGCTGCACACAGGCACACTTAGGACAAGAGCACTGGAGTGCCTGGCGTAGAAGGAATGTCCAGGCTATAGAATCTGATGAAAGTATGAGGGGTGGCCCATCCTGCTGCATCGCACACTTGGATCGGGGCCCCTGAAATGAGGGCTTTAGAGGACGCGATGCCTCTGGTTGAATGAGCCCTCACGTCCAAAGGTGAAGGCAAGCTGCGCACCTGATAGGCCATAGAGATAGCCTGAACGACCCAGTTACTGATGGTCTGTTTGGAAGCGGGAAGCCCTTCTTGGGCAACCCGAAGCACACCAGCAACTGGTTTGACTTCCGCCATGAAGAAGACCTCTGGACATAAATCTTGAGCTCTGACAGGGCAGAGTAAATGAAGTCTTTCTTCATCCGCCGTCACGTGAGGTGGAGGATGAAAAACCTGCAGAACCATAAGCCGTGCCACATTAAATGGCACTTAGGCACATTGCCCGGCCTGGGATGCAAGATAGCCTTAATGTTGCCTGGAGAAAACTCCAGGCACCCATGAGATATAGAGAACACCTGAAGATCTCCTACTCTCCTCAGAGAAGTAAAGCTAAAAAAAGCTACCTTGAGGGAAGGTTCTTGGCCTCAGCCGACTCCAAAGGTTTGAAGGGGGCCTCGACCAGCCCTTCGAGAACCACTGCCAGGTCCCATGTGGGAACTCCGGTATGAGCTGCAGGTCTCATCCTCCGAGCCCCACAGAGGAAACGTACGACCAGCTGATGTCTCCCCAGAGGCCCATCACCCAAAGGAGTGTGGAAAGCCGCAATGGCAGCCACATACACCTTGAGTGTGGACGGGGTGAGACGAGCCGAGAACCGATCTTGGAGGAGCTCCAGCACTGAAGCCAACCGGGCAGTTAACTGGGTCCACCTCACGCTCTCTACACCAAGTGGAAACACATTCCACTTTAAGCCGTACAATCTCCTCGTGGAAGGAGCTCTGGAACTGAGTATGGTTTAAACCACTCCAGCCAACAGGCCAACCTCTAGGTACTGAGCCCCCTCAGGGGCCAGGCCCAAAGTTTCCACAGATCGGGTCGAGGGTGAATATTGAGCCCCCGGCCTCAGAGGAGTGCTATGGAGTGCTATGATGAAAACCTTACCCGGGCCGGCCAGTACGGCGCAACTAGAAGTAGGCTGATCCCGTCTCGACGGACCCTCTCCAGAACTCCCGGGAGCAGAGTGATCGGGGGGAAAGCGTACAGGCGTAGCCTCAGCCACGTCTGTACCATGGCATCTAAACCCAATTGGGCTGGATGGGTGAGAGAAAACCACAGTGGACAGTGGGACGTCCATCGAGACGCGAACAAATCCACTTCCACTGGGCCGAACATCTCGCATAGCAGCTTCACCACCTCGGTGGGAAATCTCCATTCCCCGGGCCTCAGCCCCTGCCTCAACAGGATGTCTGCTCTTTGATTCTGGTCCCCTGGGACGTGCATTGCTCTAAGAGATAACAGTTTCCCAAGGGACCACAGGAGGATCTGATGCACCAATCTGGATAGAGGGCGCGATCTCAGAACCCCCTGATGAATCAGGTAAGAGACCACCGACACATTATCTGTGTGGTGACTCCTGAGGTCTGGGAGGAAGCTCCTCAGAGCCCTGCCATCCATGACCGCGCCCCAGCCCGTGAGGGAGGCGTCTGTCGAAGCGGCCTTCCGGCGACATGACTCTCCCAGCACGGGGCCTTGGGACAAAAACCAAGCTTTCTCCTCGGGGAGAACCCCTTGGTTTCCAACCACCACTGCAGGGCCCTCATGTGCAGCAGGCCGAATGAATGTATGTTGGACGCTGCTGTCATGAGCCCTAACACTCTCTGAAAATGTTTTACAGTGATGGCTTGGCCTAGCTTTATCCTGGTCACCGTGGCCAGGATGGACTCGATCTGTGCAGGAGACAATTGTGCCCGCATCGTGACCGAGTCCTGTACCACTCCCAGGAACGTGGTCCTCTGGGCTAGTGCCAACACGCTCTTTTTCGTTTTGAGTCTCAACCCCTGGCTCTGGATGTGGGCAAGGATGACATCTCGATGCCGAACTGCCAGCTCTTGTGACTGGGCCAAAAACAGCCAGTCACCCAGAAGCCTCAGCGGTGCTAGAGCTGCATCCATGCATTTGTTGAATGTGTGAGGGGAGAGAGCTAGGCCGAACGGAAGAACCCGATATTGGTACGCTTCGCCCCCGAAAGCGAACCTCAGGAACTTCCTGTGAGATGGAAGGATGGATATGTGGAAGTATGCGTCCTTCAGATCTATCATGACAAACCAATCCTCGGATTGAGTTTGATTCACGATGGTAAGCATCTTGAACCTGAACCTCCTCAGAGACCGATTCAAGTGCCTGATATCTAATATTGGACTCAACCCCCCATCCTTTTTGGGAACTATGAAGTAGCGGCTGTAAAACCCGGACTCCCTGTCTGGCGGAGGAATACGTTCTATAGCCTCCTTTACCAGCAGGAAGTTTACTTCTTGTTCCAATACCCGACCCTGCTTTGGGTCGACTACAGTCCAGACCACCCCGTTGAACTTTGGTGGGCGGAAACCAAACTGCAGTCTGTACCCCAAGGGAACCAGCCTCTCGAGGCTGGCTTCGGGTATCGTTCGAGATTCGGTTTCGATCCCCTGAATCGGCTCTCCGGCAGGGTTTGGTCGAAACGATTCTCGATGTGCGGACGCGAGAGCTGCCTGGCCGCAAGCCTGTGGGGCAGACAGAGCAGCGTGCATTCGCTGGAAACCGATGTGTCCCGAAGCGCACTTTACGGCGGGATACAAACATCGATTTCCTGAGGGCTCCCCAGAGGGGAGGCTCTTTCGGTTTCGTTCTCGACACCCTGAAGCGGAGGACCGGCAGGGAATAATCGAAAACAGTTTCCGATGTGCGGACGCGAACACTGCCTGACCGCAAGCCTTTTGGGTGGGCACTACAGCGTGCATTCGCTGAAAACCGATGTGTCCTGAAGCGCACTTGACGCTGAATACAAACATCGATTTCCTGAGGGCTCCGCGGAGGAGCGATTCTCGCTCGTCCCTTCATGGGGGGGAGACAGCCGTTTTCGTCTCGTTTTCGATACCCTGAAGCGGAGGACTGGCAGGGAAAAATCTAAAACTATTTTCGACGTTCGCTGCTCATCATTTTAATTCCTCAAAATTAAATGCAGCCAAAAACACTGGATAAGTGAAACACGGTCTGGATGGTAGGCTTAATTTAAAATATCTAACTTCTTAAAGTCAGATAATATTCCATCATTTTAATTCCATAGAATTAAATGCAGCCATAATCACCAGACAATAGGCCTACTGTTTAATATTTATTTACGGTTTCGTAATCTACACGCTGCCTCGGCAAATGCGAGATTCGAGTCGTTATTTGGCTTTCATCCCTCGAGAAGAAAGTCAACAGGTGCGAGGTTGAAACATCCGACAGCACACTGCTTTTTCTATGCACTCGCACCGAGATATTTCTCAATGAACACTGCCAGCACCCTCAGGAGCTGACTGTGAATGCCTCGCACACAAACAGTATTATTTCATAGATCGCGTGTGTCCCTTTTATAGCAGAATCGTAATCTACGTGCTGCCTCGGCAAACGCGAGAACCCAGTCATAGAATCTTTATTGCAGAGTAGCCCCATAATCTACGCGCTACCTCGGCAAACGCGAGATCCGAGCTACTATAGATTCTGTATTGCAATGCAGACCTTTAAACTACGCGCTGCCTCGGCAAACGCGAGATCCCAGTCACAGAATCTTAATTGCAGAGTAGCCCCGTAATCTACGCGCTGCCTCGGCAAATGCGAGATCCGAGCCACTAGATTCTATATTGCAATGCAGACCTTATTTGGGACAATTCTTATGGGACAAACAACACCAAATAGGACAGACAGTTTCACACAGAGCGCTTGTTGAAGAGCAAAAAGCTAACTCTGTTGTGTGCCGGCATCCATTTGTATCTTCCGTGTATGCCGTCACACGTTACGTCATGACGCAACACCAATCAAGATTGGCTTAGTTTCATTCATGCTTCAGAGCCGCTACGCTAAGGGCGTTCCCCAAAGTGTCTTATCTACGCAGTTCCCGACTATTTACCGACTATTGATCAAAATCAGCTTATATCTACAGAATATACGCACTCAAACTATGATAATTTAGGAACACATACCTTACTAGTGTTCTCTCCTGGAACTAAATCAGTCAGGCAGACAACACGCATGCTGGGAAGCTGAGGGCTCATTCAGTCTATCTGGAGGACAATGTGCACGCCGGAGGGGCAGAAACACATCCGTACTGGCCGTGCCTGAATCAGTCACACCCAAACCTTTGACTATACACAAACAAAGATGCCCCTACAATACGAGTGGATACATGGGCAAAAACACAATCACGGAATGACTTCGACCTAAGAAGAGCAACCTCAACCAAATGCCAGCCACAGGACTTTATCCACCATGCCGCTCTGAAAATAAGCTAACATTAGCCACAGTATGCCACTGACAACCCAGCCAACATCACCCAACATACCTGGATGGTGACTAAATGATGACACCAGAAGAAAGGGGCGATGACCCATGACGCTATTCCATCTAGCCAGCCTGTTTATATACCCTACCGCTACCGCAGGAATAACTTCACTGCACCTGCCACAATCTACTCCCCGCTTCTGTATCGTTGCCCCGACGATAAAAAATCCTTGCCAGTCAATTCCAGGGTCTAAACAATGCCGAAACTGCCCTAGATGTCACCTCGGGCAGCACCCCGTCATTACCCACCACCTTCACAGACCGTGGGAGATGGTGGATATTGGAATGCTGACCAGCAGTACCTCGCCTAGGTCGTTGCAGTACTACATTGGCCCCATCAGATAAACTTCCAGGCTGGGCGAGAGACTGTTGAACTAACTCACTTCTAAGGGGCTGACCCAAATTAGGTGGAGTCCCCAGCCCACTACTAGTCGAGGCCCCCACACCCCCTGGCTCAACTGATACCCTGATGTAATCAACAGGTGGGGTCTCTGGTTCCAAAACCCACAAAACTCCCTGCTCTGACCCCTCGGAAGGTTGCTCATCCGAAGGTGGCACCAATTCAACTACTGAGCTATAAGTGGATACATGGACCAAATGGTCCTTCTGAATAAGGGTTTTCAACATGGAACGATGCTACTGCCTCACCTTACCCAAATCGTCTACAGGGGCAATAGAGTAGACCGAACCCCTTTCCTTAGGGGCCTTTACCACTTGATGCACCACATTGTGGAGATAGACCAACTGACCCTCCCCCAGTGGTGTATCTTGCACATGTGAGTCATGTTGCACCATATGGTGCTCAGCAGCGACTCTCGGGTTCTCCTGTGCCCCTTCAAATGCCACCAGCAATCGAGTTTGATGCTCTATAACACATTCATGTACATTTCCTGCAGCCGTCTCCTCCACTCTACCTAACAGAAAGTCAACTGGTAAACGAGACTTCTTCACTTTATACAGACTACAAAGCTGCTGTATGAGCGAAGATTCAAAATTACGGCCCTAGTCAGAATGTATATGACCAGGAACCCCAAACTTACCACCACTAGAACCACTCCACCACTAACACTTGAGCCACTGTTTCTGCCGTCTGATCCCTTCTAGGAACCGCCAGAGTGTACTTTGTGAAGACATCTGTCATCACTAGCACATTCTCCAAACCTGAGCTGGACGGCTCCAACACAATGAAATTGATGGCCAAGATCTTGTTTGGCCTGGAGGCTAGCAAATGCCTCATAATACTGGAAGCAACATCCTTACATCCTTGGCAGATTGGCAACGTTCACACCACTTACACCAACAGGCCACCTCTCCTGACATACCGCGCCAATGACAATGTCAACGAGCTAACTCCGTTGTGCGTTCAATGCCCTGGTGTCTATGGTCCTCATGCAGCCACCTCAAAATCTCCTCCTTTAACACAGAGGGCAGAAGTACTTAAAAAATGTCCTCCCTCCCATCAGGGTGGAAGATCCAACGGTACAGAGCCCCTTCATGCTCCAGCAGACGGTCCCACTGGCGGAGCAAATTCAAGCTGCTCTTAGATAGTAATCAGCATTCATCCAAGCTGGGAAAGCATTTACGCCACCAAAAAACCAAGACCCTCCCAATGGCTCGGGAAAACCTTAAAGCACTGCTTGGGTTGCCTGATACACCGGCTCCACTCCTGCTGCCTGTTGTACAAATGCAGGGACCAAAGTGGCCGGTAACAGCTGCTCTGCCACATCACTATCAGCTGGAGGCTGTCTCTAAAGGGCATCGGCGTTACTATTACTCTTTCCTGGCCTATACCGAACTTCCAAGTCAAAAACAGCAAGCTGGGCAGCCTAGCACTGTTCTGTGGCCCCCAGTTTTGCTGACACCAAATGACTCAGAGGATTGTTGTCCATAAAAACTATGCATTTATGCCGCAACAGATACTCTCTGAATTTTTCTGTCATTGCCCACTTGAGCGCCAAAAATTCAAATTTCATAGAACTGTATTTACCATATTGCGCTCAGTGGGGCGCAAACTATGATTGGTATAAGCAATGGATCGGATCTTTCCCTCCTGCTCTTGAGAAAGAACCGCCCCCAGTCCCCGGTGACTGGCATCCACTTCCAGAATTAACGGTAATGAAAAGTCGGCATATGCGTGAATAGGTGCAGTGGTGAGCTTCTCCTTTAAGGTGTCAAAACTCCTTTGACAATGTTCTGTCCAAGCATCCGTTGCCCAGATGATTTCTTATGCCTGCCCCCAACGAACTCTGCCACCAGCTTATGTAAAGGGGCCGCCAACTTGGCAAATCCCTCCACAAAGCGGTGATAATAGCTGGTAAACCCTAAAAACGAATGGAGATCTGTAACATTGCCTGGGCAAGACCACTTTGCCACAGCCTCTACTTTACTTGGATCTGTGGCCACCCCCTAGGAAGCAGGTCTTTCATCTGGAGTCCGAGTCTCAAGTCTTTATCACTGGAGTCTGAGTCAAGTCTGGAGTCTTTTGTCACGAGTCTGAGTCGAGTCTTGAGTCATTTCATACCTTACAATTTTTTTTTTAATTCTCACTCAAAAATCCTATTATTTGTATTATAGACAACATAAATGATCTTTCTATTATCTGTTTTGTTTGTAATAAAGGTCCTAAGATGTAAGGGATAGTGTAAGTGTAAATCCAGCTTGTTACTTTCTAATCCATTACTATGTATAAAACAATTGTCCTGTCAATAGTCATTTTCAATACAATTGCTAAGTGGACGCAATATGGCGCCAGTCGCGGTTTGTTATACAGTAGTTTGTTATACAGCGGTGTTGATTGACGACAGTCATTATCTGAAAATATCAAACTTCGGAATGTTTAAGTCAATAGAAAACTGTACGCATGCTGATTGCGATACGTTAAGATATGCACTTTAAGTAATAAATCGATTAACATCCTTCTCTCTCCTCTCTCTCATAGACATACATTAAGAGAGAGAAAAGCTGAATATACTACGAAAAGGTTGATAAAAGTAAAACATAGTGCTAGGTTTAAAGTCTAGATTTCTTTGGTAATGTTTTAACAGGTTTGCGATCCAAAGGAGCCATGCAGCTACACCACAGTATAATATGTAATGTGACTAAACTTTGTGGATGTGATGTCTCATAATATTTTAAGTTGCCGTTCCGGTCTTTAATTGTTTTCCCACATTCTTTGCATCTAGCCGATTTGACGTTAATAAACCAAAATTAAGGAACATATGGTACGGGTGCTCCCGTCATGTTTCATGGGACTTTCATTATGACATTTCAGAGTTTATGCGCAATTGACGGACATAGGTAATCAAATTTTATGACAAAGGTCCGATCTACCACGACACATAGGGACATACAGTATATGTGACGAAGATATTATAAATCCGTTCAAATAAAACACAAAATTCTTTCTTTATTATATCAGTAGTTAAGGATTAAAGACTTGAGTCATTTTTAAAATATTCACAAGTGTTTCTCAATTCCGAGTCAAGTCTGAAGTCATTTCAGGTCGAGTCTATTAAAATGCGAATAAAGTGCGACTTGAGTCTCTAACTCGAGTGCCCATTTCTGCTGGGAAGACCCCACATGACCCAAATACTTTACCTGTTGCTTGAAGAATGCACACTTATCCAACTTCGCTTTGAGGCCTTCCCGCTTAATTCGACCCAGGACCACCTCCAACCGTTCAAGATGTTGTGTCACTGAGGAGGAAAATACCACAATTTCGTCCAGGTACAAAAGCAATGATAGATGCCGTTGATCACCAAACAACCTTCCCATCAAACGCTGGAAGGTGCTGGGAGCATTACAAAGACCAAAAGGCATAAGGCATCATATTCCATTCGAATAACCCGAACGGAGTACAGAATGGTTTTGGGCTTATCCCCCTCATTGACTGGAACTTGGTTGTAAATCCAAAGTGGAAAACCAGCAGGCCCCAGTCAGAGCATTTAATGTTTCTATGTCTCTATGTGAAGCAGCAAGAACGCATCCTTCCTGGTCTTCGAATTCAACTGATGCTTGCCACCACCTGTGGACAACCAGACATTAAATGAGACATCGAGCCCCCAATTCCCCCATCCGAGCTGTGGCTCAACAGCCCGGTGGGTTCTAGTTTCCTGACCACTGACTTGGCCGACGCTGCCCCTCTACCGGCAATGATGTACTAGCAACGGAAGGCTGAGGGCCAGCAAGTTGAACATTACACTCCCTGGCAAAATGGCTAGGTTGATGGCACCGCCTACAAATCATCGGCCCATAACGAGGGGAACGACTTTGTGTACGTGCACCTTGAAACTGAGCAAAACTTTTGAGTAAGCTGATTCAACTGATTTTGTTGTGCCTTCAACATCTCCTTTAATTCACTCAGCTCTGACTGGAAGGACCCACCCGTATCCGAACGCTGTCCTCCCTGAACTCCATATTGAATTCCATATGATAACGGGACTGACTGGCTATGAGCACACACACCCCAGGCATACCCTTCTGTTCCCACCTAATTGCCTCACTGCCTCACAGTGTGGTATTTGGTTGATGGCAGACTAACTGTCTAAGCTCACGGCGGGGATCATTATCTCCCACATGTTCGACAAATAAAACGGGCATTTAGCACAGCCCCAGGAAACCGCTGTTTAACTTTCTCCATAAGGCCCATCAAAAAGAGGGAGAATATAATAAACACTCCACTTCCATTTGCCTTCTGGAGAAAAAGGCTTCCTTGAATGCTACGTAGGACCGTAGCATTGAACCGAAAACCTCACGTAATGCGAGGAAAATCTTATCTGGATCCCCATGTTCAACATCAGAACGATACCTGATCTTCTCTCGTGCTTCCCCCTCCAAGTGGTCGAATAAAAAGAATGCCTGGGGCCTAAGAATGCCTAAAAAGTTACGGACAAATGACGAGCCCGAATACAGGCCTGTGCCTCCTCAATCCATTCGGTGATGCAAATACCTGACATGCCATTAAACTTGGGATATCTCCGGTCCCCGGGTACAAACACAACTCTTTCATGCTGACTAGTGTAAAGCCTGCCCAATCGGTCCAACGACGGTTTCTGATAAGCAGGTGAAGGTTTGTTTGCACGTTACGATCTTTTCAGTGTGGTAAAGTAATTTAGTTCCAATTAAACTTTCGTTTGACTCCATTTTATTACGACCTCAAATTTAGGTTGTAATGCCAATAGGTTATTGGTCATTTTTATAATAGTTTAGCTACACATTTGATTATTCTATTTAACTCTTTACTTTATATTTTACCCGTTCATTAGGAATCTATGTCACTTTGAGGTCCTCGCGCCGGCCGTTTAACACGGGTCTCACGATCAAACTCGTCAGTTTTCGGTCACTAAACAGAGGTAATTGGCTAATATCTTAGATGGTCGCATTCGGAATTGGAACATGCTTAGTCATACAAGCAAGGCCACCTTAATGCACGGGCTTACCTGGGCTGAAGCCCAGGGGCCTCCCGAGTTCAGGGGCCTCCCATGTTCAGGTTCATGATGAGCTGAAAAGGTCATATTGTTTTGTAACTTGTCAGATTTTGTCGCTGTATGTCGCTAGTCTCTATACAGTGAAGTCTCTTGTGGGCGTTGGTAGTGCTGTCTCTCTAATGTTATTGGTAGACTGCTCGTCTGGCCACATCTATACAAAACACCATTACAAGTGATACAACTATATTATTTTAATTTGACTAGGAATTAGGCTCAAAAGAAACAGTATGCTGTTCGGGAGAGTGTTTTTATATTACCAAACAGCAGTGTTCAGGGATTAAATAATTTACTAGATTAACGATCGATCAATCTACAAATTAAACTCACTCATACTGTCATAAATTACTAAAACGTCAACCGAATTTAACAAATAATACATTTTCTTGTCCCTAATAGTCAACATAATGCAGGGGAAACTGTAAAATGAACTGCAGCAGTGCTAAACTTGCATCATAAAACTACAACACTCGTATGAATGTATAAATGTATGAATTAAACTCACTGAGACTGGCGACAGTTTCTTTTCCATGCATCATTTTATTATATCCATGTTTGTGGTTAGTTACAGTCAAATCATATAAAACAGTGAAATCGCCCTCGAACTTTTCTGTCTTGCCTGCACTGCACTCGAGACGGTGACGGGAGCTGAGCTCCACAAGGCTTCTTTCCTATTGGTTGTCGCTCGCAAAAATCCCTTCTCATTTGCATAAAGTTTAAATTTAGTTGCTGTGTGTGGTTGTTAAATAAAGTGTCTTGTGTTTATGCTCAAGTGGGCTCAGTGATATGTTAATAACAATATTATGGTGTTTTCTGGCTCAAAGAGGGAAAACTCACTGTTGTAGGTCTCGAAAGAAACTAATGCATTCTGTGATGTAGATTAGCCTAAATTACACTTTTTTAAAATGAGACTCTATAAATCGAGGGGATGGGGGGCCTACAAAACCTCTCAACCCCGTGGCCTAACATTAGGTTAAGGCGGCTCTGGATACAAGAATGGAGATTGTTCATTCCTTGCAACAGTTTGGGGTGTGTGTGTGTGTTATGCTGGTCACTGTCGATGGCATGGTTAAATTGTACATTCTGTAATTGATTGAAGTGCCTATACGTTTTTGATAAGGTTTCTGTTATTAGCGGTATGTTAAGAAACCCTCCGGTTTGCCAACCAACCCAATAACAATCAGAAACTTTAAACACTTTGAATTTTAATTGCAGGTCTGCCTCTGCTTTAAAATTTCGATCATCATCGATTTGTGACTGTAGCCATTCATATGTAAATTACAGTGTTTTTCCATGAGTTCGCAGAGGGTTGTAAAAGACGTATGCTATGCGTGTCTATGTTAGACTGTCATCATGGGATTAGCTTTACTGTCCAATATGTGTGAAGCTATGTGGATCTGTTAGTGTGAAGAGGGACAACAGGTGGGCGAGGGACAAGAGGGACAAGAGGTGTAACACTTTTGGAATCTAAGCCATTTTTGTCTTCTTATGATGTGTAGTGTTTAGCCTGGATAGTCTAGATCTATACCAGGTGATGATGCCGTGAGGGTGTAGTGGTGGAGGAGTGTGTTCTGGGCTCATGTCTGAGAGATGGGTGGAATCTAATCTGTGTTGCTAATTTAGTTCCAATTCTACACTGTGAGGCCATACTTATGTAGTGATGTGCTACAGTGAGGTGTGAATGGCCTCTTGAAGTGTATTTTCACCCATCTCCACAGTCTGCTGTGTCATGAGCATTAGAGACCCCAATTCTGCTAAATAAATTGTCTGGATTAATCAGAGTTATCACTTATCTTGTTATGAGTTCCAATGGGTTGATACCCATGGCTTTACTTCAAGTTGCTCTCATTACAGCCAGATCTTTGGGTAGAAATTAATTCACCTGGTTTGGTGTTGCCTGCTTAGCATTTGCTGTTTTATGGTGTTGTTCACACATTTGGTCAGTGCAGATCTCTTGTGACTTGTAAAGACTGTGGTACTTTTGCATGATGTTTAGCATTTTACACCCTCCTTGTAAATTTACTTCCCTGATCAGATTAAATTTTAGATTGTGCACCCCAGTGAAGGATGATTTGGTTTTCTACTTGTGCCACACTTCTAGTTGTGTTCTTGTAAGGCAAAAAATAAAAGCACATCCCCTCCCCTTTTGGCACTGGGTAGCAGACCAATGAAACCAAATTGTAAGGATTAATGTATCACCTTTCTCCAATTAATGTCCTGCTTAGCGATTATAATATAATGTATATTATAATTTGATTTATAATACAATTATATTATATTAAAAAGAATATAAATTAAATAATATTATTTCTGGTCTCTGAAGATTCTCTGGACAGTTGCTAAAGTGTTCATTTTGCAAAAGGCAATTCTTGTGATTTGATCCTGCAGTCACAGCTGCACTGTCATGTACATTGTGTGTACAACAATGGTCAGGCTGAAAGCCAATGATGGGCTCTGTTGTTGTTTTTAACACCCAATGAACTACAAGTACATTCTGAGCGCATGGTCAAATCCCTGCTCAGATTTTCTTTTTGAGGGCTAAGATGTCACAGACTGCATTATCATGTCATAACATTTGAATGTTGAAAAGGATTTTGGCTCAGGGCTGATGAGATGCACATTCGCTGTTTCTCTTTTTTCTTTTTAGATTTAAAATGCCTATTTGTTTCATTTAGTCTATTTAAAGACTATGAAGGCAGAGTGGTCATTTAAGGCGATTTACAAGATGTGATAGATTTAATTTGTGTTACTATTTGGCTAACAGCTCCCATGGAACAGGGAGAAAAAGTGCGTGTTCTCTGAGTGGGTGTACCCATGGGCTTTGCTCTGAACCACTCTCATGTGCTCTATGCTCCACACATAACTGGACGTTAGTCCATTACTAATCTGACGCAGATTTGCGGTAACATACGCATTCGCTAAAAATAATTTCAGAGTAAGTCAGAATAAAATCAAATGTAACAATTTATTATGTCAGGTAAATGTATCATGCCAATTACATAATCAGTTCAAAGATAATCAATACAAAACATCAAATGCTCAGAGATAAAGAGTAAAAGATGTATACCTGACTTAGGAAATTTTTATACACTAATGATGAGTGTCTGAAAGACATTAAGCATTACGGGCTGATCTCATTACAAATCTCCCAGAGCCTTTTGAGACATTTCTTTATATACTCAAACCAAGACAGAAACCTAAACATATGCTAACAAGAGGAACTTTCTTCAGAGTTTACACCTTTTGAGGGCAGGATGCATGAAAGACCTCTGTAAGCAGGATATCTCTAAACTCTTAAAAACTTTATTACCTTTTGGTTTACTTCTTTAGGGAAGACCTTTGTACCAGTCGTACTGAGACATTTCAAATGATACCAGACATGTATTGTATGATAATTGTTCACATTAAACCATATAGATTTTTGGGTGAATTTCAGTTGATCAAAGCATGAGAGAGAGAAGAACCATTGGAAAAGGAGTGAAGGGAAAGAAATATAAATTAATACAATACTGAGATGAGACTTGCATCTAGGATGGGAATACTAATTTCGCAAGAGAGAGTTCAAATGTTAATTTCCAGAAACGTACTTTGTCTTCTTGGGGAGTGGTCGTTCCTCAACCAGATGGCCCAGCATCTTCCAATTCCTCAAGTCTTACACTAGCACTCACACCGACTGGATGAGGTGGAACAGGTTCTTCATCGGGCACATTAGAAGATGTTGTCTGCCTTCAACTGGGCCACAAGTTCTCTAAGTTCCTTGAGTTCTTCCTCCATTCTTAAATCAACACTTAAAGGAACACGCCACCGTTTTTTTGAAATAGGGGTTATTCACCGTCTCCCCTACATTTAGATAGATGGGCAAAAGCATTTTTGTCTCATTGGATGCATTGTCTTAGTCTGGCAGCACCGCCGCTAGCTTAGCTTAGCATAATGAATGGAATCCTTTGTTGACGGATAGCATGTCATGAGTAAAAGTGATAAAAAAAAAATTACTAATTTCTTCTTGTGGCCTGGGTATACACAACGAGTACAAATAGCAGTGCAGATTAAGACTAGGCGATTTCCTAGGCATATATTGACTTGGGACTATATTGGGGTGAAGCACAGGCGAAGCACTGCTACTTGGGCGTAGAGATATCAGATATCTTGGGCGCAGAGATAGCAGATTTCAGGTGGTGTGTGATATCTTGGTGCCCAAGTAGCTGTGCTTCGCCAACAAAGGATTCCATTCGCCAACAAGGATGTCTACATTCCAGGATGTCCTAAACAAAAAGATTTTCCATCACAAGTTTTGCAGTTTTTCTTGTCAAATGTTTTATTTTTCAAAGCAAAACAAGTGTAGTTGATACTGTGAAATTAAACATAACATACTAACACAGCTTTAACAGAAATAAAATACAACTCAAATATACAACCCAATACAAATACAACAAGGAGAAAAAATTATTAGGTTAAAATGTAAATTAATAAAATACATCTGAAGACATAACATGTGACATATTCTCCTAAAAAATAAGTACAACTGCAACAACTGGATACAATTTTTTTTTAAGACTCTGAATTTGCATTAAAGATATTTTTTTTTTCCTTTCTCCAGATTACATTTATCACTTTAATTCACTTTATAGGTGAAGCTACTTTTTGACAAAGATCACATATTGCTCCCACATAACCATAACATTCTATAATCATAAGAACTGAATAAAACAGATCTGCAAGGTAGAAAAAAAAAAAGATTTCAGAGGTAACAATATCATGTCACTTTACACATTGGGTTTTGTGCACTAACATTTTTACTAAGAAATCACAATTCATACATTAGTGCGTACTAAAATTCCTTCTAAATGAAAACGAGCGTGCATGAGAGAACAGGCAAGCAGGAAAGGGAGAGAGGTGAGGTTATGCAAATCTTCTTGTTTTAGGCAAATTATACTAGTTACGAAGGCTCACTCCGTCTTCAACATTTGAACAAGGGTAGGAAAAAGTGAACTAAATGCGTATGCACCAGTTTTCTGTGCACATAAATGCGCAAATTAGACCTATTTTTTTTTTTTATCCCTGGTTATGCATCCTTGTAAACAGTTATTATTTTATTACAAAGACATTAGCTCACAAAGATTACTCAGGAACTCATCATTCTCTTCATTGCCTGAAATGTCTGAATAACTCTGACACATCTCACGTTTGTGTTGATAAACTAATCCCATTATCTCACTGGCTTTCCAATCATTTGGATTAACCTTGATACGTCTCTTGGCGATATTCATCAGTTTCTGTGCACTTTTAGTCCCATCAATAGTTTGTGGAGCCATTGTCAAACACTCCTGGTAGTGCAAAATTGCTAAATCCTCACGTCTGTTACAGTACAGTTGGAACTGAGCATAATAAAAATGGACTACTTGTAGATGTTCATTTTTCTCTTTTGCTGTCTTTAATGTTTTGTCAAACAGTTCCTCTGCCTTGAGCAGATCATGTCTCTCTCCATATTGTAATGCAAGCTCACACATTGCATAGAGAAAGGAATCTTTTAGGGATGTTGCCTTTTCTAAATAGTATATTAATTGATCTAGAGCCTCATCTACCTCCACCTTGCGCCTTTTTTCTTTCTGTAAATTAATTTTCTTGGTCTTGTAGCACATTGCCAACTGATGATGTATGAAGCTTGAATTTGGTGATCTTTCAAGTGCTTTCATCAGCAGTGCAATAGACCTGTCTATATGTCCTTGATCCCTGAGGAACTTTACAACATATCTCATGACATGTGGATGTTCTGGAGACCCATTCAAGGCTTTCTCAACCAATTGCTCAGAGTCATTCATCAAGCTCTTGGATAATGACAGAAACTTAAGTCCTAGAAGGACTCTCAGAACATCATCATCTGGGTTGATGTCAATGGCCTTTCTCAGCTGTTTGATCGCAGGTGAATCCACAGTGCAAGACTCAGTGTGAGTACCAGTTTCAGTGCGATACAGAGCAATGGCATAACCAGCGTTCCACTCGCTATTTTCTGGATCCAGTTCCACAGCCTTCTGGAAAACTTCTACGGCTCTGTCATAATACTTGTGAGAGAATTTAAGATAGGCCCATCCTTTCTCACCAAGAACCTCTGGAACAGATGAAAACTCTGTTGGAAATGTTTCATTTATCTTCTGAAGTTTCTTCAGGTAACTTTCACACTCTGTGTAGTTCTTCATGTGGTAGTACACCCAGGCAAAATTCCCATAGGTGACAATGAGAGTCTTGTCACAGTTGTCACCTAGGTTTTCTTTAATGAGTGTCTCAGAATTCAACAGGTGGGCAAGGGCCTCTTCTTTGCGGTCAATAAGGAATTTCACAAATCCCAAAGAGCATTGTGCTCGTGCAGCTCCTTCTTCCCTCCCTAGATCCAGCTTGGCCTGTTCTTCAAGTCTGATGACGAGGTCAGCTATGGCTACTTCGTCCTTTTCAACGCCCCATGTGAAGTGACACTCCAGCTGATCCAGTTTCATTTTTAAACCGTCCAGGATTGAACTGACAAAATAAAATGAGTTAGCTAAGTAGGCTGGGGCTACATTATAGGCTATTTAATATGAGCTAATGCTCTTAAATGCTAAACATATTTAAACATGCTTTCATGATATGCTATAACTACATTAGACATTTATATCAAATAAACAATAATTATTTTTCTATTTACGCTATACCTTAATCATGCACTGAACAAATCTGGGTATATTTAACTTCAAATTAGCCATAAAGGGAATGAAATTAGGGGGGAAATTTAGCTCTGATACTGTAGATACACCATGACTCTTTTATAATTGCGTTCGAGGTATTCACTTTAATATAAATTATTTGTATAGAGCTATTAACAATTCACATTGTTCCAAAGAAGATTTGGAGAGTATTTGTTTATGTGTATAATCTAAACAGAATAACTCGACGTTCTAGATAAGCTACTGTGAGTTTTAAATGCATAAAAGTCACCCGATCTGATTGCAATCTCTGTTGCATGAGGTTAGCTTGTCAAATGCTCAGATTGAGTTACAGAAATAAAACAGCACTAACCTCATCTCTGACATCCTTTTTCTTTTTGCTTTTAGGAAATGATAGTCTACGCAGAGTGGTGTTTCACAAGACCAGTAGGCTACACCTAGCGCCATACTTTCAGTTTTTATTCCATTGATTTAGTCACACCCATCAATTCTTGACTCAAAGAGTTAACCCTCTATGGTATGCAATATGATATCAATGAGTAAAACATTATTTGTGGTGTTTTTATTGCTTAAAATTGGACACTATAACAATATCAATAAACATTTTCATTTATTTTTACAATGTACAAATTGAAGAATTTGACCTTTTCACATAGAACAATTGAAAACATCTATTTATTTTACCAGACACTTGAACAAAAACATTTATCCAGCTTTTAATGTATAACACATTTCATATTTATTAAAAAGTAACATTTCATATCCAGCGGTTGCTCTCAGGCAACATTGAACCATAGTGGAACACTAGTATTACCAAACCATAATTTCATCAAGTTATCATATCAAGTTATCATTTCCATCTTCATCCTCATCTGCATCTTCTTCCCTGCAGAATTCACTGTCACTTTGACCTCATCTTCCTCATCACAGTATAGCACCTCATCCTCACCCTCATCAACTGGCAGTTGAACTTGTGCTTTATACCTTTTTTTAGGTGCTATAGAAAATGTGCAGATCATAATATGTGCAGATATAGTGTGAATATAAGTGGGTGGTTGACATATTTGGCTAACAAAAAGTTTTTTTTTAAAAATCTCAAATGTAAGTCATGGAACTCATTGGGTTATATTCTACCAACTCTTATATTTCCAAATATATATGTGGTATTGTAGATTTTGTCCTAAAATTTACATTTATTAACTAGTTTACTGTCTTAGTGACTAAAAATGTCATATGGTGTGACATGAATGTTATTGTGTATTAAATTAAAAAGGGGTATAATGTGATAATGTAAGTCAATTTATCCTGATTCTTTATCATTACTATATAAAAGTATAGCAATTCTTATGTGCAAATATGTTACATTTTGCATTATTTTACTTCATCATCACTCATAGACAGACGTTTACTTGTAATCTTTCAATATACTTCAAATTAATTTGGGAATACCTTGCTATAAAAGTACCAAAATGCTTGTAACCTTTGCTGGCACTATTCCCCATCTGTCACATTGATGATTTTATGATTAATAACCAAAAAGCCTTAATATCTTTCAAAATTCTGAATGTCACACCAAATGACATGGTGTCACGCCATATGATGTCACACCACACAACAATCTGTATGCAAAAATCTGTATTAGCTGCATTTAACAAACAACCCAACTTAGTTTGACAAGTGAATCATTGTTTCAGTTACAGCAAAAATCACAAAATTGTTTAAAACAGTGAGTTCTGCTCAAAGTAGCAAAGAATCATATGTTTATAACACATGCATTAATCCACTTACTGTACTCATTTGATGTTGCACTTTTTATTTTAATCTGCTGAATATTAACTACATGAATTATAATAATCTTTATAGTAAATCATTGAACATTTTTTTTTATTTAATGCATAAATTCATTTCAAAATGAGGATGAGTAAAACAATGACCGAACAGCAAGCTGATGTATCATTTCGTTGTTCTTTCTTTATTCGCATTATCTCGCCATCTACTGAAATCTACTTCAAACTGAAAAAATAAATAAATAAATAAATAAAGGGAAAGATTTGAGTGACAAAATGCTGTAGTTTAACATGGATCCAGCTTGAAAATGGGATAGTAGGGATTCACCAAATTGAGTTGGTGTATAGATATTAAATGTGTACATAATATAGTATCAAAATGTGTTAAAAGGTCAAAATATTCAATAAACTTAACTATTAGTTATAAAATATGCATCTAAGAACATTATTTACGTATTTAAATGCAATTCATATCATATAGTGTGACAAAATAATCATATGGTGTGACAAGAAAACCCTGTCACACCTTATGATTTTGTGTCACACCATATGAGGTTTCATGTACTTAGCATGACATTAAGCAATGTGCTTTTATGCTAACATGCTAAAACCATGCTAACTACAATATGACAATATAGTTTTGAAGGTAATTTTGACTGAAAAGTAATTTCATTTGGGCATTTTTGTGTAAAATGAGTCACACCAAAAGACAGCGCAAAAGGGAACTGAAGCAGGAGTGCCGGATATACTTGATTTTTTTTAAACCATGAAGAGAGAAAACTCTAATTGTAACTTTCAGTGTCCTTCTGAGGTGTTGTTCTTCCTCCTGAAAGAAGGAGGACCCCCACACCCCAAAGATCTCCAAACAATTGACCTTTTAAAAAAGGGAATATGGCGTCACACCTAATGATATCCATTTCCGGGACAAAACGTTTTAGTTAAGGGCTGATTCAAAATATTATGCCTGAACTTTTAGTCAAGCAGACTCACAAGTAGACATCTGGGATATCAATATATGATTTAATAAACAGAAAATGAATTCATTTTTTTGTTTTTATTCAAAATCAAAATTTGTGAAATGTGCTTGGGACAGTCACGCCATATGAGTTTATTCTGGTTTGGCTGAAAATTGTGAAAAAATGGAAGATTAAACCCATGAATGCTCTGTATGTCCATATAAAACAGCACTTTCTGAACAATATCACCACAGTTTTTGATATATTTTTCTATAATTTACTTAACATTGACACATTGGACCAAAAAAAGGCCATGTCATGTCAACCACCCAAGTGCATTACAAAATCATGTAAAAATGCAAATATATTTTGGTAATTTTCACTCTTTTCCTTACAAATATAATATATTTGTATTCCAACCTAGTAGCCTGGTATGGCCTTATGTGATTCCATTATGGTACAATGTTGCCTTGAGGCAACACACATTTTTTTGTTATGTTCTCTAAAACATTTGATGATATATAATGTAAAGTTCTTGAAAATACTTCTTTACCGGTGAGTGGGTGATTAACTGGTGGCAAATGAGTGAAAAATGCCCTTTTCACTGGGGAAAATGTGGAGCCATGTGACCTGTGCAAATGTGCTGAAACAAAACACAAAATGTGGGTCATGTGACCCCTTTTTTGCACTTTCATTGATTAGTATTTGAGTTCTTCTCCCCTGAGATAGGTTTGACCAATAAATGGGTGTCTCATTTTATTAAAAATAAACTAAAAGAGACTATGTTTCCTGGAGGCAACACCGTACCATATATGCTTAAAGTCACAATGAAATAATTAAAGCTGCAAGCAGCGATGAAAGGGCCCTCGCACCCGTGCCATCAACACTCGGTGGCTTTAGGAAGGCAGAGCATGGTTGGGAAATGTACATTTAAGGAGGTATATATAGTAAGAGTATGTCAAAGTCAGTTACAAAATGTTTTGTATAATGGTGATAATAGCATGCTTCATGACTCAGCTAAGTGTTGCTAGCATGTTCAGTCTGTTTCTAGCATGCTTAGTACACAATAATTATGTGGTTAGTACTGCATTACTGTGTTAACCATGTCAGTTTCTGTTGCCAGTAGGTGGCGTTATGACTATAACTGAATATGAGCATGGATGTGTGTTCAGGACAGAACTCTTATCAAACATGTGAAGTTTGGTGCAAATTGGACATTGCCTTCTTGAGTAACAACAAAGTCATGTTTCATTGAATTAGCATTCTTTAGAACTTAGCTAAGCATTGTTAGCATGTTTTAACATGTTGCTAGAACGGCATCAACGTGTTAAACATGTCACTTCCTGTTGCCAGTTGGTGGCGCTATTACTATAACTGAACATTCTCATGTAGATGTGTTCAGGCCATGACTCTTATCAAAAGTGTGAAGTTTGGGGCAGATTGGACATTCCATGCCTGAGTTACAGCAAATTCCTATTTAATTGCAATAATAGCATGCTTTAGCACTTGGCTAAGAGTTTGCTAGCATGTTTTAGCATGTTTCTAGTATGTTGTTAGCATGTTTAACACTTGCTGGCACTTTTTTATATGTTATTAGGAGTCCACAACAGTGTTAAACATGTCACTTCCTGTTGCCAGCAGGTGGCGCTATGACTGTAACTGAATATAAGCATGGTCATGTGTTCAGGACAGAACGCTTATCAAAAGTGTGAAGTTTGGGGCAGATTGGACATTCCATGCCTGAGTTACAGCAAATTCATATTTAATTGCAGTAATATCATTCTTTAGCACTTAGCTAAGTGTTTGCTATTATGTTTTAGCATGTCTCTAGTATGTTGGTAGGATGTTTAGCACCTACTGGCATTTTTTTATATGTTATTAGGAGTCAAGAACAGTGTTAAACGTCACTTCCTGTTGCCAGCAGGTGGCGCTATGACTATAACTAAATATGAGCATGGACATGTGTTCAAGAGATAACTCTTATCAAACGTGTGACGTTTGGGGTAGATTGTACATTGCCTTCTTGAGTAACAACAAAGTCCTGTTTCATTGAATTAGCATGCTTTAGCACTTAGCTAAGTATTGCTAGCATGTTTTAATATGTTTCTAGCATGTTTAGAACTCAATGGCATTTTTAACATGTTGCTAGAACGGCATCAACGTGTTAAACATGTCACTTCCTGTTGCCAGTAGGTGGCGCTATTACTATAACTGAATTTGAGCATAGGCATGCGTTCAGGCCATGATTCTTATCAAACATGTGAAGTTTGGGGCAGATTGGACGTTCCATGCCTGAGTTACAGCAAATTCCTATTTAATTGCAGTAATAGCATGCTTTATCACTTAGCTAAGTGTTTGCTAGCATGTTTCT
The DNA here is from genome assembly GCF_949319135.1 of Squalius cephalus. Classification (NCBI taxonomy): domain Eukaryota; kingdom Metazoa; phylum Chordata; class Actinopteri; order Cypriniformes; family Leuciscidae; genus Squalius; species Squalius cephalus. The sequence continues at coordinate 18,857,857 of NC_137133.1, forward strand.
AGTATGTTGCTAACCTGTTTAGCACTTGCTGGCTCTTTTATATATGTTATTAGGAGACCACAACAGTGTTAAACATGTCACTTCCTGTTGACAGCAGGTGGCGCTATTACTATAACTGAATATTCTCATGTAGATGTGTTCAGGCCATGACTCTTATCAAACGTGTGAAGTTTGGGGCAGATTGGACATTCCATGCCTGTGTTACAGCAAATTCCTATTTAATTGCAGCAATAGCATGCTTTAGCACTTAGCTAAGTGTTTGCTAGCATGTTTTAGCATGTTTCTAGTATGTTGTTAGCATGTTTAGCACTTGCTGGCACTTTTTTTATATGTTTTTATATGTCCACAACAGTGTTTAACATGTCACTTCCTGTTGCCAGCAGGTGGCACTATGACTGTAACTGAATATGAGCATGGTCATGTGTTCAGGACAGAACGTTTATTAAAAGTGTGAAGTTTGGCGCATATTGGACATTGCCTTCTTGAGTAACAACAACATCCTGTTTCATTGAATTAGCATGCTTTAGCACTTAGCTAAGTATTGCTAGCATGTTTTAACATGTTTCTAGCATGTTTAGACCTCAATGGCATTTTTAACATGTTGCTAGAATGGCATCAACGTGTTAAACATGACACTTCCTGTTGCCAGTAGGTGGCGCTATTACTATAACTGAATATTATCATGTAGATGTGTTCAGGACAGAACGCTTATCAAAAGTGTGAAGTTTGGGGCAGATTGGACATTCCATGCCTGAGTTACAGCAAATTCCTATTTAATTGCAATAATAGCATGCTTTAGCACTTAGCTAAGAGTTTGCTAGCATGTTTTAGCATGCTTCTAGTATGTTGTTAGCATGTTTCGCACTTGCTGGCACTTTTTTATATGTTATTAGGAGTCCATAACAGTGTTAAACATGTCACTTCCTGTTGCCAGCAGGTGGCGCTATGACTATAACTGAATATGAGCATGGCCATGTGTTCAGGACAGAACTCTTATCAAACGTGTGAAGTTTGGGGGAGATTGGACATTCCATGCCTGAGTTACAGCAACTTCCTGTTTCATGGCGAAACATCGAAATTTGTAAGGCCGCCGAGGACCCGCCCTTCGACGAAAACTCAAGATCTTCGCAATTTAACGTCGCAAAGGCCTTAAGATTACACTCACCAAATTTGAAGATGATCAGATTAAAACTGTAGGAGGAGTTCGTTAAAGTACGAGGCCTGAAAATGGCAAAAACTGCACAAAAATCTGAGAGGAAGTTCAAAATGGCTGACTTCCTGTTGTGTTTAGGGCTATGCTCCAAGAGACTTTTTTGTAGGTATTAGGTCATTACACGTATGTACCGAATTTCGTGCACGTACGTGGAACGTTGCAGGAGGCGCACTCCGTTGAACTTTTATAGGTGGCGCTATCGAGCCATTTTGCCCCGTCCAATTCTGAAACCTATATCAGATGTAAATTTTCGCCAGTTCTGACGCGTGTGCAAAGTTTCGTGAGTTTTCGCGCATGTTTAGGCCCTCAAAAATGCAATTCAATGCGGAGAAGAATAATAATAATAATTAAAGCTGCAAGCAGCGATGAAAGGGCCCTCGCACCCGTGCCATCAACACTCGGTGGCTTTAGGAAGGCAGAGCATGGTTGGGAAATGTACATTTAAGGAGGTATATATAGTAAGAGTATGTCAAAGTCAGTTACAAAATGTTTTGTATAATGGTGATAATAGCATGCTTCATGACTCAGCTAAGTGTTGCTAGCATGTTCAGTCTGTTTCTAGCATGCTTAGTACACAATAATTATGTGGTTAGTACTGCATTACTGTGTTAACCATGTCAGTTTCTGTTGCCAGTAGGTGGCGTTATGACTATAACTGAATATGAGCATGGATGTGTGTTCAGGACAGAACTCTTATCAAACATGTGAAGTTTGGTGCAAATTGGACATTGCCTTCTTGAGTAACAACAAAGTCATGTTTCATTGAATTAGCATTCTTTAGAACTTAGCTAAGCATTGTTAGCATGTTTTAACATGTTGCTAGAACGGCATCAACGTGTTAAACATGTCACTTCCTGTTGCCAGTTGGTGGCGCTATTACTATAACTGAACATTCTCATGTAGATGTGTTCAGGCCATGACTCTTATCAAAAGTGTGAAGTTTGGGGCAGATTGGACATTCCATGCCTGAGTTACAGCAAATTCCTATTTAATTGCAATAATAGCATGCTTTAGCACTTGGCTAAGAGTTTGCTAGCATGTTTTAGCATGTTTCTAGTATGTTGTTAGCATGTTTAACACTTGCTGGCACTTTTTTATATGTTATTAGGAGTCCACAACAGTGTTAAACATGTCACTTCCTGTTGCCAGCAGGTGGCGCTATGACTGTAACTGAATATAAGCATGGTCATGTGTTCAGGACAGAACGCTTATCAAAAGTGTGAAGTTTGGGGCAGATTGGACATTCCATGCCTGAGTTACAGCAAATTCATATTTAATTGCAGTAATATCATTCTTTAGCACTTAGCTAAGTGTTTGCTATTATGTTTTAGCATGTCTCTAGTATGTTGGTAGGATGTTTAGCACCTACTGGCATTTGTTTATATGTTATTAGGAGTCAAGAACAGTGTTAAACGTCACTTCCTGTTGCCAGCAGGTGGCGCTATGACTATAACTAAATATGAGCATGGACATGTGTTCAAGAGATAACTCTTATCAAACGTGTGACGTTTGGGGTAGATTGTACATTGCCTTCTTGAGTAACAACAAAGTCCTGTTTCATTGAATTAGCATGCTTTAGCACTTAGCTAAGTATTGCTAGCATGTTTTAATATGTTTCTAGCATGTTTAGAACTCAATGGCATTTTTAACATGTTGCTAGAACGGCATCAACGTGTTAAACATGTCACTTCCTGTTGCCAGTAGGTGGCGCTATTACTATAACTGAATTTGAGCATAGGCATGCGTTCAGGCCATGATTCTTATCAAACATGTGAAGTTTGGGGCAGATTGGACGTTCCATGCCTGAGTTACAGCAAATTCCTATTTAATTGCAGTAATAGCATGCTTTATCACTTAGCTAAGTGTTTGCTAGCATGTTTCTAGTATGTTGCTAACCTGTTTAGCACTTGCTGGCTCTTTTATATATGTTATTAGGAGACCACAACAGTGTTAAACATGTCACTTCCTGTTGACAGCAGGTGGCGCTATTACTATAACTGAATATTCTCATGTAGATGTGTTCAGGCCATGACTCTTATCAAACGTGTGAAGTTTGGGGCAGATTGGACATTCCATGCCTGTGTTACAGCAAATTCCTATTTAATTGCAGCAATAGCATGCTTTAGCACTTAGCTAAGTGTTTGCTAGCATGTTTTAGCATGTTTCTAGTATGTTGTTAGCATGTTTAGCACTTGCTGGCACTTTTTTTATATGTTTTTATATGTCCACAACAGTGTTTAACATGTCACTTCCTGTTGCCAGCAGGTGGCACTATGACTGTAACTGAATATGAGCATGGTCATGTGTTCAGGACAGAACGTTTATTAAAAGTGTGAAGTTTGGCGCATATTGGACATTGCCTTCTTGAGTAACAACAACATCCTGTTTCATTGAATTAGCATGCTTTAGCACTTAGCTAAGTATTGCTAGCATGTTTTAACATGTTTCTAGCATGTTTAGACCTCAATGGCATTTTTAACATGTTGCTAGAATGGCATCAACGTGTTAAACATGACACTTCCTGTTGCCAGTAGGTGGCGCTATTACTATAACTGAATATTATCATGTAGATGTGTTCAGGACAGAACGCTTATCAAAAGTGTGAAGTTTGGGGCAGATTGGACATTCCATGCCTGAGTTACAGCAAATTCCTATTTAATTGCAATAATAGCATGCTTTAGCACTTAGCTAAGAGTTTGCTAGCATGTTTTAGCATGCTTCTAGTATGTTGTTAGCATGTTTCGCACTTGCTGGCACTTTTTTATATGTTATTAGGAGTCCATAACAGTGTTAAACATGTCACTTCCTGTTGCCAGCAGGTGGCGCTATGACTATAACTGAATATGAGCATGGCCATGTGTTCAGGACAGAACTCTTATCAAACGTGTGAAGTTTGGGGGAGATTGGACATTCCATGCCTGAGTTACAGCAACTTCCTGTTTCATGGCGAAACATCGAAATTTGTAAGGCCGCCGAGGACCCGCCCTTCGACGAAAACTCAAGATCTTCGCAATTTAACGTCGCAAAGGCCTTAAGATTACACTCACCAAATTTGAAGATGATCAGATTAAAACTGTAGGAGGAGTTCGTTAAAGTACGAGGCCTGAAAATGGCAAAAACTGCACAAAAATCTGAGAGGAAGTTCAAAATGGCTGACTTCCTGTTGTGTTTAGGGCTATGCTCCAAGAGACTTTTTTGTAGGTATTAGGTCATTACACGTATGTACCGAATTTCGTGCACGTACGTGGAACGTTGCAGGAGGCGCACTCCGTTGAACTTTTATAGGTGGCGCTATCGAGCCATTTTGCCCCGTCCAATTCTGAAACCTATATCAGATGTAAATTTTCGCCAGTTCTGACGCGTGTGCAAAGTTTCGTGAGTTTTCGCGCATGTTTAGGCCCTCAAAAATGCAATTCAATGCGGAGAAGAATAATAATAATAATTAAAGCTGCAAGCAGCGATGAAAGGGCCCTCGCACCCGTGCCATCAACACTCGGTGGCTTTAGGAAGACAGAGCATGGTTGGGAAATGTACATTTAAGGAGGTATATATAGTAAGAGTATGTCAAAATCAGTTACAAAATGTTTTGTATAATGGTGATAATAGCATGCTTCATGACTCAGCTAAGTGTTGCTAGCATGTTTAGTCTGTTTCTAGCATGCTTAGTACACAATAATTATGTGGTTAGTACTGCATTAATGTGTTAACCATGTCAGTTTCTGTTGCCAGTAGGTGGCGTTATGACTATAACTGAATATGACCATGGATGTGTGTTCAGGACAGAACTCTTATCAAACGTGTGAAGTTTGGTGCAAATTGGACATTGCCTTCTTGAGTAACAACAAAGTCATGTTTCATTGAATTAGCATTCTTTAGCACTTAGCTAAGCATTGTTAGCATGTTTTAACATGTTTCTAGCATGTTTAGAACTCAATGGCATTTTTAACATGTTGCTAGAACGGCATCAAAGTGTTAAACATGTCACTTCCTGTTGCCAGTAGGTGGCGCTATTACTATAACTGAATTTGAGCATAGACATGTGTTCAGGCCATGATTCTTATCAAATGTGTGAAGTTTGGGGCAGATTGGACATTCCATGCCTGAGTTACAGCAAATTCCTATTTAATTGCAATAATAGCATGCTTTAGCACTTAGCTAAGAGTTTGCTAGCATGTTTTAGCATGTTTGTAGCATGTTGTTAGCATGTTTAGCACTTGCTGGCACTTTTTTATATGTTATTAGGAGTCCATAACAGTGTTAAACATGTCACTTCCTGTTGCCAGCAGGTGGCGCTATGACTGTAACTGAATATAAGCATGGTCATGTGTTCAGGACAGAACGCTTATCAAAAGTGTGAAGTTTGGGGGAGATTGGACATTCCATGCCTGAGTTACAGCAACTTCCTGTTTCATGGCGAAACATCGAAATTTGTAAGGCCGCCGAGGACCCGCCCTTCGACGAAAACTCAAGATCTTCGCAATTTAACGTCGCAAAGGCCTTAAGATTACACTCACCAAATTTGAAGATGATCAGATTAAAACTGTAGGAGGAGTTCGTTAAAGTACGAGGCCTGAAAATGGCAAAAACTGCACAAAAATCTGAGAGGAAGTTCAAAATGGCTGACTTCCTGTTGTGTTTAGGGCTATGCTCCAAGAGACTTTTTTGTAGGTATTAGGTCATTACACGTATGTACCGAATTTCGTGCACGTACGTGGAACGTTGCAGGAGGCGCACTCCGTTGAACTTTTATAGGTGGCGCTATCGAGCCATTTTGCCCCGTCCAATTCTGAAACCTATATCAGATGTAAATTTTCGCCAGTTCTGACGCGTGTGCAAAGTTTCGTGAGTTTTCGCGCATGTTTAGGCCCTCAAAAATGCAATTCAATGCGGAGAAGAATAATAATAATAATTAAAGCTGCAAGCAGCGATGAAAGGGCCCTCGCACCCGTGCCATCAACACTCGGTGGCTTTAGGAAGGCAGAGCATGGTTGGGAAATGTACATTTAAGGAGGTATATATAGTAAGAGTATGTCAAAGTCAGTTACAAAATGTTTTGTATAATGGTGATAATAGCATGCTTCATGACTCAGCTAAGTGTTGCTAGCATGTTCAGTCTGTTTCTAGCATGCTTAGTACACAATAATTATGTGGTTAGTACTGCATTACTGTGTTAACCATGTCAGTTTCTGTTGCCAGTAGGTGGCGTTATGACTATAACTGAATATGAGCATGGATGTGTGTTCAGGACAGAACTCTTATCAAACATGTGAAGTTTGGTGCAAATTGGACATTGCCTTCTTGAGTAACAACAAAGTCATGTTTCATTGAATTAGCATTCTTTAGAACTTAGCTAAGCATTGTTAGCATGTTTTAACATGTTGCTAGAACGGCATCAACGTGTTAAACATGTCACTTCCTGTTGCCAGTTGGTGGCGCTATTACTATAACTGAACATTCTCATGTAGATGTGTTCAGGCCATGACTCTTATCAAAAGTGTGAAGTTTGGGGCAGATTGGACATTCCATGCCTGAGTTACAGCAAATTCCTATTTAATTGCAATAATAGCATGCTTTAGCACTTGGCTAAGAGTTTGCTAGCATGTTTTAGCATGTTTCTAGTATGTTGTTAGCATGTTTAACACTTGCTGGCACTTTTTTATATGTTATTAGGAGTCCACAACAGTGTTAAACATGTCACTTCCTGTTGCCAGCAGGTGGCGCTATGACTGTAACTGAATATAAGCATGGTCATGTGTTCAGGACAGAACGCTTATCAAAAGTGTGAAGTTTGGGGCAGATTGGACATTCCATGCCTGAGTTACAGCAAATTCATATTTAATTGCAGTAATATCATTCTTTAGCACTTAGCTAAGTGTTTGCTATTATGTTTTAGCATGTCTCTAGTATGTTGGTAGGATGTTTAGCACCTACTGGCATTTTTTTATATGTTATTAGGAGTCAAGAACAGTGTTAAACGTCACTTCCTGTTGCCAGCAGGTGGCGCTATGACTATAACTAAATATGAGCATGGACATGTGTTCAAGAGATAACTCTTATCAAACGTGTGACGTTTGGGGTAGATTGTACATTGCCTTCTTGAGTAACAACAAAGTCCTGTTTCATTGAATTAGCATGCTTTAGCACTTAGCTAAGTATTGCTAGCATGTTTTAATATGTTTCTAGCATGTTTAGAACTCAATGGCATTTTTAACATGTTGCTAGAACGGCATCAACGTGTTAAACATGTCACTTCCTGTTGCCAGTAGGTGGCGCTATTACTATAACTGAATTTGAGCATAGGCATGCGTTCAGGCCATGATTCTTATCAAACATGTGAAGTTTGGGGCAGATTGGACGTTCCATGCCTGAGTTACAGCAAATTCCTATTTAATTGCAGTAATAGCATGCTTTATCACTTAGCTAAGTGTTTGCTAGCATGTTTCTAGTATGTTGCTAACCTGTTTAGCACTTGCTGGCTCTTTTATATATGTTATTAGGAGACCACAACAGTGTTAAACATGTCACTTCCTGTTGACAGCAGGTGGCGCTATTACTATAACTGAATATTCTCATGTAGATGTGTTCAGGCCATGACTCTTATCAAACGTGTGAAGTTTGGGGCAGATTGGACATTCCATGCCTGTGTTACAGCAAATTCCTATTTAATTGCAGCAATAGCATGCTTTAGCACTTAGCTAAGTGTTTGCTAGCATGTTTTAGCATGTTTCTAGTATGTTGTTAGCATGTTTAGCACTTGCTGGCACTTTTTTTATATGTTTTTATATGTCCACAACAGTGTTTAACATGTCACTTCCTGTTGCCAGCAGGTGGCACTATGACTGTAACTGAATATGAGCATGGTCATGTGTTCAGGACAGAACGTTTATTAAAAGTGTGAAGTTTGGCGCATATTGGACATTGCCTTCTTGAGTAACAACAACATCCTGTTTCATTGAATTAGCATGCTTTAACACTTAGCTAAGTATTGCTAGCATGTTTTAACATGTTTCTAGCATGTTTAGACCTCAATGGCATTTTTAACATGTTGCTAGAATGGCATCAACGTGTTAAACATGACACTTCCTGTTGCCAGTAGGTGGCGCTATTACTATAACTGAATATTATCATGTAGATGTGTTCAGGACAGAACGCTTATCAAAAGTGTGAAGTTTGGGGCAGATTGGACATTCCATGCCTGAGTTACAGCAAATTCCTATTTAATTGCAATAATAGCATGCTTTAGCACTTAGCTAAGAGTTTGCTAGCATGTTTTAGCATGCTTCTAGTATGTTGTTAGCATGTTTCGCACTTGCTGGCACTTTTTTATATGTTATTAGGAGTCCATAACAGTGTTAAACATGTCACTTCCTGTTGCCAGCAGGTGGCGCTATGACTATAACTGAATATGAGCATGGCCATGTGTTCAGGACAGAACTCTTATCAAACGTGTGAAGTTTGGGGGAGATTGGACATTCCATGCCTGAGTTACAGCAACTTCCTGTTTCATGGCGAAACATCGAAATTTGTAAGGCCGCCGAGGACCCGCCCTTCGACGAAAACTCAAGATCTTCGCAATTTAACGTCGCAAAGGCCTTAAGATTACACTCACCAAATTTGAAGATGATCAGATTAAAACTGTAGGAGGAGTTCGTTAAAGTACGAGGCCTGAAAATGGCAAAAACTGCACAAAAATCTGAGAGGAAGTTCAAAATGGCTGACTTCCTGTTGTGTTTAGGGCTATGCTCCAAGAGACTTTTTTGTAGGTATTAGGTCATTACACGTATGTACCGAATTTCGTGCACGTACGTGGAACGTTGCAGGAGGCGCACTCCGTTGAACTTTTATAGGTGGCGCTATCGAGCCATTTTGCCCCGTCCAATTCTGAAACCTATATCAGATGTAAATTTTCGCCAGTTCTGACGCGTGTGCAAAGTTTCGTGAGTTTTCGCGCATGTTTAGGCCCTCAAAAATGCAATTCAATGCGGAGAAGAATAATAATAATAATAATAAACAGAGCAATTCCAAGAGGGTCCTCACACCATCGGTGCTCGGGCCCTAATAATAAACAGAGCAATTCCAAGAGGGTCCTCACACCATCGGTGCTCGGGCCCTAATAATAAACAGAGCAATTCCAAGAGGGTCCTCACACCATCGGTGCTCGGGCCCTAATAATAAACAGAGCAATTCCAAGAGGGTCCTCACACCATCGGTGCTCGGGCCCTAAAAATGGAAAATTGAATGGAAAAATGCAGTGTTAATAATTAGGCTATTAATGATTTATACATTTACGGCTGCAGTGAGGGGAGTACAATAAGGACCCTGGCTCACTGCTCTTTGGGACACAGATGACTCTATTTCTGCCGACGTGACAACATTCTCATTGTACAACATAACTGGTATTTATGAACAACAGCAGAACTGATATCTTTCTGACATTACTTGTATGTTATTATTATGATAAATAGGCCTACTTAGCTTATTACATGCAGCATTTCATTAGTAATTAAATTATAAATGTTAGCAACATTATGTTCATTACTTTATGCTGAAATATAATAAAATAATATTAAAAACATCTATTGCGTTATGTTGTGAGTTTATGTTTCGCTATATATATATATATAGTCCAACATGCCTAGCTTTTCCACCAAATCCCATCCATGTGTGGGCCTTTACTTTACTCTCTTATTTATTTATTTATTTATTTGTTTGTTTGTTTGTTTGTTTATTTATTTATTTAAATTAGAATGTATAAAATTCGTACAAACATACAACTCACAACAGATGAAATGAAAATATATAGCATACGGATATATGTAGGTGAAAACAATTTATGCCAGGGGTAAAATTGCAAGAATTAAATAAATTAAAGTAAAAAAAAAAATATATATATATATATACAGTACAGGTCAAAAGTTTGGAAACATTACTATTTTTAATGTTTTTGAAAGAAGTTTCTTCTGCTCATCAAGCCTGCATTTATTTGATCAAAAATACCATACCATACCATACCATCTTCTTCCGCTTATCCGGGGCTGGGTCGCGGGGGCAGCAGTCTAAGCAGAGATGCCCAGACTTCCCTCTCCCTAGACACTTCCTCCAGCTCTTCCGGAGGAACACCGGGGCGTTCCCAGGCCAGCCGGGAGACATAGTCTCTCCAACGTGTCCTAGGTCTTCCCCGGGGTCCCCTCCCAGTGGGACGCGCCCAAGACACCTTCCCGGGAAGGCGTCCAGGAGGCATCCGGAACAGATGCCCGAGCCACCTCAGCTGACCCCTCCCGATGTGGAGGAGCAGCGGCTCTACTCTGAGCTCCTCCCGAGTGACCGAGCTTCTCACCCTATCTCTAAGGGATCGCCCAGCCACCCTGCGGAGAAAGCTCATTTCGGCCGCCTGTATCCGGGATCTTGTCCTTTCGGTCATGAGCCAAAGCTCATGACCATAGGTGAGAGTAGGAATGTAGATTGACCGGTAAATCGAGAGCTTCGCCTTGCGGCTCAGCTCTTTCTTCACCACGACAGACCGGTACATCGACCGCATTACTGCAGAAGCTGCACCGATCCGTCTGTCGATCTCCTGTTCCATCCTTCCCTCACTCGTGAACAAAACCCCAAGATACTTAAACTCCTCCACTTGAGGCAGGAACTCTCCACCAACCTGAAGTGGGCAAGCCACCCTTTTCCGACTGAGGACCATGGCCTCGGATTTGGAGGTGCTGATTCTCATCCCAGCCGCTTCACACTCGACTGCAAACCGTCCCAGTGCATGCTGAAGGTCCTGGCTTGATGAGGCCAACACGACAACATCATCCGCAAAGAGCAGTAAGAGCAGTCTGCAAAGAGCAGACAAAATCGTGTTGTCACCAAACCTGACACTCTCCGGCCCCTGGCTGCGCCTAGAAATTCTGTCCATAAAAATTATGAACAGAACCGGCGACAAAGGGCAGCCCTGCCGGATTCCAACATGCAACGGGAACAAGTCTGACTTACTGCCGGCAATGCGAACCAAGCTCCTGCTTCGGTTGTACAGGGACCGGACAGCCCTTAGCAAAGGACCCCGGACCCCATACTCCCGGAGCACCCTCCACAGGCCGCCGCGAGGGACACAGTCGAATGCCTTCTCCAAATCCACAAAGCACATGTGGACTGGTTGGGCAAACTCCCATGAACCCTCCAGCACCCTGTAGAGAGTATAGAGCTGGTCCAGTGTTCCACGGCCTGGACGAAAACCACACTGTTCCTCCTGAATCCGAGGTTCTACTATCGGCGGTATTCTCCTCTCCAGTACCCTGGCATAGACTTTCCCAGGGAGGCTGAGAAGTGTGATCCCCCTGTAATTGGAACACACCCTACGGTCCCCCTTCTTAAAAAGAGGGACCACCACCCCGGTCTGCCATCCCAGAGGCACTGTCCCCGACCGCCACGCGATGCTGCAGAGGCGTGTCAGCCAAGACAGCCCCACAACATCCAGAGACTTGAGGTACTCAGGGCGGATCTCATCCACCCCCGGTGCCCTGCCACCGAGGAGTTTCTTAACTACCTCGGTGACTTCAGCTTGGGTGATGGACGAGTCCACCTCTGAGCCCTCAGCCTCTGCTTCCTCAATGGAAGACGTGACGGCGGGATTGAGGAGATCCTCGAAGTATTCCTTCCACCGTCCAACGACATCCCCAACAGCTCCCCACCTCTACTGTAGACAGCGTTGGTAGGGCACTGCTTCCCCCTTCTGAGGCGCCGGACGGTTTGCCAGAATCTCTTCGAGGCCAGCCGATAGTCCTTCTCCATGGCCTCACCGAATTCCTCCCAGGCCCGAGTTTTTGCATCCACAACCACCCGGGTTGCAGTTCCCTTGGCCTGCCGGTACCCGTCAGCTGCCTCAGGAGTCCCACAAGCCAAGGCCCGATAGGACTCCTTCTTCAGGTTGACGGCATCCCTTACTTCCGGTGTCCACCACCAGGTTCGGGGATTGCCGCCTCGACAGGCACCGGAGACCTTACAGCCACAGCTCCGAGCGGCCGCTTCGACAATGGAGGTGGAGAACATGGTCCACTCGGACTCAATATCTCCAGCCTCCCTCGGGATCTGGTCAAAGCTCCGCCGGAGGTGGAAGATGAAGATCTCTCTGACAGGAGACTCGGCCAAACGTTCCCAGCAGACCCTCACAGTACGCTTGGGTCTGCCGAATCTGTCCAGCCTCCTCCCCCGCCATCGGATCCAACTCACCACCAGGTGGTGATCAGTTGACAGCTCCGCCCCTCTCTTTACCCGAGTGTCCAAGACATACGGCCGCAGGTCAGATGAAACGACCACAAAGTCGATCATCGACCTACGGCCTAGGGTGTCCTAGTGCCACGTGCACTGATGGACACTCTTATGCTTGAACATGGTGTTCATTATGGACAAACTGTAACTAGCACAGAAGTCCAATAACTGAACACCGCTCGGGTTCAGATCAGGGGGGCCGTTCCTCCCAATCACACCCCTCCAGGTGTCACTGTCGTTGCCCACGTGGGCGTTGAAGTCTCCCAGTAGAACGATGGAGTCCCCAGTCGGAGCACTTTCCAGCACCCCTCCCAGAGACTCCAAGAAGGCCGGGTACTCTGCACTGCCGTTTGGCCCGTAGGCATACACGACAGTGAGAGACCTATCCCCGACCCGTAGGCGCAGGGAAACGTCCCTCTCATTCACCGGGGTGAACTCCAACACATGGCGGCTGAGCTGGGGGGCTATAAGCAAACCCACACCAGCCCGCCGCCTCAAACCATGGGCAACTCCAGAGTGGTGAAGAGTCCATCCTCTCTCAAGGGGTGTGGTTCCAGAGCCCAAGCCGTGCGTAGAGGTGATCCCGACTATCTCTAGTCGGAACCGCTCTACCTCACGCACAATCTCAGGCTCCTTCCCCGCCAGCGAGGTGACATTCCACGTCCCTAGAGCTAGATTCCGTGTCCAGGGATCGGGTTGTCGAGGCCCCCGCCTTCGACTGCCGCCCGATCCTCTCAGCACCGGCCCCTTACGGTCCCTCCTGCAGGTGGTGAGCCCACGGGAAGGCGGCCCCACGTCGCTCCTTCGGGCTGAGCCCGGCCTGACCCCGTGGGGGGAGGCCCGGCCACCAGGTGCTCGCATACGAGGCCCAACCCTAGGCCTGGCTCCAGGGTGGGGCCCTGGCTGCGCCATACCGGGCGACGTCACGGTCCTTGATTTAATTTGTCTCATAAAGGGTATTTTGAACCACTCTTAGTCTAACCCGTCGCCTAGGACCTGTTTAGCTTGGGAGACCCTACCAGGGGCATATAGCCCCGGACAACATAGCTCCTAGGGTCATTCGGGTACTCAAACCCCTCCACCATGTTAAGGTGGCAGTTCAAGGAGGGGTGATCAAAATCACAATATTACTTTTTTTTTTCTGTATTTTTTTTTTTAATCAAAAATACAGAAAAAATGTAAATATTGTGATATATTATTACAATTTAAAATAATTGGTTTTCAATGTATTATACTTTAAATTATCATTTATTTCTGTGATGCAAAGCTGAATTTTCAGGATCATTACTCGAGTCTATCACATGATCCTTTAGAAATCATTCTAATATGATGATTCATTATCAAAGTTGGAAACAGTTCTGCTGCTTAATATTTTTTCATAACCTGTGATACTTTTTTAGGATACTTTGATGAATAAAAAGTAAAAAAAAAAAAAAATAAAAAAATAAAAAAAAAGAAGCAAATGTTTTAAAAATAGAAATCTTTTGTAACAACAATATACACTACTGGTCAGTAATTTGGGGTCAGTAATTTTTTTCTTTCTTTTTTTGAAATAAATCAATACTTTTATTCAGCAAGGATGTGTTAAATTGATAAAAAGTGATAGTAAAGAAGATTTATATTATTAGAAAATATTTTTTTTTTTTTTTGAATAAATGCAGTTCTTTTTAACCTTTTATTCATCAAATATATTAGGCAGCAGAACTGTTTCCAACACTCATAATAAATCAGAATATTAGAATGATTTCTGAAGGTTCATGTGATAGACTGGATGTCACATGTGACACTGAAGACTGGAGTAATGATGCTGAAAATGCAGCTTTGCATCACAGGAATAAATTATTTTTTAAAGTATATTCAAATAGAAAACTATTATTTTAAGTTGTAATAATATTTCACAATATTACTGTTTTTTTTTCTGTATTTTTGATCAAGTAAAATGCAGCCTTGATAAGCAATTAGAGACTTATAATATAAAAAATATAAAAAAATCGTAATGTTTCCAAACTTTTGACCTGTACTGTATATATATATATATATATATGGTATGTAAAAGTAGCCTAAAACAAGACATTTTGGGGAAAAATAAGAAAAAAAGGAGGAAAAAAATGACATTGTTCCAAACAACCTTGAAATGAAGAGACGTCCATCCAAAATACTCTTGAATATTGGCTAAACATTGAAAGAAAATATGTATCACAGATTATTTATTTTTTTACAGTGAAACGTTCAAAATAACTCCTTAACAAGGTAAAGTCTGTGTAATGTTTTAAAGGATACCTCTCTAACTTTATTAGGGTATAAATAAGTATATTTGACCATATTTTTTTCCAATTCTTGTTTTCATTTATGACCAAAATACTGTTGAACATGTCACACATAACTCTTCTTTGCTTTATTCTCTCCCTGTGTGGTAAACAGTATCATCAGTATTACCTTATAAAAAAGTCTCTTCTTCATCATCATCATCATCATCATCATCATCATCATCATCTGTGCAATGCAATAGCGCCCCGCAGTGGTCGGTTCCTGAAGCGCAGGGAATTGGATCAGACAACAACACACAGCTTTACCAAGTGCTTCTTTTAAGCAGTCCATCAGTTTACTCTGGAATACAATTACATAAAAAGATCTGATTATAAAGCCTCAAAGTTAAACACAAAAGATGTGATGAAGAGACGCGACTGATTAAATCAATTATGCAAATGAAAGGCGTCATTAGAGGCTCATGTAAGTCCAACTCAGCGTTCACAAACACTCTAACACAGCTTGCTTGTACAGGATCTGGGATGTCTGCAAGAGCGGTTTTCAGAGGGATAAAATACCTGCAGGTTTTCACATGCTGGTTACAGGTAAGTAAAATACAATAAAAACTACTAATAACAGTAACACAAAGAAAGAGTGTAACAACCGTATGCACTGGTCACAGTATAGTGTAGGTAGCATCTGTTTGTCAAAGATGCTTTAAACAAACATCAAACTTTACCTTATATTTCTTTATTATTATTATTAAATTAGAATATAAAAGACGTTGATAATGACTTGTTTTTATTTGTTCAGTTGGTAGAAGAGATATTTCTACTGGTCTCCTCTCTGAAGGCAGCAGAGGAGAATCACAGGATGATGAACAGACAGACTGAGTCAGTAAGTGATCACTTTTTCCTCCAGCTGTTGTTTTGGGATCAACAAATGCTTTGACTAGTATCAGAAATATCTTTTGCAAGTATTTCACCCCTGGAATATTGGCATGTTATTCATCTTTCACCTTTCTGAGGGCCTATTTATTTCCTAACCATATACACACAGCATTTGTGTCAAATACTTAAAACTGAATCATCGAGTGAAAAAAATTCCTCTGTCTTAATTACAATATCAAAGAAACACCAAATACAGAAGTAGCTGAACATAATGTTTAAGCTATTATGAAACACCGCTAGAAAACATCTTAAATAATTGGACAGCTGCCACTTCCATAGCATTACATTTTAATTGTTGTAAGTTTTGCAGATGTTGTGAGTGTTTCCTGTACGTTCAGTGTTTTCAGAGCTAATTTTATCATATTTGTATTCTATTTTTTTGCATCATAAACTACTTCCTATTGAACTGTCAGCTGTTCCTAAGCTCTGCTGAAGATTATTTCACATAATACTCAGCAGAAT
The DNA here is from genome assembly GCF_949319135.1 of Squalius cephalus. NCBI lineage: Eukaryota > Metazoa > Chordata > Actinopteri > Cypriniformes > Leuciscidae > Squalius > Squalius cephalus. The sequence continues at coordinate 18,873,988 of NC_137133.1, forward strand.
GTGTATCTGTGAGTGTGATTATTGCTTATGTTCAAACACTGTTAGCAAAATTTGGAAACCACCTTCTAGATACTTCCACAAATAAAAAACTAAATAATGCTTTTTTTTTTCTTTTTTTTAGGGTTTAGTACTAAATGTACTAAAAAGTTTTTTTGCGTACAGACAACAACATTGTCAAAAACGATCCCGTTCACACGGATCTGCGAAAATGATTCAAAATGTGTATTATTCTTCCAGGCCAGTAGTTGGCGAAACTCTACGCACTGTAGGTAATACTGAACACGTAATACACATGCGCGTGACGTCACTGTTTTCACAAATTCGCGTTTTTGTAGTTTACACAGAGATGATAATGGTATCGTTTTCAAAAAAGGTTGCGTTTTCAGGCCCCTAAAATGCTGTTGTCGTGTAAATGAAAGGCCAAAACACATAAAATTCTCAGTTTTTAGTTGAAAATGGTGTCGTGTAAACAAGCCCTTAAGTTATGATGAAACCAATCTTTTCTTCCATGTTGTGACGTACATCCAAGTTAAACGGATTATCGAGAAAAAAATAATAAGAACATATAGGGCAGTGATTTGGTTCTTAATCATCAGTTGGGGAAGATCCAGTTATGACATTTTAACTAAAAGTTACGAGAACAAAAAAAGATTTTTAAAATGAAATTGAAACTTGAATTGTTCATAATAAGATCTAAATAGGCATTTAGAAAATAGATTTGAGTCTTTTTTTAATTTATTACCATTCTTAATCAGCTTTTCTGCAGTTCACTTAAATAGTCCTGCGGCGTGACATGCATTTTTTAAAAGTCTGAATTTTCCATATAGCCTCTCAATGAATATGAACTCATAAAATATTAATGCGTAATAACTAAACAAGAATTTAAAAAAAAAATGTGTTCAAATATGACAGACTGCTTTGCACGTCATATCAACTATCTGATTAGAGTAGTTTCAAAATGATCTTCAGAAGCCTTGTGGTAAGTCTCCATACACTGTACATAGCTATATATAGCATTTATGTGAATGCGTTTTGAAAGTGAGAGAGAGGAAGGATCTCAGCATTAGTGTGTGCGTGTGTACTTGAACTCTCTTACTGGCATGTGTGTGTTGGTACAGGGAAGTGAAGGCTGTGTTATTAGCGCTGTCTCTCGGAGCTGTGGGCGCTGATGGCTGAGCTCACTGTTTAATTTACAGTCTTTCTTTCTCCTTGTTCTTTCAGTACCCTCTTCAAGACTTTGCTGCCGAGAAGCCTCTAGGTAAGCAGGAAGAAGTGTTGTAACACACGATTATTATTGTCAAGATAAGTTATAGATGTTTTAAACTTGCTGAAGGAGTAAAATGTTCCTGTTTTTGCCAGTACACAATGTACAAAGATAAATTTGGATTCTGTTAACGTAATCATGACCTTTTTGACTGCATCATGCACTATTATCTTTGCTATTGATGTTCCAAAGTACTGTTAAGTGGTGAACCCAGTGAGAACGGCACTGTTGTTGTCTTATTGTCATGTGTTGGTTTGTTGTTTGTGATAGGAGATGGTGTGATGAGCCGCAGAAGGGTCTCGGTGAAAGACCTGGGTCAGGGCGACTGTCAGGGCTGGTTGTATAAAAGGAAAGAAAGCAAAGGGCTCTTGGGCTGGAGATGGAAAAAGTTTTGGTTTGTGCTCAAGAAATGTTCGCTCTACTGGTACACATCCGACACGGTAAGTCATGTGTGGTTTTCCCTTGATAATGCGTGGCGTCTCTACGGAAAATGTGAACAAGTGTGTTTATGTGTCGAAAGATCATTTATTATCTCATTTTGGAAATGAGAAGCCTATGGCACAAAGCTGGTTGAACTAACTCTGAGGTTAGTGTTAGCATCACTATAAATGTTCTCTGTCAGCTGGATTGTGTGGGTTTGAACCAGAGTTTAATGATTTGCTCTGGAGTGTGTGCACCTAAGTGCAGTGAACAGCCAATCACACCAGCAGTTTGATTCATTTCTTATTAAGAGTCTGGACTGTTAACTTGTTACTTGCGAAATATGAAATTTTAGAACATTTTACTGTTCCAATAATTTTAATAGGGGACAATGTACAGTGAGGAAAATAAGTATTTGAACACCCTGCTATTTTGCAAGTTCTCCCACTCAGAAATCATGGAGGGGTCTGAAATTGTCATCGTAGGTGCATGTCCACTGTGAGAGACATAATCTAAAAAAAAAAAATCCAGAAATCACAATGTATGATTTTTTAACTATTTATTTGTATGATACAGCTGCAATAAGTATTTGAACACCTGAGAAAATCAATGTTAATATTTGGTACAGTAGCCTTTGTTTGCAATTACAGAGGTCAAACGTTTCCTGTAGTTTTTCACCAGGTTTGCACACACTGCAGGAGGGATTTTGGCCCACTCCTCCACACAGATCTTCTCTAGATCAGTCAGGTTTCTGGGCTGTCGCTGAGAAACACGGAGTTTGAGCTCCCTCCAAAGATTCTCTATTGGGTTTAGGTCTGGAGACTGGCTAGGCCACGCCAGAACCTTGATATGCTTCTTACAGAGCCACTCCTTGGTTATCCTGGCTGTGTGCTTCGGGTCATTGTCATGTTGGAAGACCCAGCCTTGATCCATCTTCAATGCTCTAACTGAGGGAAGGAGGTTGTTCCCCAAAATCTCGCAATACATGGCCCCGGTCATCCTCTCCTTAATACAGTGCAGTCGCCCTGTCCCATGTGCAGAAAAACACCCCCAAAGCATGATGCTACTACCCTCATGCTTCACAGAAGGGATGGTGTTCTTGGGATGGTACTCATCATTCTTCTTCCTCCAAACACGTTTAGTGGAATTATGACCAAAAAGTTATATTTTGGTCTCATCTGACCACATGACTTTCTCCCATGACTCCTCTGGATCATCCAAATGGTCATTGGCAAACTTAAGACGGGCCTTGACATGTGCTGGTTTAAGCAGGGGAACCTTCCGTGCCATGCATGATTTCAAACCATGACGTCTTAGTGTATTACCAACAGTAACCTTGGAAACGGTGGTCCCAGCTCTTTTCAGGTCATTGACCAGCTCCTCCCGTGTAGTTCTGGGCTGATTTCTCACCTTTCTTAGGATCATTGAGACCCCACGAGGTGAGATCTTGCATGAAGCCCCAGTCCGAGGGAGATTGACAGTCATGTTTAGCTTCTTCCATTTTCTAATGATTGCTCCAACAGTGGACCTTTTTTCACCAAGCTGCTTGGCAATTTAGTAGTTGGATTCTTACTGATTGTATGGGGTGGACAGGTGTCTTTATGCAGCTAACGACCTCAAACAGGTGCATCTAATTTAGGATAATAAATGGAGTGGAGGTGGACATTTTAAATGCAGACTACCTGGTCTTTGAGGGTCAGAATTCTAGCTGATAGACAGGTGTTCAAATACTTATTTGCAGCTGTATCATACAAATAAATAGTTAAAAAATCATACATTGTGATTTCTGGATTTTTTTTTTTAGATTATGTCTCTCACAGTGGACATGCACCTACGATGACAATTTGAGACCCCTCCATGATTTCCAAGTGGGAGAACTTGCAAAATAGCAGGGTGTTCAAATACTTATTTTCCTCACTGTATATATACTGCCCTAATGGAATCCAAGTTCGTATAATATTTTACTGCACCAATGTTTTTTCATTAACCATTAAACTTGGCATATGACAATGCACACTTAGCCTGTTTCGTGGTGCAGTTTCTCGGTCGCCACATAATTAAATTCATTAAAGGCACACTATGCAAGATTTGTACCTTAATATAACAGCTTTGAAATCATTTTGATGGTTAACGAACTCGTAGCAGGGTGAATCATCCCGATAGCAAAGCAGGGGGGGACGCCGCTGGCAAAACCAGCAATGCAAGTTTGAGAGGTGGCGCCCCGACAAATCTCGCGAGAATCACGGCTTGCTTTACGGCACGATGTCACATACATCAACAACATATGAAGCAGCCTCTATAGAAGACACTAGTACGCATTTCAGACGTGAATCATGGCAGAGTCGACGAAGAAAACGAAGAAAGCGCGGTCGGAAGAGTGCAGAGACGGCTCTGCGTGAGTGGTATTTACGACAGAATCGTTAAATACAAGTACTCCAGAAAAAAAAAACAAGTACTTTGAGAAAAAAGGAAACTGCATAGTGTGCCTTTAAAGTGACAAGGCCTTGAAATATGACACACTGCCCTAACGAAAGTCAAATTTAAGACTATATCTTACAGTTTTTACCGAATACGCAGTTTTTTTTTTAGCAGTCATTTAGTGAAAAAGGAACAAGGAGCCATTTTGAAATCGTATAGAAATAACTGACTGGCAGTCTGTGACATCATCAAAAGGCACCCTGAATGTTTTTGTCATTCAGTGCAATGCAAATTCTCTGTTATACCACAGTTTCATCCATTACACTGAATGACAGTATCTGTAATGGTCACCAGCTGGAGTGCCCTTGAGAGCCACCAGAGGGCACTCCACACTAGGGCTGTCAAAATTGCTCAAAAATGACGTTCGAATATTCCCTCTAAAAAACACACGAATATTCGAACTATTCGAACATCTGGTTGCGCATTTTGTGAATGACGCGCATTACGTCAATAACAGGAGAAATTAATACAAAGAGACATAACTACTTGTATAGGTAGTTAATTTAAGTTTAAGCATATTTGACAATGTATTACCAACACAAAACCAAGTAAATAAACGAATGGCCAAGACCACCGACCTCACTCTCGCAGGCACTCTCTGCGCATAAGTTTAAATTAACAACAACAATAAGCACATGTTGAGTGCTGATCAAGAGTTTTGTGCAAGCAATTTAAGGTCGCGACTCTTGTCCCAAATATAGCAGGCTTCATTCAGTGATTGAAACAAATTTATTAACATTAATTGTAGTTTTAAAGTATAGAACCGACATTGAACGCTCCGAGCGAGCTGTGCTGTGGTAAACATGGAACTTTTCTGTTTAACGTTAAATAAAATGAGGCACACAATTCCGAGAAATGTGACAACGAAGAACTTTTACCCTGAGGTTCATAAAAAATAAAGTGCTATTAAAAAAGAAAAAGGCTACTTACATTCTTGGTGCTTGTATTAAAAAAAGGAAAAAAAAAAAGGAAAAACTGACTGCATTTTATTCCATTGTCTTTTTAGTGCACTGTCACCGTCGGGTCTTAGGCCTGAAGGCCTACAGGTTATTTGCCAAAAACACAAGATAGTCCACATTTGAAGGGGCCATCACTTTCTCTGCTGCGGTCGAGTTGGGCTCTGCACTTTCTGCCATCTTCCATAAGTCAACTTTCAGCAGTGACGCTGTGCTAGACAGTGCGAATCGTGTGACCTGTCCCTGACGCCTCACGGCAGCGCGCCCACTCGCAAAGCAGACAGCCGCGCCTCTGGGTCCGACCCCTCTGCTTCCGCGGGCGTGTTTTTCCATATTCGAAATTTACATTAGAATATTAATTTTCACGTTCGAATTTCTGTTTTTTAAAACTATTGGAATATATATTCGAATTTAGAATATTCGTTGACAGCCCTACTCCACACCAGACTATTATCACTCCCTCACAAACTACATTTCCCATAACTCACTGCCCGGACTCATCATCACTGATTGCATTCACCTGTGTCTCATTACCCTGTTAGTCTCAGCCTATTTATACCATGTTCACTCATTCACTCAGGGTGAAGTTTTGTATGTTGTTGCACTGCATTTCTGAGCGGTTTCCCTGGTTTTATGTCTCTTGGTTTTTGGATTTTTTTTTTTGCCTGTTCCGTGGATTACTCTTTGGCCTCTGACCCCTGCCTGTTTTGTTTGTTTGTTTGTTTGTTTGTTTGTTTGTTTGTTTGTTTGTTTGTTTGTTTGTTTGTTTGTTTGGACGGCCTACCTGTGTTTTGACCTATTGCCTGTATATTGGATTATGTGTCTGGATTGCCCCTTAATTAAAGCTGCATTTGGATCTCAACCTTCGTGTCTCGGAGCAGTTCGTAGCAGTATCACTGTCTAGATAACAATTTAAGCATCTTTTTTATATTCCAGATAAATAGCACTGACAAATGTGTAAATTTTTTATAAATATTACTATTTTAGTGCATTTTTATTTGTGTTATTGATTTATTTTAGACGCCCATGAACAGAGAGAGTTGCTAGGCACTGTAAAATGGCAAAAATTAAATGCAAATCAAGCAGCTTAAGGGCTCTAAAGATTTTTAGAACTACAACTTTAACGTTTATAGTTATCATTCGTACTTGGTGTGAACAGGCCTTTAGCAAGCAAATGAGAAAGGGATTGAGGATTGCAAGTGTTAGAATAATAGCTTAACAATATTTCTGAACCGAGTTCCCCCTCACTACAGCATGTCACAAGTTCAAGAGAGGCCATTGAGGGGATTCTCCACACAAAATACCCATACTATTAATGTCATTGTCAAATTAAAAAAAAAATCTTTAAATAGGGTCTTTTAATATAAGCATATCTTGTTTTAAATATGCCTGATAAGACCTTATAAGGCCTGATAAGACCTTAGAAATTCTTGCACTGTGAAGCGCTTAACTTTGGAGCAACATTGGGGTGACTTGTCAGAGAAATGTTTTTTGCTCACAGCTGACTGGTTAAATTTTGGTTTGCGATCTTTTACCCAAAATAAAACCTGTTCCAGTGCAAGGCTACATTTCTCAAAAGCATTGCTATCTTAAGTAGATTGTATAGACCATTGGTGCCAGTGGTTTCTACGATGTACTTGGTTTTACGATGCTTTTAGAAAGCGCAGCCCTTTTCTAGAGATAAATGATCTCCATTTCCTTTCAGGCAGAGAAGGCCGAAGGCTACATCAACATGAGGGACTTCATCGTAGAACAGGCTACCGAATGCAAGAAGAAGTTGTGAGTTTGTCTTCCTTATTTAGATAGATTTTTGACTGCTTGTGGTTTGTAAAAAAACTGACCTAGTAAGTAACACGAAATGCCTATTTGCATCGTATCAATGCATCTTATCTGTCTTTCTGAAATTACTGCATGTTGGATGGTTAGTGCAGTTTGCTTATACTTGGCAACATATAATACTTGGTCAAATCCCTAACCAAAAGTATTACTCTGATGTGAAACCCGCCCCTTTGCAAATTAATTATACCTTAAAATATGTGGCTTGTTAAGGAGAGGCGTATTAAAATTTTTTTTTTTATGATTTATGATTTTCACCTGGGGATGATAAAATGAACAGAAATATTCCCAGAAAGGGACCAGAATATCATAGAGAGATGGGGAGCTGTTTTCACCTGGGCAAGTAAGCAATCTCCTACCAGCAATATAGCAATGCCGTAGGAACCACCTAGCGACGCCTTAACAACGACCCAGAATACTTTAGCAGCATTAGAAACACATTTAAAAAATACTCACACCACCTTTGGAACCACCTAGCAACACCTTAACAATGACCCAGAATACCGTAGCAGCTTAAACAGCACATTTAAAAACACTCAGACCACATTTGGAACCACCTAGCAACGCCTTAACAACGACCCAGAATACTGTAGCAGCTTTAACAACACATTTAAAAACATTCACACCACCTTAGGAACCACCTAGCAGCCACATGCAACTCCCAATCAACTTCATAGACACTCCTTGTCATCCACACAGAACATCTTAGCAACCTCCCAGAACATCCTAGCAACATCCTACGTCGAGGACCCACTCGAAATGGACTATCAAACCTCGTAGCAACACCATAGCAACAACTTAGCAGTGCCTTAGAAACCAACTAGCATTGTCCTAGAAACCACCCAGAACACCATCAGCCATAGAAACGCACTAAAACCACTCAGAGAACCTTAGAAACTGCATCGCAACCACCCAGACCAATATAATAACAGCATAGAAACACCATAGCAACTACTTAGCACATCCTAGCTATAGCATAACAAAACCCTAGAAACCTCCTGCAATGCCCAAACAACTTCATACGAACTCCTTGGCATCCACACTGAACGTCTTTACAACTGTATAGCAACCAGCCAAAACACCCTAGCAATGATCTATGAAACCATGAAGCAACTGCATGGCAACACCATAACAACCGATACATTAGCGATACAAGTGCCTCATTACCAACTGGGCGCTTTACGCAAGCTGTTCTTCATAAAGACAGTCCGTGAACACTTGAGAACAAGTTGATTGTGCGTTTGTAACCATAATAGTATGCATGTATGAATATCTCGATCTACAATAAACTTCAGCTGGTGATTTTGCTACAGTAAAACAATACAACCAGATGAATTTACTATGGTTTTAAAACCTGTAATGTTGAATTAAAACACAAACCAACACAGTCTCTGTGAAACCTGTTAAAGGTTATCCCATTTCTTCAGGATTTTCTTCTAGTGTTGTGGCATCTTGAAAAACTTTTTACACTGAGTGACGACTGCATCTGAAATGTTGACGGTTCCAAGATGGCGGACACGTCGACATGTCTGGAGCAGTCGAATGCGGAGTCTACGTGTACATATCTATGTTAGTAATTGTCATAGAAAGCACCCCGAGCAAACTAGCAGCCATAGCAATGCACTAAAAGCACTCCTTAGGGACTGCATCGCAACCTAGCAAAACACTAGTGACAGCAAAGAAACACCCTGGCAACTACTCAGAACATCATAGTTAAAATAGTTATGGGGTTGTCATTTGACTGTTGCATTTAGAACATGTGGTGTGAAGTCTCAACCTATAAATCAGATTTTAAAAAGCCCTGGAAGGGTGTCATCTGTACCCCACTTAATGTGCGCTCACAGCAGACAGCTTCCTGTGTTATAAGTATGTGGTATGAACCGCTGTGTTTAGACTTCCTTCTTAAAGGCATAGTGATGGTGCTTTACTTTGATAACAATAATTGGATGTAGATAAGACAGAAGACAAACTTTGGTGTCAAATACATGTTTGTTTTTTGTAATGCTTCCACTACGTCATGTAACCACACAACCCCCAAATATATCATCCTTGAGAACTGCTGGGGTTGTGTATGTTTTTTATTTGTGTTCACTTGTTTCTTCTTTTCCAGTGCAATGAAAACAAGCCACCTCCACATGGTGACACTCTACTTTGCAGCTGAAAACTTGAAAGACATGAACAAGTGAGTGACTTTTTGTTCTGGTGGTGACATGTTTGCACTGCAGTGTGACAGGCTGCATTGACACCTAGCTGTGGCCAAATCTCTCTGCTGCACACTATGCAATTGAGCACATTTGATGATTTGCAAACACGGGGTTTTGCAGACCTCCAGTGCTAAAAATACAGTGTGGACTCCTCAATTGAGCTTTATTTGATATCATGTGTCCAAAGTTCTGCACACTATTTGAAGTATTTTATCAAATATTTTCTCTCATACTCCAAGTCCGAAATCTCCACTTCAGTAGCACCTATATACACCAAACTTTCCAGTCTTGTACCTAGTTATATTATGAAGACATTTACTGAGGGATTTGTAAATATATTATTCCTAGCCTGATTTATTTAACATTTTATTCCAAAAAACATGGTGAAAATAAATTGTTTAAGGCTATTGACAGTATATTCTGATTTACAGGATAACAAAAGTAGATATTCATAAATCCCTCTGTAATCTTTTTCCCCATCTAATATGTGAAAACAATGAAAAAAGAATTTTGAACCTAGCTTTATCCAATTCTCAGATTTTGTTTATTAAAATATATGCAAATGAGTGCATATTTAATTAGATAATGCCTAATTTGCATATTTAAACATTAAATTACAGAAAACTTGTAATTTAATAAACATTAAATTATCAGAAAATCTCATCTTAATGTAGGTAATCATCTGGGAAAGTTTCATGGTGATATCTGCTAGTTAAAAATTTTACCCTATTCACCTGTAGTGTCTCGCCTTAAGGTTGCTTTCACACTTGGATTGATTGCATTCAATTTGATTGCGGAAAACTGCATTTACAAGTGCTAGTGTGAAAATATCCTAATAGAGCAGTCACACGTACCTCTTTTTTACCGAAACGTTCACGTTCCTTTGCGGGAGCCGGCTCTCGGTCATTTCTCAGCCGGGCGAACTGGAGCCTATTGTGAACTGGCCATGAGTTTCCACAGACTTAAGACACAAACGATGACGTAACGGGTTTCTTTGCTACGTGTTGTTTATCGGACTACGTAACCAGTTCAAAAACCAACATGGCCCATGAGGGTGTTTATGTACATCTGTTGCTTATGTTTTAGAGAACGTATTTGAATATAATCCTGCGTTGAGCTCTCTAGTTTGTCTTGGATCTCCGGTGAAGACCAAATTAGACTGTAGAGGGCATGTTTCCTCCGTACGCCACTGCTGAACAGAAATGTTGTGTCTTTTTCCGATAAAGTTGAAACTCGCAAGAGATATTAGCACAGTAGCTACACTGTAAAAAAAACAATTGTTTGTTTAACTTAAAATAAGTTACATGGTTGCCTTACAATTTTGAGTTCATTGAAATAAAAAAATTGAGTTAATATTTTGAGTTTCTGTTGATTAAACCAATCTCTTTCATTGTATTATGTTCTGAACCACATTAATTATTGCATTAATTTGACCACATCAACCACATTAAGTTGATTTGACAAAAGAAAAAAAGTTGTGATAACATATCATGAAAATTTTTTTTTTACAGTGTAGAAATCAAAACTGTTTAGAAAACTTTGTGAGACGCTACATTTCTCCGCCCCTGAACCGCCCCCGTCCCCTACATCACTAGTTCTAGGGTTCCAATCCAGCTTGAATAAAGTCTTTAAGGCTGGGGTGGAACCGAATTATTATTATTTTTTATTTTATTTTATTTTTGCAGTGAAAATGCACGGATCAGTTCGAAAACGGACACAGGACACAACACCAATTTCTTTAAAAAAAAATGACCACAGACTTTTGAAAGATAGTGTGTGTAAATAAATATTAAAGAAATTCTCTCCCAGATAATGCTGTAAACTATACTGAGGACCTTCTAACTTGCAACATTCCAAAAATATAATTTTTAATAAATACAGTAACTGCACTAGTCGTGATTCTTCCAAATTTGAGATGCAATGATCGACCGGCCACGGACCGGATGATTTTCCGCATGAACGGCTTGACTGGTAACCGGATGCTCAGTCTCACGTCTTTCCGATTCCGAGCCAGTCCGTTTTGTTGCCAGCGGCACAGGGAATAACGTCAGATGTGCGTTCTCGCTCTCTCTTCTCTCCGACGGCGAAGTGACACACACCTGCCTCCTCTCACTCACTCGTCTCATTCGCTCCGGTTAAATAGTGCTTGTATTGCGCATAATTTCACTAATTATCACGGGTTTCGCGCTCACACCAAAAGCGCACACACCCGTGATCTATATGAGCTCACAAGCCGCCTCAGTCTCAAGCAGCTTGAGTCGCAAGTACCAAAATGAGTGGCTTACTGCGCTTAAGCGGTCAAAATGCACATCTTGGCGAGTATTCAGTTAAACACAGTTGTGTAACAGTATATTGGATCTGTGCATAAACTCTTAAAGTGACAGCAGTCTAATAAACCTGCTGCTGTCTGTCATGTTAAAGAACAAAAGACAAAGAGAAAATCACTTGAATCTCTTGACTGAGTAACTTTTGTCACTAATTGTAAGCATTAATCTGCATTTAGTTTTTACATTGAAGACTATTCAGTGTTATTTTACATTTGATTACTTTAAATTCTGTAGTATTACCTGAATATACCGTATACCCTCCTGAAAAACTTAAAGCTGTGTTTATTTAATATCGCTCTTTATTCTATTCTATTGGATCTTTTTACTTTTTTTTTAATGAAAATAAAATGTTGCATTGATGAAAAGTAGATTTCTGTTTGTATCAGCTGTCAATTATAGTTCTTTGAAAGAAAATCTGTATCGGCAGGTCACACTTACAAAAAAAGAAACGGAAATTCGAAATCAACCAAGAAAATTGCAATCGGTGCAAATCTATTCAGAATATCTCCTTTTGTGTTGCATGGAAGGTAAAAAACATTTGGGTTTTGAATGAGACAAGTGTGAGTAAATGTTGACAGAAATATCTTTTTTTTTTTTCTTTTTTTTGTTCTTGTAAAACTTTCCTGTAAGGGTTTGTTGAAACAAAAATAAACCTGTGAGTGGAAACCATTGAGAGAAAACTGTGGGTGTGCTGCTATTAAACTGTGGGCAGAGGACACACATAATGATCCATTACAATCATTCCACCGATCTGATAAGTGTAGGTTTACTGTAATTAATGTTTTGGTTTTTTTAAACCTAGATGGCTGGCTAAACTCACCCAGGCTTCAAATGAACCTGAGCCCACAGACTCAACGAACGGAGGTAAAGATTCACACACATGCTAATGGAAGCCTAGCCCTAGTTAACACTCAGCGTCTAATTCAGTCCACATCTTCCAGCAAACCTAACCTGACACTTTAGTGGCTGATTTGTCATATTGAGACTGTGATTGTGTGAATATAGAGTGCTACAGTGAGGAGAGCGATGATGATGATGAAGCTGAGGTGTCTGTGGAGGACACGGATCAGCTCACCCCCGGCTCTCTGCGTGTGAGTACCCACACTTTATCCAGACATGCTAATATTAATAGCTTGCTAACCGTAATTATTAAACGCCAGCATTCAAATCCTCTATTTATTTAGATTTATATGTGTTGTGAATGTGAAAATGGGTGAAACAATGACGCAATGGTGCATTTCCACATGTACTACCATTCCAAAAATTAGGGTCCGATTTTTATTTTTTTATTTTTTTATTCAAAAAGAACACATTAAATTCATCAAAAGTGACAGTAAAGACATTTATAATGTTGCTAAAGATTTATATTATATTATTATAAATGTCTTTACTGTAACTTTTGATCAGTTTAACTCATCCTTGATGAATAAAAGTATTGATTTATTTTATTTCTTTCCCCCAAAAATAAAATTAAAATTCTTACTGACCCCAAACTTTTGAACGATAGTGTTTAATGTTACAAAAGCTTTCCATTTCAGATAAATGCTGTTCTTTTGAGCTTTCTATTCATCAAAGAATCCTGAAATAAAAATGTAAATAACTGTTTTCAACACTGATAATAATCATAAATGTTTCTTGATCATCAAATCATCATATTAGAATGATTTCTGAAGGATCATGTGACACTGAAGACTGGAGTAATGATGCTGAAAATTCAGCTTTGATCACAGGAATAAATTACACTTTACTATATATTCACATAGAAAACTGCTGATTTAAATTGGAATAATATTTCACAATATGACAGTTTTTTTTTTGTATTTTTAATCAAATAAATGCAGCCTTGGTGAGCAAAAGAGACTTCCTTTAAAAACATTAAAAATCTTACCGATCTAAAACTATTGACCGGTAGTGTATATATACAAGTTTCTGTTTAAAAATAGTATTTCTTTTTGAGGTTTTGAAAGATTGCTGTTATATTTGAGGTCTATCTGTGTGTGTGTGTGTGTGTGTGTGTGTGTGTGTGTGTGTGTGTGTGTCTTAGGGTTGTCTCCTGCCCCCCCGCTCCTCTTCCTCTCCATGTCACCGCACAGAGACTCAGAGCGCAGACAGTGAGTCGTGGCATGAGATCAGCTCAGAGGACGACCCCATCCTCAAAATACAGGAGTTCAAAGGAAATGACAGTGAGTGAGCGCTGGAAAGAGATGTTTTATCCTTATAAGTGCAAATCCAAATTAAAAACAGTTTAAAGAGATAATAATTTACCCACCTTCATGTTGTTACAACCAGTCATCAGCCAATCATAACAATGGCCGTTTACTGACCAGCATTAAAGAAGCTGTGCCTTAAAGGGTTAGTTCAACCAAAAATGAAAATTCTGTCAGTAATTACTCACCCTCATGTTGTTCCAACCCCGTAAGACCTTCGTTCATCTTCGGAACACAAATTAAGATATTTTTGATTAAATCTGAGAGCTGGATCTCTTCTCCATAGGCTTCTAAGGCATTAGAAGCAAAACAATAACGACTTTATTCCACTATTCATTTCCTTCTCTCTGAGCCTCGAGTGAATTCACGTAGTATAACTGCGTAGCGCTTCTGGGTTATACGTCACACGTAAGCTCACTAATGGCCGACACTGGTCATGTGTGTGATGGGTGTGACGTACAGATTTTTTTGCTTCTAATGCCTTAGAAGCCTATGGAGGAGTGATCCAGCTCTCAGATTTCATCAAAAATATCTTTGTAAATACACAAATATAAATTTGTGTTCCGAAGATGAACGAAGGTCTTACGGGGTTGGAACAACATTTTTTTCATTTTTGGGTGAACTAACCCTTTAAAATAGATCATTTCAGACAGAGGGTCAGAATGAGGGTTGAAAATAATTTGTGCAAAAAACTTGATTAATATTATAAGTGAACTTCGAAGAGCAAAGTAAATAAAATAAATAAAAATCCATGTCATGACCCTTTAAAAATACCAAGAATTTCACAACTTTTTTTTACCAAAATGTGCCAAGCATAAATTAGATTCAAACCTATGTGAATATCTCTGAACATAAGAAAATAGTAAAACCATTAAATTCTTAACTCTAAAACTATTTGTTTTTGTCTAGAAATTGTATTTTATTATTATTTATTTATTTATTTTAAATCCTTATCCAGTTATTGTGAACTCCTGGAAAAAGTCATGGAAATCCATAGTTCAAAAAGTGTGGTAATCCTGTAAATAGTTTGGTATGTAATGCTCCTGTGACGTCGTTTCATCAGGCGCCCCGTCAGACGAGATGGAGATGTTGTATCTTCACCTCAAGCAAGCGAGTCTGTCGCCCACAGGAGCCCCTCAGCCGAGCACCAAACGTGACTTCAGGTCCTCCTTCATTAGACGCTGCAAAGATGAGAGCGTTAATGACAAACTGCACCTCATTCGAGCTTTAAACAGCACTTTAAAGGTGAGATTGTGCTCGTTCACATGTTTTACTGTTTGTCTCAATGGTAATGAATTTGCAGGGAACCTATAAACTGCTCAAATGATCTGGATTCAGTCGAAATAGAAACTATTTTACTATTTTCCTTTATTAAGCCAGACTTTAAAAAAAATGGCTTCTTGATGTTACGTTGCTTCATAACATATATTGCAAAACATTGTTTTGAAGTAGGTTTATTTGCAAAATGCTTCTGAACACTAAAATCGAATGGATGTTAGATTCAATATGGAACGTGTCATAAAACCGGTTACTGTTACTATGGTAAAATTGTGACGTTTTAGTAACGATCATGACTTGTAGATGTAAAGTATGTCATTTATGTTGGTGCACCGTTGTCCTCTTTTCGTCAGTGCTGTTTTGTCTAATCATATATTTGACTTCCTCTATATACCAAGAGAAGGCTAGTTGACTTGCACATTCTGTAGTATAAATGCGTTTAGTCAGAGGCAGACGGTTGGCCTGTCCCAACACCCACACTTTCACCACTCAAGAGCCCATGTACGCGACAGGAAGTGAGTGTGCAAAACCGTCCCAGGGCGAAGAAATGCCAAAGTGCAGACACTAAAACCACACTATCTTTAATAATGCTTTCAGAGAGGTATTTGACGCTAAGCGTATCCCATCATTCATCACGATCAGGAACTTGCGTGCACTTATTTCCATTGTGAGTTCAATTAATTGGATATTAAATATAACTTTGTAGTAAAATGTAAAGTGTTTCGAAACTATTATTTGCAGAAATGAGTATTGTGTAAAAATTCTACTGATTTTGATCACTTAATTAGAAGCCGACACTTAACATTCCTCAAAATATATACATATGTATATTTACAGTATATATTTTTTTATTGTGAAATAATGACTAACATGTATTCTACATATAAGGAACTGTTATTAGTTGACAGTTCTGTTAAAAAAATTATGTTTGAATTGTATAAAGGGTCGAAAAGAAATATGAGTACAAAGATATATATATATATATACAAAGTATTTGGCACATGCACTAGATTTTATTTTTTATTTTTATTTGACACTCCTATCTGTCATTGACCCTAGTCTACAGACACTAGATGGCAGTATTGATATAACAAACATAGCAGCTTCACTTCAACGTTGGGAAGTTATATTTAAAGTTTCAGAGAAGAAACCAACATGTCATTCTTTGCTTTATTTCAGGCTAAGGAGGCCGATCTGCAGGCCATAGAGCAGGTCTTGAGCGAACCGTCTCTGAGCGCTTGTAAATACAGACAGTGGCGAGATGCTAATGTGCTCCTGCTGCAAGAGATGGGAGAGAAACACGAGAGTCCCATGGAGTTGCAGGCCCAGAAACCACTGGTTCAAACTCAGCCCCAACGCCTGTCGCTCTTCGGCCCAATTGCTGCGTTCCCTGCCGCCCCCGTCTACACGGAGACCAGCCTGTGAAAACGAGACGCTGGTTATAACCCCGAAAAGACCAACTCAACCAGATGTGTGCCTGTACGACAATGGTTTCCTGCTGGACACACATACAGCTCCTCTGAAACACTTCATTCAGATTCAGGCCTATAAAGGAAGAACACTTAACTACATCATGAAACTGAGAAAAATGATGAGGAGTTACTGCGTTTCGCCTTTGTAGTTCAGAATCATTTTATCTGATGTATTACTTGTCATTCAGTGTTTTGATAAAAGGCGGGAGAACATGTTTGTAGACGTTCTGTAATGCTTTATTACAAATGTTTGAATTAAATGGTGTTTTTAATTTGGTTTTATTAATCACTCATGACATTTGGGTTGACTTTTTAATGCAGGCTATACATTTATTTCACCAAATTCACTCATACTGTACATGCACATCTCTTGTTCAGCCCTTGTGTTTGTTACCAAATCACTCCATTACACACACAAACTGCTTAATCTTTTTAGAAGTGCAGTCTTGTACCTGTTTTTAACATGATGATCTCTTTTAAGATGTACATATTTTAGCATTTTACAACTGTAATTTAATGTCTTAAGTATTGTACATTTTTGTATAAATGTCATATGATTAATGTGATATGATTAACTTTATAAATGATTACTTGGTATTTTATAATTAATTCATGCTCAAAGAGTGCAAAAGGAAATAAAAATGGCTGTTTAATAGTTTCTTTCAAAATTGTGTTGTCTATTTGTGTGTATTTGAGAAATTAAGAGTCGTCATTATGTACTGGACCCAAAATGTATCTACTGTAGACACTTTCTATTAATCAAAATTGGTGAAATATGCTTATAGTAGATGCAATGACCTGTGGTTCATTTTGAGGGGAACTGACCAGAGGTTTAAAGGGTGCCTGGAAACCAGTCACCAATTCCAATGCGACTTGAGTAAAAGTCTAACCCTTGTTTTCAGACGAGGCTTAAGCCTAGTCCCAGACTAAAATGTTTTAACTGAAAGCAACTGTCACTGAAATATCTTAAAATGTCAGTGAAAAATAGCATGAATGTAAGTGCACTGCTCAGTGTTTATGTCTCTTCATTTACTTTTACAATATTTTAAGTAACTTTTTGAGGTGTGTATATTTTGGTATCTTGGACTTGCGATGGATAGGTAAATATAATGTGATTAAACCATAAAAATGATAGGCTACTCATTTGTGCTTCTAAGATGATTCCGAAGAAAGTCATGGGTTTGGAACAACATTACGATGAGTAAATGATGACAGAATTTTCATTTTTGGTCCCTTTAACATCTTAAATTTAAATTAAAAGAAATGCACGAAATGTCTTTCGAGGAATGACGCTCGACACAGCTGCGGTTCTCTATCATGCCATCTGTGAGGGACGAGTATATGAATGTATATAAACAGAAACTTTTTAAGAAAAGTCCAGCACACCGATCACACTCGGCCATCTGCTGCCAGCTTTTGTCCTTCAACACAAAGAGAGTTAATCCGGCTGCTGTCTTGACACTCATTTACATGAGAATAGAAGAGTCCGGGCACTTTCAGCTGAAGGCCTGTAGGGAGCACCATCGAGTAAAATGTCTAATTTGACTGATGAATGTCCTTATGCTACTAAATTTGCCTATATTATGCACTGAAACAATGGCTGTGTCTCAAAAAGCTTAGACAGCTGATTTGTTGCCTCGTTGCCCTATCAGGCAATGACTTTGCAGGCAGCGTTTGCGCACCTCACTAAACTGATTTTGGACAGGCAGTGTAATGGTTTCATGATCTACAGTACAACAAAACAGAGAGAGCTTTGGTGATAAGCAAATATCAGATGAAGAAGGTATCTCAGTACTTGACTGGTGATGGGAAAGTACATACTTTTGGATACATAGTTAAGTAGTATGTCATTACTGTAACATGCTAAATTATGTTTTGATACCACACACCCTTTTTGTTATGTAGCGAGGACACTAGTTTTGTTTGTGTGTAAATGTTAGCATTTGGCTAATAAATCCCTTATTTTCTTAACTTTCAAGTCTGTTACAAACAGCTGTGAAAGCATTTGACCTCAAATTTGTTTCCATTTTTCAAGTCTGTCACAAACTTTTTGGCTTTTGTTTTGGGTAATATTGGCCCAGACAGAGCCCGCCCACTTTGTAAGCAACTGTTGCGGGAGTATTTTTCCCGTACAGATTTTACAAAAAGTCTTGAAAAATGTCTAAACTTTGAACCAAACCAACCAGCAAGAGGTGAATCATAACATTTCCACAACTTTTATTTGGAGCAAAAATGTATTTGAAAATCAAGACAAAAGGACTGTGTATTTAAAGGATTATTCCCTTTTACGAAGTCTTGATTGTTAAAAAAACGCATTATTTTCACATATTTTACAATATTGCAGCTCCTCTCTCCCCAGTTATGTTGAACGCAACGTTTTCAATGAAGCCCCTCCTTCCGAAATACGAAATGTGCTGTGATTGGTCAGCTGGCCCAGTGTGTTGTGATTGGCAGCACTCAGCACGTGCTCGGGAAATGTCCCGCCCCTTCATATATGTAATGTAAATATTGACAATGGCGTTTTAATTTTTGCCAATTAAATTGTCAATTTTAAACCATTTCGAGCCCGATTCAGACCCTGACAATGTTAACGAACAAGAGGATTGTACAGAAAGGATTTCATGCACGGATTTCACAGGATGTTTCAGAGTGGTATGGCTTTTTTGTAATTTTCTGGAGCATTGCAACTGTAACAAAATATGCTTTTTATGCAAACAAATATTTAAAGTGAAGGGAAACAGACTCAACAGCTGCATCCGATCAATGCAACCTTCATCTGATCAATGTTTGAAGGCAGCATAGATGTATCCTTAGTTGCCTTTGATATCCCACAATCCTATGCTTTCCGTTCTGTGACAGTTGAGCTAAAAAAATAAATAAACTTAGCATCTGAAGGTTGCAGTTGGTGATCAGTTTATGTAAATGTACATTTTTGATGAACGTTTTCCACTTGTGGCGCCATTTCTAGCGAGAAATTACTATTCTAGTAATTACAAATTTGCTTAGTTATCACCAAAGATCACTCGCAAATGCTGCCTACAAAGTCATTACCAGATAGGGCAGCGAGGCAACAAGTCAAGTCAGCTTTTCAGACGCAGCCTATGTATTATGGTGCAATTTTCTGACTGGTGGAGATTCTCTGTACAATCATGGGTAATGTAGTTTTTCAACAGGAATTCCACTTTTGAACACAGTTATAGAATAAATTGAAATAATGCAAGCTGACGGCTTTAACAAAAGCATATACCAACAATGACTAGCTTACTAGTCTGCCTTTAATGGTTTATTGTTCAAAATCAATTACCCAGAAATCAATGGAGAAAATGAATGGGATTTTTACTTCCTTGACCTCACTGTTTCACTATAGCATGTACGCTTAAAACATCCTCCAGAAAAAGTATGCACAGCACCTTTAGCGTACTGTTTATATTCACTATACATTTTGGGGTGCACTAATACTATACTATTTCGAATGGATATGTGAATTGAGAAGCAACGCAGGCCTTCGGCCATGTGTAAAAAGGCACACTGAAAACAGGTTATTGTTTCTTGTGAGGCGAAGAGAGGGTAAACTCATGTCTCCTGGGCTCAAAATAACAATGTTACTGTCTATTTACGCAGCAGACAGCGGTTTAACACAAAACAGAGGTCAGACAGGAGGCAAGACACTCAGTGTAAACAGAAGAAAGTGTCTGTGTTGGACGGAGAATGGAATACTACGTATTTTTATGTTTCCTATAGGACCATATTTCTTCAGAGCGGTCACATGTGGCCAGCCCAATGAAACTTAATGATAATGTGCTGTCCACAAGTTCTTAACAGTGTGTGTGTGTGTGTGTGTGTGTGTGTGTGTGTGTGTATTCAACTACAATAGCAACCAGGACAGAACCAGAACCTTAATACACTCTTAAAAACAGGTTCCAAGAGGGTTTCTCAGCAATGCCATGAATTATAAGAACCATTTTTGGTTCTCAAAAGAACCTTTCAATCAACAGGTCTTAAAATAACCCTTTTTTTTTTTCTTACTGCGAAGAACATTTTTAACTGTTTTCCCCTTAGAAACCTTTGTGCAATGGAAAGGTTCCATGGATGTTAAATGTTCTTCATGAAACCTTTAATTTTAGGAAAGAACCTTTATTTATTTAGAGTGTAGGCCTATGTGTAATTTATGATTTGGCCTCACGTTTCGATTCATTTTGATTCTCAATTCATCACAACCTCCAATTTTTTCACTAGGGGTTAGTGTCACGATACTAATATTTCAGTAAGTGTTACAAATACCAGAGATATGAAACAAATTTCAATACCAAAGATGAACAAAAAAAGCTATTGAACATTTTTTCAAACAAACTGTTTAACAAACTTTAAACAATTAATTTATAAAAAAATGTACAATTAACTTTATTTAATTGTTTAATTATACATAATTTTTAAAATGATTACAAAATAATAATAAAATAATTTCAAGTGAATATTTTAATTTTCAACTAAATATAGCATCAAAACATACTAGCAAATAATCAGTAATAATGAAGCACAAAGAAACAGATTACAAGCAATAAACAGTGTCTTCAGTATCAAGAGCAGTGAGTGATTTTTCTCTTTTTCTCAGCATTATTACACTTCAATGACACAGGTTTGATTTTGACATTGATGGTTCTGTTCGCTTTCACAGGCGATTCATAAACGGACCAAAATTTGTTGATACGAGTAAACTGTCCTCTCATTGGTCAGAGTGAACCTGTTTATGTTATGGGATTCTGCTCATCCATCAGGATGGAGACGACAGCTTCACAGGCTTATTGTGGTTTTCTTTGTAGTTGTTTTTATATTGTTTTGTCATTTTGTGCAAGAATTAAGGCTTCATATTTTTATGTTTATGTTGTTGTTCTGAAATATGGTCATCCAACCAAATTTCAATTAGGCAATTTTACTTTATCTTTGCTCCAGGTTAACCCACGATTAATTTGCTGCTCCAGAGTTCATTTTCAAGCTGACATATTCTACGCCCTTGACTAGACCTACCCCTAACCCTAAATATTACACCTGTGGATCAGGAAAGGTCCAGGATAGGAGCTAGTTTTGAGTCTGGTAACAATATGCGCTGCACCACGTGCCACGGTTGATCCGTCCGATCAAGGACACCACATCATATTTTTAATATTTTTTATTTAAAATAAATGCTTCTCTAAGCTAATATGCAATGGTAAAAGGAAAAAGAATGGGATCAGAAAAAGGAGGATTCACGTAAAAAAAAAAAAAAAATCCACTATCCTTACTCCACTGCTTCTGTTTGTCTGGCTCAACCAGACAATGGTGGGAGGAGTTAGTGTAAATAGCCTCTGCCCACAAGGTGGGCTATTTGTAAATATACACTGCATTAAAATTACTTTTCAACTTTTGCCGTCCACACAGTGCACAACTCTTATTTTACACTACACAACTGTCTGTTGTCAGTTCCAGTAAAAACACATTTCACACTGCTGGTCTTGGGTCACAGAAAGAAATCCAAATATCCAAGTACACATTGGAGATTCTTACAGAATGTCTTTGTAAATTAACTCATGGCGATTATCACTCGCATGAACAAGCACTGATTTGCCACCAATTTCCGGCTTGTGTAGGCAATTTCCATTAACTGTACATTAAATTCAATTTCCATTCATTTTTCTCAGTCATTTTTCCCATAAAGTGATTTAAGTCTTTAGGTACATTTACTTGTCGACGACCCTGTATGATTCACTCTTCCACTTCTCCTGAATCAGTTTCTGGCTCAAACATGTACGACTTATTTCCACTTGCCATTGTGTAGCGTTTACTACAATTGACTGAGTGGATCAGGTAGTCCGAGCTGGTGTGATTGAGTGGAGGCGGGGACTAATAATGTGATTTGCTTGCCGTGACTCTCTAACTGGTGTAATTTTCTGTACAACATCATGGGTAATGTAGTTTTCACGAGGAATTCCTCTATTAAACATGATTATTTTCAAAATAAAAGTTGAAATAATGTGAACAAATGGCTTCAACTGAAGCATATACCATCAATTAACAACCTCTGAGCTCACACAGTTCTGTCTTTAAAGGTTTGTAAGTTATCGATAAAAAAAAAAAAAACTACTTCCCTATATGGAGAAAATGAATGGAGTTTTTACTTGGGTTAAGGAACTTTTCACTCTAATCTGTACCCAACCTAACACATTTAATATAAAGGACAATCCGAAGTTAATATAATGCAGTCCGAACTGCAATACTGTACATATCATGCATATCAGGGAGGAAGTTTTAGAGGGTTCCTGCACAGTGCGGCTGTTATATAATTTACGATTAATATACGATTACGATAAATACGATTAAACATAATCGCAGACAGAGGTGACTTAATACATTCAAAATGCTTCAAAAATGTTAATGAAATAATATAAACAATATTTGACATTTAAAAATTGCCTTAACTATTTGACCCACGCTGCATCTGTGCTTATAGATCCCTGACTCGGACCGCAGATGTCAATATAAATATTTCTCCATCTGTTGCATAAACTATTCTCAAATGAAAGTAGTCCTGAAAGTGTTCATTTTCTAAAAGTCTAAGAATCTAATTCGGATCATGTGACCGTCTCAACCTGAATTGGTGACATTTCCCAGTTCTATGTAGATATTCAAGCATTAGAAAATGCTCCACAAACTAAACCAGAGCTTCATAAATGTACTGTACGTTCTTCCTCCTACAATGTGGCTTCATTCTGTGGATGCGACATTGGCTCATTCATTGGCCTGCTGAAGGTAGGTTTTGGAGAGATGCTGAGGTTCCTGTGCATTCCTTAGAGGGAATGTGGTTTTGAGCTGTGACTCACTGTAAACCACAAGTGAAGCAAACTTACTCACGACTCATTCTTCTGGTTTGACTCATAATAGTATAAGAGAATCCATTGCTCATTCTAACTAAACTATAAAAGCCTGTGACGGGTTTGTTCATTTTCCAGGGAATTGTTGTTGAAGCTCTGTAATTATATGGGGAGAGTTCCATGGTTAAGGGTGAGTCTCCATATAGCATACTTCTTATAATATTCTCTCTTTCCCAAGATCATTTGTCTTTGGCTGTGTGTGTTCCTTAATACACTTTTTCCCAATGTAAAATTCACTCCGTCTAGGCATAGGAATGATACGGAATTTAAAGTCGATAAGTCGATAATTGTATCCCTTTAAACTCATCTTTGATCACCAAAATGACATATTTAAACTTTTTGTTTTTTTTCCTGTGAAAACTGTTAACTGTAGCATTCCCCATTTTCCAATTGAAGGAAAGGATTTCAGACACACATGCTGATGCTAACTTTAGTACTCATAACCCCTCCCCTTCTTCTACATAAGGAACACTGAAAAAATGGTAACATCTGAATTAACTAAATGAACAGGTCAAAATATAATTTAACATCAACGAATCAACCGAAATACATTAACTGATACCAACAAAACAAAATGTTATGGGTTATATCGGGTTGAAGGCTATTTTTACTTGTTATTAAAAATGCCATACTTTGTTTTTGTTTTCTCAGTTTCATTGCAACCAGGTCTTATGAGGCTTAAGTATACATGATTTTTAGACAAATTCAAGTCATTAATTCAGAAATCTGACCATGCTTGTGTGGAAGTCTCAGGGTTTGTTTGATTGTTGTTTTTTTGCAGATGTCATTTTAGGCGATGCGTACAATTCCGACAATCAACTCACAACTCAGCTAAAACACTTTTTCTCTATAACGTGTCCACAGTGTATACATTAAAGAACCGTTAACCGAACATCATGACATTTTTTTAGAACATGGAACTGTTTCTGAATAAGAATTATTCCACCATTCTGAGGCCTTTATTAAACTTCCCTAACAACAATTCCTTTAATCCGTCTTCAAATCCCACTGTGCAAACTTCAATCTTCCTTTATCCTCAGTGTCAATAAGACTCATCATGAGTTTCTTTCTGCCTCGGTGGAGTAAAACATGAATAATAATTCTAATTGGCTATATCTACTGCGGGCGGTTTGTTTCCCATGAGGTCTCTGATGTTGTTTCCATTGCATGATATGATTATACGTCTCTGCTCTTGAGATGTCTAACTCTCGGGCCCCTCGGCTATGATTCGGTGTGCTGTGTGCGATCGACATTGACATTAACAAGGTGTGCAAGATGTGAAATGTTGCACTCAGATTGCAATGTGGTCAATCCAGAGTGGAGGCCTGGGGTAATAGTGTTGTAGGTAATAGTGTTTGTGTGATCAGTGGACACTGCTAGGGCTGCAGGCTAGGACAAAACACACGTGTGTATGTGTGAATGAGGACGACCCTCTAAACAGACATTGACCTCAAAGGCAGAAATAACAATAGACCATTCCCAGCAAAAGACTTAACCAGTCAAGCATGGACAATATTAGTCTGTCTGGCTGGCTGGGTTTGAATCTCTGTGAGACGAGAGGTCAAAGGGTTGTTTCAAGATACACATTTTTGCATATGTGTACATGAGTTTTAAAAATCGAAATCTCATTTTAATTTGTTGTTGACCATTAGACATGACAGCAATGCAGTTTCATTAACATTCTTAAAGGGGTTTACGTGCGTTTTAGACAGAACAGTCTGGAAGTTGTTTTGAGAGAGCCTGAGTGTCTTGTAGAAATTGAAATCAGGCTTCTCTTGTTAACACATTAGATATCTTAATATGTGTTTACGGAGACGTGTGGATTGTTCCGTCTCTACTTAGCCAGTCTTTAAGAACACAAGACATTAAAGAAATAGGTCACAGCATATGCGTTTCTCACTTCTACTGAAGACAAAGGAGAATTTTTAAAGAATATTGATGATGTTTTATCAATAAAACAAGAGTGAATGAGTTGTAATGCTGTTGATGTTCTTTAAGTCTTCATAAGTCATATAATAGTGTTGTGTTATGCCCAGTACACATTGTATGATTTTGGGCTGTCCCGGTTGAAAGATGAAAAATCGTGGCCATTTCTGTGGTCGTGGCTCCTAAACGGTGGTCTTGCGTCGTACTGTGAGAGAGGTTCAAAGATGGACGTTGTCACGGTCTTGCGACTAAAGATAGCCTGAGATCATTTTCAGACAGGGTCATAAATTTAGCATGATCATCTCACAGTGTGTTTGCTGATACGACCGACGTCTACAGACTAGCCAATGAAAATGCAACAGGAAATGGTTTATTGATCAATGTGACATCCAGCTAAAACTACTTACCTCAAGCTCAATTTTGAAAATTGGCACACCAAGTTGGCCTCTTTTACCTAGCTCCGTAGTCTATGTGATAAGCAAGTATACTATTACTATACTATACTACGCGTCACTATTTTTTAAAGTAAATTTGCATTTGTCCTTAGACAATAAATGACAGTAAAATTTACCTGACAGTAAAATAAACCACAATAAAGATTCAGTGGAGAAATTATGATATACCGTGAAACCACCAGAATCTTAAAAAGAAAGGGGGGTGGGGTGGGATGGATGATTGATTGGATGGTTGTGGTTTGCTATTGGTGAATCTCATGTAAGTGACAGGTTGCCCCGCCCTCGTGCCAGTAAACACATCATCAGAGAAGAGAAGAGACCTTGCTGCACAAGGGATGAAAACTTATTACGAGGGCACGTGATTTAAAAAAAAAAAAAAAGATGTGCAGTTCACGGATACATCATAATTTTATACAACTATAATCGTCAAGTTTGATTTCCGCGAATCCCCTCGGACCACTACAGATAAAATTGACAATAGCTCATTCATCGCTTCATAAAGAAACGATATTCATTCGAGATAAGTCTGATTTTGTGAAATGATCCATCAGATTCATTGACAATATCCGACTAAAAACAATCGGACATCGCGGAGACAGTAAAGAAACAGTGTGTGAAGCAACATTATTCACTTGAACAGCAGCTGGTTAATAAGTGAATAATATCGACAGGAATGCGAATAACAACTCAATGTTCTTCAGTGGGCTGTTTTAAAGAGATTTTGGAGAGGGTGGAGGTGTGGTTTCAGCGCGCGCTTTGGCTCATGATGGTCAGTTGGCGTTCTGTGCTCGAGGAGAGAACGACGTGTACTTGAAGATAAAGCCATATTAAAGGATGTTGTTTCCTAAGATAACATCCCAAGATAACATTGTCTAATGTCAGTGATTAATGATCAATAGTTGTCTTCATTTCAGCTGTGGTGAGTGGATAACTTTTCTTAATAGTTCTGCAATGCGTTTGATCTTTGGTTCAGCGCTGTGAAATTTGACATCGAAACTGTCAAAGTTGAGCGTAGCCAACAACACCTTTATATTAGCCTACGCACATTTTTTGTTGTTGTTTTCGAAAACAGATTATATTTCAGTTTGTGTATTATCTATTATTAGTAAGGATGCCTATAACTAATTGTTAGATGCATCACTGTATGACATGTCACAATATTATGAAACAGGAGGCTACGCGCCAGGCTTCGTAGGACCGTGTAAAGTAGCATCATTATTAGACACCTATATGCATAATACTCATTTTGCCACGGACCTCTCTCTTTCTCTGCCGCTGTTTTTATTATTATTAAATGTACAAACAATAGGCTACTGAGCTCTTATTTTTCCTGTCTGTTTCTTCTTTTTCTCTGTTACTGTAAGAATAGGCTATTGCACTGCTGTGGCCCCAAAATATTTGGACACTTAAACAAAAGTTAAAAAGAATGATATGTCATTCATTAGATACCTAAATATCAAACCAAGTGTCATTTATTTTAAAGAAATACAACACGAACACACCTACACCATAATATGTCCAACAAGACACTTTACTGTTTAAAATGAAGACAACATATTTACACACTTTCTGGGTGTCAAACTAATAGCTAAGTGTTTTTTTTTTATTAACTTTTATTTCTTTTTGAATTTAAAGTCGGCAGACTCGGCATGAAACAGAAGTTGTGATAGTCTTTTCTTTCCTATTGTGTGACTTCCATCTTGCGGGACTTGATTTTGTCCATGGGGAAATGATTGGATGGTTGTGGTTTGCTATTTGTGGATCTCATGTGAGTGACAGGTTTATACGTCATCAGAGAAGAGATATTGCTGCAAGAGAGATAAATAAAGATAAAGAGGACACATTACTTTAAAAAAATAATAATGATGTGCTCGGATAAATCATTTATAATGATGCAATATTCCATAAAAAAATAAGAACTGTCAATTTTTATTACATGGTGACTTTAAATGTTCTATTATTTTGTGCATCCTTACCAGCAACATTGCCTCTGCCAATGCTTACGACTGGGGTGAGACTATCTGTTTGCCCTGCCAAAGGGAGTGTTTAGGACACCTGTTTGGAAACGTTTGGTTAGTCAAATTTGGTATCCACTAAATTTGAAGAATCTTTCTACCGTTGACAAAGTACAATCTGTAGATATGCAGGGAGAGGAAGAGGAAGAGCGCAGATTAAAATGTTATAGGTCTTCTCCCAATTGCCTCAGTATTGAATAAAATGTTAATGAGATTTTCCTCCATTTGTTTTAATGATAGATAGTTAAGGTCTAAGTAGCGATGCTGAGCAGTATAATCTCATTCTCCACCCATATATATTTTAATAACAGGGGCCTTAAGTTCATAGGAGAAACCTATTAATGATTTGCACAGCGCGAAATCCACCGCATGTTGCCCCCTTAGAGTCCTCATGCGTCTTTATTGTGTCTTCAAGAGCCTTAACCACCCCCATCCGCAGGCTGTGTGTGTGCTTCTTTGTTGCCGCCACCTCTAAGTGTTTGCTATGGATCTGAAGATCTCAAAGAGCATCCAGAGACCAGCTGGATTCCCAGAGTGCAGCTGAGGTGAATGGGGCTCAAAGCATCAGCTGCAGATGAATAAAGCCATGGATTTGGTAGAGCGAGCGTCTTCAGCAGCAGCAGCAGAAGGTTTATACCAGATTGGCTCTGTCATAGAAACGCCATACCATAATCACCACCACACACTCCTGCAGCTTCCAACTAAACCGGCTTTTTGATCAGAGCGGCCACATCATAATGGAATGCGCACACTGATATATAATGAGCTGTAATTGGACTTTTGCCTGTGATGGTACGCATCTGAAATGCTATATTTGGGTTTCTCATCCAAAAATGTTTAGTCTGCTGAACTAAACTTAACTGTCTGTGATGTTTTTGATCTTAAAGGTTAAAAGGATGTGAAAAGATGGTAACCAGGGGCTTTCAAGCTCCATAAACATACCATAAATATGACTTGTGCACATTATTCCAAGTGTTCTGAAGTCTATGGGAGCTTTGTATGAGGAACAGATCGATTAAAGTAGTTAGGTCAATGACATGCTCTTTATTTCTCTGGATTTCTTTTCATTGATTTACTTCCTGAACAAGTGCATTGCTTTCACATTCATGTGAAACATGCCAAACTCAGACCAGGTAGTTTCAGGTTTGTTACCCCAGTGCACTCTTGGCATTACCAATTTTTATATGCGAACCGTACCCAGTTTCAAACTAAACTGCCGGGGTAGTTTCAGTGCTCTCAAATCTCATTCACACTTGGCTCCTTATAACGCATCAAGCCAAGTATGACATCAGTGTACGTCATTGGTTCTGGCGTGCCTTTAACTGATCACGATGCATTCTCATTTCCCTTTTGGCCTACTGCAGTCACTACACACTACATTTAGTGCTGACAAGCGGTTTGATTCCATCTCTTGATTGTGACAAATTAGCTCTGTTGTTTGATTTCAATTGAGCGTAAGAGCCAGGTAGCTGCACCTGGACATCTGACAGACTGGAAGCAGCGTGCCAAGTTTACTCAGTGATGCTAAATGCACCTGATAATTGTTGGTAAATTGTAAGCACATGGAGCTGAGGTTGGTCTAATGTTTCAGAGGTTGAATTCTGTCCAGACATCATTTGGGCTTGTAATGTGTTTGTGTATCAGATCTCCATCCAATGTTTTAGTCAACAAGCCAATGCATTCCAATGAGTGTCAACCAAGCGCAGTGAATAGTAATGATTATTACTGTTTGAAAAATGACCTTGCTAGTTATACATGCGCTGTCTGCTAATCCATTAGTTCTGGTTATGCTTTTCGACCCAGATTTTACGCTGGACATCAATTGGCAACCCAATGTTCCAAAATTGTACAAAAGTAGCAAAAATATTCTATGAAAAATAAATTGTAAGCTGCTTCTCCTCCATTTGAACTCTTTTCCCTCCATTGGTGGAATTTTCTGGCAATCCATATGTTCACTTTTATAGGGTAGGGGGCGCTACTAAACATCTTCTGAAAGATTACAGAATCTCCGGATCCAAAAACTAGTGAAAAAGAAACAGAAACAAGCGATAGAAGCATTGCTTACGCACATGTAATGCGATCATCAACCATTAAACATATAAATCAAAATTGCCTAATGTTACTGAATGAAATGTCAAACCCATGAAGAGGTATAGGACTGTGCAAGTTTTGGGGGTGTTGATGGACTCGTTCTGAATCCTATCTGGAAGTAGTCTTGGACAAAAATTCGATCTTCTCAGCTTTTTTGATCAAAATGTTGTTGTTTTTTTAATGAAAATTACCCACATTCAAGTGTTGATAAAAAAAAGAATGCACAATAATGCATTTTTTTCTGTTTTAAAGCAGGCTTTTTTATATGTATATATATTATATGATATATATATATTGTACAAAAAATTCAGGGGTCCGTGAAAGCTTTGTGACAATGGTCCAAAATGCTGGCGCTGGCAACTGTTTTTTGCTCTCCTAAACTTATGTGCTTATATAAATAATGTTTTATTAGCATTTAATATTGTTTCCCTGCTGTCCACGACCCTATCAGAACAGACCTGCGGCCGGTTTTTGGTTCATACACAACAAGTTGAGAAAAACTGTGCCAGTCACATCTGTCCCGATGAACAGAAACTACTTGAAAGGTCAGGAATAAACATGTTAGCATCATATAATCATAATCACATTTCTTTACAATGTGTACATTTGTTAAATTTATAACAGAGGATTATGTTGGTATATCTTGTTTGCCTGTATAATGTGGCATACTTTGTTGACCTTTTGAGCTGCATAGTTCATGCCGCCCTTCCGTTCGAATACTAATGAAGCATTGTGAGCTCTCAGCTGCTAAGGTCAAATTACACGGATCGCAAGGGTAGTGGGTTTTATTGTCATTGTCTTATTGATTTTATAGCACAAACTCGCCTAATTAGTCTGCATTTGGGCAAGATTGTAGCCAGAAAATGTAATTTGTTGAGAAGTCAAGTCAAGTCACCTTCATTTATATAGCGCTTTTAACAATATAGATTGTTTCAAAGCAGCTTTACAGTGATAATAGGAAATTACAGTAACAGAGATTGTTTTGGCTTTACAGCAGCTCTAGAATAAAGTTATTGTCCAGCTAAAGTTAATTCTGATTGATTGATTGATTCACTTCTGTTGCAAAGATCATTAGTTATTAACTTAGGGGCCGCTACCACGACACCGTTCTAACAGAAAACACTCAACGCGCTCCGGCCCATTGATGATATCCCCTACACTTTAGCTTACTTTTTACAGAAATAATATACAAAATAATACATTTATGTTTTATTAAGCTGTTGAACACTTAAAATTGAAAGATGTATTATAGTTTATATTAATATTAAATGCAATTAGCTGAACTTCAGTGTGCTTTTTTGACCCACTTAAGTGTCTTTTTATGTAAATTCATAATTATTTCTATTGTCTTTGAAATATGTTCAACGTGTCAAATGTGCTGTAAAGCATTTATCTTATGGTCATGTATTTAAATATTTGTAATTAAACACTTCTAATGATGATGTTGCAATTTAGTACATACTTCATATGTTTTGTTACTCATCAAAATAAGTGTACTTCTTTAAAGCATGACAAGATTATTGGTTTAACACTTTAGTTTAGGGTCCAATTCTTACTATTAAAGGGACACTTCACCCATTTGCATTAAGCTTTTTATTGTTAGAAACCCAGTCATATATTACAATAAACGTGGATTTTTCATTAATTTTTCCCTGAGATGGGAGAAATAAGGATTTATGTGTTTTACTTCCTGCTTATTATGACGTAAAAATCATCATTTTGCGTCATAATAAGCAGGAAGTCACATTTCATTGAAAAGTGTAGAGACTACGAACACTAGCTCCTCATTATTCCAGGGGGCGGGACCCGCTCACGCTTCAGACCTATTACAGATCAGTGGGTGGGACTTCACTTTCTGAAACTAAAAGCAATATCCTCCATCTTGTTTGGAAGCTAAGCTAACAGGCACTGTGGAGCCAGCTGTGAAGATATGACAATAGCGGAGGGTAACGTTACTCAATATGATGTAGAAGAAGAGGATTTTGGAAGTCTGATGCTTGAATCAGGTGTTTGTGGCTACCTTTAGAAGCCGCATTATAGCGAAGAGCAGCCGAGGCAGAAGACCTGCCTGCCGCGGACGAGAAGCCCGGACTGGCTCGAGCTGGGGGCGGACTGGTGGCGCCGGTGATCTCACTATGCAACTACGAACACAGAAATAGAGTCCGTCTGCTGCAAAGAATTTAAACGATGCCAATTTCTCCTGGACGAAATCTCTGAATCAGACGAGGACACGGACGTTTGTGTTGTGACCCATCCTAGTTTCGCACCGCATCTGACTGAACATCCCGGTAACGTTACCATGCAATAATTCACCACTTCGAAAGAAATACAAATGAGGAGTAATTCACTAATGAGTTCGCCAACTAACTAACGTTAGACATTTTGTGTGAAATGAATTTCAAGCTCCGGTGGTAGCTAGCCTTATAGACGGATGAGTGATTCATATGCTGTTCTGGATTAGTGGGAGTGGCTTGCGCAGCTGTGCAATGTGGTGCATTGTGGGAGTTGTTGTCTTTCATACAAATGCGTCCTGAAGTTACTTTCTTTCTTTCCTCGGTCAAGAAGGCACCAAATTCAAAATTTATTTTACATTTCGACTACATATATGACCCACTTTCAATAAAGATCAATGTTCCCATGGGTGAAATGCTCCTTTAACTAGTTGCTTATCAGCATTCATTTACTATGAAATTGGCTGTTTATTAGTACTTGTAAAGCACATTAATGCCTTATTCTGCAAGACCATATTCTACATCCCTTAATCCTACCCAATACCTAAACTTAACTACCTTACTGACTGTCAATACGCTGCAATTAGGAGTTGTCACAAATTGGTTGCAATAATTATGAGAAAAGGATCTAAATGCATTTGCTTTATTTACAAAATAAATGCAGAAATGGAGAAACCAACCTAATGCGAAGTAGAACTGACAATGAACTGAAAGAAACACAGGGCTTAAATAGACAGAACAAACCAATCAAATAAATGTGAAAACACCTGTGACCACTTAATCAAACCATTTGTAACCTAGACAAACTGAAACAGAAATGAAAGAAAACTGAAACATAATACAAAACCCACCTAAACAAACTCAGATTATACCTAACATGTCACCCCCATCAAGGTGTGTCTTCACGCCTTACAAATAACAACAAAAACACAAGAGTTCAATAGAGGGGGTGGGAGGGGCCTTAGGTGGGGGCCGTGGAACCATGACAAAGTACAGGCAGGGCAGAGATGAAGGCAGGAGAGGGAGGGAGGAGCCATGGTGGAGGCTTGGCAGCTGGAACCAGGGGGATGAGTGACTGAGACGAAGCTGGTTGTGGAGACCCAGGTGGAACCACGGGACTGCAGGGACCGGGCACGACACAGGTGCTGGATGGCAGGGCTGCAGCGACAAGCAACTGAGGTGAAGCCAGGGCACCGGAGGACTGGGGCGAAGGCAGAGCGACCGAGGACCAAGGCGGAGTTGAAGGGAAGGAGGAGCCCAATGGAGTCAAAGGGGTGGAGGGACAAAGCAAAGCTGAAGCCATGGTGTAGACAGAGCGACGACTGACCAATGTGGAGCCAGAGGGACGAGGAAGACTGGTGGAGCCAAAGGGATGACAGTCCTAAGTGGAGCCGAGGGAGGGAGGCACCACGGTGGATCCAACTGCTCGACAGACCTAGGAGGAGTGGCGTACTCTACCGAAGGTCCTAGGTGGAGCTACTGGGTCAACCCACCAGGACTGGACCGACGAATTCTCTGACTGAGGCCACCCAATGATGATCAGAGAGGGACCCAAAGGACTAAGGAGAGACAGTGCAGGCAAAGCTGGAGTCCTGAGCAGTACAGATGGGTGAGAACAGACAGGCAGAACAGGGTAACATGGAACAGTCATAAAACCCAGGAACTGGTCTCTAGCAATGACTTTGCAGACTTGGAACAGGCAGTTTAAAAACAGGCAGAGGAAGTGGGAGTGTGAGGCAGGGTGGGAAAATCAAAACTAAGAGTTTTCAGGGGCATCAGGGGCAAAGGCGATGTTGCCAGCTCACACACCTGATCAGACGTGATTGGCGGTGTTGCTGGGCTTGTGGTAATGGCTGACGCTCTGCTCTCCTCCCTGCTCTTTGTAGATGGTGAATGGGGAGCCGTTGTGGAGAAGTACCCACTCCACGTACTCCTTGAAATTCCCCAGAGCCCCCTCTCCCCTCTTAATTCCCCAGACCACACCCTAGTCCTCTCTTTCAGGCCTGCCCGGAAAAACACAAACAGGCTTGTGCAGTCATAGTGGACTAGATGTTGAAGGTCCAGGAAAGCCTATGTGTGTTCCTCTAGGGACTGGTTCTCCTGGGAGAGTAGGAGGATCTGGATTGCTACTAAATCCGTATTATCTGGTCAGTTCTTCTGTCACAAATCGGGTGCAATAATGAGGAGAAAATGGTCTAAATGCTGCAGTTTTTGTTTTATTAACAAAAGGAACTCAGAAACAGTGATTATATAGACAGAACAAACCAATCAAAGAAATGTGAAAACATCTGTGACCTCTTAATTAAACTATTTGTTACCTAGGAGACTAACTGAAACAGAGAAACTTGAGAAAACTGAGGCACAGAACTGAAACATAACACAAAACTAGAGTTGAGCGCTGTTGAACAGATTCTTAAACACCTCTGATTGGCCATTGTGTTGACATGTTTAAAAGCACGGGTCTATCGATCCCTAATATATCCACTGATAGATGGATATGCTGAAAGACGCCGTTTTCAAACGCTCCCATGTGTATCTGTGTAAGAGCTCGATGAAGGGCTTCAAAGATGTCATTGTTGATCATTGTAGCCAATCACAGACATATTTGTTGAGCGTTTCAACACAATGGCCAATCAGAGGTGTTTAAGAATCCATTCAACAGTGCTCAAAATGCTAGAGGGAAATGCTGGTATCGTAACATTTTTTGACAACTCTATACAAAACCCATCTAAACATAAACTATTTTTTATGTTTATCCCTAACAGTTGTTTATTGATGCAAAAACCGTAGTTAATAGTTAGTTAATAGTGAGATTACAGTTTTTAAAAGTATATTTTTTACATACAGATGAAATTTACATACAAAATGTAAACTTTACAATGGATCACATTATAAAAACAAAACAAACAAAGAACTGTTTATCCATTGTAGAAGCAGCGGGACCGTTCAAATCACTAAATTATTAATGATAAGTAAAAACAAGTTTAGAGGTTAGAGTTGGTAAGAAGTTAAATGTTATGTATGAACACACACAACTTATTCTGAAATTAGTAAGTGCTTTAATTTTACATAGCAGCGCGCTTTGTAGCCTGTGAAATTAAAATTGAAGATAGTCAGGGTATAATTTATAGATTTTTTTGTAAGGCAACTTTTTTTTTTGGATGTGTGGATAATTAACTTACTGGTTAGACTGATTTGCCAAATGTCCATCAAACAAACACATATGGCTTTTTGCGTGAAATGCTTTCTGTGTTAGCCAGCTGTTTGTGTTTGTTTTGCTTTGGAATAGGTCATTAGTGCCACGCCGTTTAACTTTTATCAGAGAAAAAAGAGGAGAGTAACAGATTGGACCTGCATCACGTGTCTCTCCTGTTTTCATTTTTCCACTGCTAGTCATTGCGGGCTCTCAGCCCCAATCCACCCTCTAAAGTGCCTTGATGTCTTTGTGCTGTGGGCTGGAAGAAGGACCCTCTGTTCCCCGCTGTCTGAACTGCTGCCGTACGGAATTTTCACAGGATTTTCTCCCTAATTAACCCCCATTTTTGTGTGCAGAGACCCACTTTTTTGTGATGGAGGAATGCGATAGGCATTAGTGCTCCTTGAGTTCTGTTGTTTTTTGCTAAGCCTGGCTCAATCTCAACATTGGGCCGCTTGTTGGGGCCCAGCAGAAGCATGTAATTGCACAAAGGCCATGGAGACGGTACAACACTGGAGTAGGCGTGATAACATCTTCACAGCTTATTTTAGCCCAGCTCAACTCAATTAGTGTCACCACATGCCCTCGGACCAGCACTGCCAAAATTTATAGAGGCCTGCTCCTTGAACAGACTGGCTTTTCAAACTTGTGACTGAAAATTTGGGTAATTGAGTTGAGTGCCTTATGATCTATCAAATCTGAATTGATGTTTGCATATTACATTTAATACATCGTAAACTAGATTTGCATTTCCTGAAGCAATGCGTTTCCTGCAGGTCTTCAAAATTGATAAAACATTTAAAAAATACACCTTTTAAGACTGAAAACCCGCTGAAATATTGTTAGTGGTATAAAAATTATCTTTAGGCCACGTGTCCACCAAAAAAATGTTGCCAGTGAATTTTTAAATTGTTTTCAATGGGAGTGCCGCATATTTAAAAACGGCAGCAGCATGACGAGGCGCTGAGTGTCTGTTTCAAGCTGAGTGCTTGGCAGTTTTTCCAGACACAGAGAGTTGAAAAATTTTCACCATTGGGTTAAACGCAGCGCTCATCACTGTCACTTTTTACCCAACCATCCAATCACAGTGTAGGAGGAGGGCCGGGACAAATACCACAGCAACCAACCGCCACATCCTGTTGTACAATGACAACAGACAACAACAACACCCACAAAAACGGAACAAAATCATTTAAAACAAGAGCCAGAGCAAATTCTTTACACTGTATTGACATTTTTATATTTGGAAACAAACAATATGCAAAATCAGATACCAGTAACACTTCCCAGATATTCCATACCTTAGCAACCAAAGTGTCTCAAATGAAAAAAACGCTGCGCCACCGAAGCACTCTCAAGAGTCTACAGCAAGGCGTTTTCAGAAGAGAGCCTGCTGTTTTCAGCTGGCTAAAAACACTTTGGTGGACACACGGCCTTAAAAGGTTAGTTCACCCAAAAATGAAAAAATTGTTCATCAATTACTCACCCTCATGTTGTTCCAAACCTGTGAGACTTTTATTCATCTTCGGAACACAATTTAAGATATTTCTGTCTCTCCATTGACAGCTGTGACGCTTCAAAATGTTCATAAAGACATTGTAAAACTAATCCATATGAATCGAGCGGTTTAGTCCAAATGTTTTGTATAACAAACAGATTTAATTAGGCTTTTATTCACATATAAACATTGATCAGCGAACATAAGCAGAACCTCAACCGAACCTGCTTGACGCATGACAAAAACCCTCATTGGTTCTTGCTGAAGCTCAAAAGTGTTTCTTAACACATGAGAATGAACCTCATTGGTTCTTGTTGAAGCTCAAACGTGCTGCGTAACACAAGAATGAACCACATTGGTTCTTGCGAAAGCTCAAACGCGCAGCGTAACACACGAGAATGAACCTCGTTGGTTCTTGTTGAAGCTCAAATGTGTTTCTTAACACACAAGAATGAACCTCATTGGTTCTTGTTGAAGCTCAAACGTGCTGCATAACATGAGAATGAACCTCATTGGTTCTTGCTGAAGCTCAAAAGTGTTTCTTAACACAAGAATTTACCTCATTGGTTTTTGTGGAAGCTCAAACGTGCTGCATAACAAAAGAATGAACCTCATTGGTTCTTGTGGAAGCTCAAACATGCTGCATAACACAAGAATAAACTTCATTGGTTTTTGTTGAAGCTCAAACGTGCTGCATAACAAAAGAATGAACCTCATTGGTTCTTGCTGAAGCTCAAACATGCTGCGTAACACAAGAATGAACCTCACTGGTTCTTGTTGAAGCTCAAACGTGCTGCATAACACAAGAATGAACCTCAATGGTTCTTGAAGAAGCTCAAACGTGCTGTGTAACACGAGAATGAACATCATTGGTTCTTGCTGAAGCTCAAATGTGCTGTGTAACACAAGAGTGAACCTCATTGGTTCTTGCTGAAGCTCAAATGTGCTGTGTAACACAAGAGTGAACCTCATTGGTTCTTGCTGAAGCTCAAACGTGCTGCGTAACACAAGAATGAACCTCATTGGTTCTTGCTGAAACTCAAAAGTGTTTCTTAACACAGGAATGAACCTCATTGGTTTTTGTTGAAGCTCAAATGTGCTACGTAACACGAGAATGAACCTCATTGGTTCTTGCTGAAGCTCAAACGTGCTGCGTAACACAAGAATGAACCTCATTGGTTCTTGCTGAAGCTCAAACGTGCTGCGTAACACAAGAATGAACCTCATTGGTTCTTGCTGAAACTCAAAAGTGTTTCTTAACACAGGAATGAACCTCATTGGTTTTTGTTGAAGCTCAAACGTGCTACGTAACACGAGAATGAACCTCATTGGTTCTTGCTGAAGCTCAATCGTGCTGCGTAACACAAGAATTAACCTCATTGGTTCTTGCTGAAGCTCAAACGTGCTGCGTAACACAAGAATGAACCTCATTGGTTCTTGCTGAAGCTCATATGTGCTGCGTAACAGGAGAATGAACCTCATTGGTTCTTGCTGAAGCTCAAACGTGTTGTGTAACACAAGAATGAAACTCATTGGTTCTTGCTGAAGCTCAAACGTGCTGCGCAACACAAGATTGAACCTCATTGGTGCTCGCACCTCAAGCAAACATGCTTGAGCTTCCATTTACCACAACTGATGTGTGAATTGATAAATGTTTATATGTGAATAAAAACCTAAATTCAATCTGTTCCTCATATAAAGCGATCGAGTCTCTTCAGAAAATTTGGACTAAACCACCTGATTCATAGGGTTTAGTTTTACGATCCATTTATTAACTTTTTGAAGTGACAAAGTGGTAGTTGTGACTGTTAATGGAGGGACAGAAAGCTCTCAAGATTTAATTAAAAACATCTTCATTTCTGTTCTGAAGATGAACAAAAGTTTTACAGGTTTGGAATGACATGAGTGTGTGTAAATGATAATTTTCATTATTTGTGTGAACCTCTAATGTAATTTACAGAGGTCTTACATTTGAAAAAAATAGTAATGTACAGAAGCATGTTGTCTTAAAACCTAAGCTGTATTTAGCATAAAATCTGACATAGTTTCCATTCTTCTCATTCAACACCAGTATGAAAGCAAATCCAGCTCAAGCACGTGCCTGCCTTTCAGCCGAACACCCACAGCTCTGCAAGCCAAAGAGCCACTGAACATCCAGCAGGGATCTGATGTGGAAACTCAACACATGGGGAAAGGGAATTCACCTTAGTCCAAATCAAACAGGGCTGACTTTGTCCTTGGCAAACCTGAACCCCCTTTTTAATTTTTGGGCATGTGTGGGTTGAGGTGAATTCGCTGATTCTGGAATTTGGATCAAACCCAGTCAGACCACTTAAGTGAAAAGGTGCAAATGTGACAGAACGCAAGATTAGTTTGAGTTTAAATAGTCGATACCTTTGCTTCTGTTTAACCTCCTGGCCGTCACATACATGTCCCTGTTTATAGCCCTTTTTGAAGAGGACTAGGTTTTTAACACAATCTGCACACAAAAACAGACTAATAGCATGAGTGTAGTCTGTTTCATGAACAAATGTCTCTTAAAAAGAAAATTAAGTCAATAAAGGATGATTCTTACCTTAAATATCTCCTTTCCTCAACTATATACATATGGATATATGGATGCCTTCACTTCAGCCTACATAGTTAAACATTGTGTTTGTTTGTGTCATGTGAACACAGCCTAGAAATGGGGAGTTTTAGTCATGTAGCATATGGAAATGAGGAGTGCTGTGTGCCCATGGCTGTAATTTTTGGAGCCGGAGGTCGGTTAGTCTAGGCATCCGTTTGGGTGAGGGGGGCACAGAGCGGTTTGGGGGCTTGCTGTGGTCACACCACACTGGAAACTCAAGGACCCTGAATCAGCCGCTCTGCTATTTAACAGTAAAATACGATCTTATCAGCATCCCGCTTCTGTGTTAATAATGGACCTTGGGAAAGCCATGCGCCAGTGTGTCGTCTTTGCGACGCACATCAAATGATTGTAGTATGATGCAGTAAATTCGCAGAGATGACCACGACTTCTCAGAGAAACGCTTTTGTCTCCAGTCAGAGAAAAGGAACAGGCATGTGCTATTTTAACAGTTTGTTTTCTCTGGTTTCTCTAATGAGATTTACCGCAGAGTAAGAGCTGGTTTGATTCCCAGCCTGATCCATCCCTCCGGCGATAAACAGAAACGTTTTCCCATCCCTTACCGAACTGCTAAGTAAAATGCAGAACGCTACACTCAACTGTTTTAAGATGGGCTCCTCATGACATCATCCACTTTTCCCAGGCCTTCCCCCCAGTATAATGATCAGCCTTCAGCCACAGCTGCTTTTAATTACACATGCAGTGTTTCTCTTCAGTTCCCAGGACTGATGATTCTTATTCACTCCCTTATCCAGACAACTGTTTATCAGGACTTTAGCTTGCCTACGGAAATATGATGTCTGCTGGAAGTGCAGGGTGTGAATAAGGGGGTTTGCAACAGCATTTTCAAACAAACCACAAAAGTTAGGCTACAAGTTCATATTTTTACTCGACACTAAAGAAGAGAACAGTCTCTTTTACCTTTGATGGAAACCACAGAAACAGTTACTCCAACGTTTTGCATTAAAACTGGTATTAACAGTACACTGACAAAACTAGAATATTGTTTAAAATCTGAGAAATGCCTGTTTTAAGGCATTAAAAGACAATCTAAGCTAAGCTAAGCCACAGAGTCTTGACTAGTGGAAAGGTAAACTGGTAACTCTAAAATCCTATAAGATTAAGGATTTAATGTGCATTAAACAGAGCCCCTTTTCCCACAAAGACTTTCTGTGAACCTCTATGACCCATAATTCACAGTAAAACTAGAAATAAGTAAAAAGT
Source organism: Squalius cephalus (assembly GCF_949319135.1). Lineage (NCBI taxonomy): Eukaryota > Metazoa > Chordata > Actinopteri > Cypriniformes > Leuciscidae > Squalius > Squalius cephalus. The sequence goes on from NC_137133.1 coordinate 18,914,600, forward strand.
AGAAATATGAGTGCTGTTTAACCATGCAGAAGTTGCTTGGGTATTGTGGGTGGTTGCCAGGTTGTTACTAATTGGTTGTTAGAGTGTTCTGGGTTGGTTACTTACTGGCCTAAGTCAAAAGAGCCTTAATTCTCAAGACAAACAATTTGAGGTATTATTAATGTCCTTAGCACAAAGTGCTGGACAAGTAAATTTGTTCCTAATAAGTTCTAATTGTAGATGATGCATAATGTGTCTGTGTTTTTTTAATCAAGATTCTTTCTGCGTTTAACATTTCAAACTTTATACAGTGGCCTGTATGTTATATATATTTAGGGAAAGGGTATATTTTAGATCATGACACCATTTCAAGTTTTTACCATTTTAAAACCCCCTTTGCCAAAAAAATAAGTCATAATGACTTAGTTAAAAGTACAAAAATTGCATAAGTCTCTCAACTATTATGAGATCATATAAATGCTTGCTAATTTGCTAAATTAGAGTAGTTTTAAATGGAGTAGCGTGTTACATTGCTACACTGTCAGAAATAGGGGTACAGTAGGAGACCATTTCTGTCCCCCAGCAAGGTACAATCTGCATAGGGCTTATTATTGGACCTCAAGGTACATATATGTACCTTTTTGAGGGTCAAAAAGCATTAAAAGGTACATATATGTACCATTTCTTTTAAAGGTTAAGGTACAATATTTTACCCTTGAGGGTACAGCCACAGTGACAAGCCATTGTACCCCTAAAGGTACAATTATGTACTTTATTTTCTGAGAGTGTATGGAAAACGTCATATCTCGCAATTGTGACTTATTTCGCGTATTGCTACTTTATTTCTCGTCATTATGACTTTTTATTTCACAAAGGGACAATATCTCAGAATTGCAACTTTATTTCATGTAATTGCCACTTTTTCCTCATCCTTCCTTGCCAGTATATCTCACAACATTTCTGTGAAATCCATCATATCTCACAATTGAGACTTTATTTTGTGTAATATTCACTTTTTCTCACCATTACGACTATATTTTATAAGACGACTTTATATTGGGTTGCCATAACATTGTAAGACATCTCCAAAAGTATGTCACGTAAACATCTATGTGCAGTTGTAATGCTTGCGTTAGCAAACATCACTACCCAATGATGCATTCAGGAGACATGAAGCCTGCAAAAGGACATGCTCTGATTCAACGTGCTCTCCTCTGACTATGCCTATGAGTCTTTCTCCAACAGTATTTTCCGTTCTGTCCAGCGCTCGTGCTGTGTTGTGTAAGAGGCACGCCTCTTAAATTCCCTGTGGTGAGATCAGATTTTTGGTGTAGACAGGAACCACAATATGCAGTCCTGTTATGTAAGAGAGAAGGGTCTTTTGGGTTTGTTTACATGTTCCTTTCAGCCTAGAGGAGGTTCTTTTGTAGCAGAGGATGACTGAATGTAACAACTACAGCAAACATTAGAAATGAAGCATTTAATGAGCACCAGCCGACAAGGGTGCGGTTGAATCTAAACATCCATGTGACACCATCAAAGGGGTCTTTTGGGTCAGAAGATGAGTTTTTTTATAGGACCAAAGTATACTTTCCTTGTCGGTGTTTCGCTCTGGCTTGGTGACAGATCTGATGTCTATGCACACTGTTCGGAGCACTGTGTGCATGTGTGAGTGATTTGAGTGCTCAAAAACAAAGGTACACTAGGTAGTGTGCACTCGCCAAATGTGTCCATCTATACTCATGGTCAATGCAGTGCACTTTTAAAGGCTTTCACACTCAAATTTGCACTAGAAACATGGAAAATGAAGTATACTCAAGCAATTACAGTGGATATTCTCAGGTAGGAGGAATATTCCAACCCATTTCTTAAGATGAGAGTTTTGTAAGAAATAACCCTTCAACATTGTTCCCATGCATGTTTGACCCAAACTGCCTAACCGGAACTGACATGGATGGGTGGACTGATTTCTCTATGACATTTGAAGAGAAAAAGGCCTTTCTGATTGGGCAGTGGCCCACTAGCAGGAAAGGGCTCAAGAACAGTGTATGGCCAAAGGAAATGACTCTTTTCTTTGTCGATATGAGAGAGAAATTCTTGGCAGGCTGGACTTTTATCAGTGAAATGAATGGGCAGGTCATTTCCGTACCTTGGTGAAATCTGTCTTTAGTGTTGAGCAATGCCATGAGTGCTTTTTTTTATTACAAATTATGTTACATCATGGGTAAACTTAGTTATATCAAACAGTTTTGTATTTCCAAAGATATCAGTGATTGCTAGCCTAGAAATCTAGACGCACCCTAGCGGCAGCAAAATGTATTTTGCAGCCAGGGTAGTCTAGCAACTCTCCATTGACTTTCGAGCTGCAAAAACCTAAATTGGGTCAGGCCAATCACATCGTGTATAGAGTAGGCGGGGCGGGCTTAACATAATGACGGCAGAGTTGCAACAGTTGCTGCTAGGCCTACTTGAAAACAAAGAATGACGGCTGCTGCTGGAGAACAGTCTTTCGAATCGGCTTTGGCCGTGACTCTGGAGGACTTGGAGTTAGGTTTTTCTTTGAGAAAAGAGCATAGAACCGCACTTAAGTCATTCTTAAAAAAAGGAAGATGTGTTCGTAGTTTTGCCGGCCAGATATGGCAAAAGTTGAATCTATCAACTAGCTCCGCTGTTGGGAAAACGCTCTGGTTGGTTGAAGCGCTGTCCTATTGCGTGCAGAGGGAATTTGAAAGACAGCCGTTTATCCCTCGGATTGAGCCGTGTCTATGGTGAGTTGCCAGACCTAACATCTTGATGTAGGTCTGGCTTGCCAGGCTAAGTGATTGCAAGACAGCAAAAGAATCAACATATCTCCAAACCATTATGAATCTTTGCAGTGTAAGGGCAACTTGACTCACCTGTTATTATAAATTATAAATTGAACAACAACAGGTTTTAAACTGTGTAACTTTACAAGAAAAAAAACTTTACAAATTTTTAGAAAGCACAGAACATCTCTGCTTTTTATGGAAACTTGTTTCCGCCACAGAATGAAAAATAAAAAAGGTAATTGTGACTTTTTTATCTTACAATTCTGACTTTTGACTCAATTCTGACAATTCAATTGCGAGTTTACATCATATAAAGTGGCAATTGTGTGTCATAAAGTCAGAATTGCATGATATAAAGTCGTAATTGCGTGTTATAAAGTCAGAATTGTGAGAAACTTTGCGTTGGCTTGCAAAATGTTTTGCGTTCCACCGACAAACTTTGTGTTCAATCGCAAAGAACATGCAATTTTTGCAAGCAAATGGAAAAGCTTTTGCGAGGGAACGCAAAGGTTTTGCAAGCGAATGCAAAGTTTCTCAGAGGAACGCAAAACATTTGCGAGAGAATGCAAAAGCATTGACTTATTATTTTTTCTCCCATGTCATATATTTGTTCACCACCATTCCCCCTTTGGGGTACATAACAGTTGTGGGAGAATCACATGTTGAATAGTGTATTTTGAGTCATGTAAAGTTTTTAGTTTTTTTTATGTTTATAAACATGCACCAATGCACTGACGTAAATGATGTTTGTACTCACGAAATCAGAGATCTTTTGAAATGTGATCACAAGGAGACACGTTACTACCAGGTGTAGCCTAAACGACAATGTGTCTCGCCTGATCAATTGTGAATGGATCACCTGAGAGGAATGTTAATAAGGTCTTAAGGCTTGTACTCTGCAACAAACAATATTAAGAAATCATGTATGTTTTCTTCATGAGTCTTTGGCAAGGCTTTGTTTGCTTAACGTCTAGTGTACATTACAACTAACTTTGTTTATTCCCTGGAAAATATCAGTTTGTCATTGTTAACACTATTATTGAAGTCTAAGTAAAAAGATAAAAAATAAGAATTTATTGAAGAAAGATGCAGTTGGAGCTGTATTGATTTTGTGAGTTTCGGTGTGTTTAAGGTGTAGGATTGCCGTGTTTACTCGGGCTTAGCTGTAACCGCAGCATCCTGCCCATTAGTGGGCAGCAACTGTGTGTTTGTGTGGTTTGCTGGTGGGAGTCAGGTGCTAAAACATGGCAGTGGCCAAATGTTAGCCCTCCAGAGAAAAGACCCAATGAATACAGCCTTGCAGTGTAAAATTGTAATATAAAAACATTAGAATACTCCCAAAACAGCAGAACGAACCAATTGTCTTACTGCTAACTCTAACTTTGACATTTTTTTCATGTATGCATCTTTTGAGACTTGGAAAACAGAACGCTGTGTGGTCAGAAGTCTCCGTTCACTTTTAATGTATTTCAAATCTGACAAGCATTAAAAACTGTACTTGGAGATATAAATTTGATTAAATAAAAGGTCACTTCAGTATACTGCAAGAGAGAATACTTTCATTACTATGTTTAAGTAAACTTTTAAAAAGGGAACTTTCCAAAGTCAAATTAAGTTTTATTTGAAGTACATTATAAAACATTATATTTTAATAATCTTTAGTTGTGCTTTAAGTATGCCTACGTTTATTGTTGATAAGTGTTTTAACAAAACATAGTTACTTGATATTGTATTTAAAGTTAATATGCAATGTGTAATCATAAACAGTATTTAAATACATGGCATAAAAGTTTAAATTGAAATGACATTACAGTATATTTTAGTTTACCATAAATGCTTGTCAGTCCAGTCGGTAGTACCATATTTATTTTATTATTGCATTTAATATAAATACTATAATACTTTTTCATTAAGTGTAAGAAAATATTACATTAAGTTCACACTTAAGTATTCATTTAATGTATACAGTATAATTTCCATACTATAGTGTATAAGTATAAGTACTTTTTTAAGTATGCTTTGTCTTCCAAAGTTATTAGCCACTCAGCACTGGCCACAATTTTGACATCGACATTTATATTTACCTCGGAGATATTTTTAATATTATCTCATAACTTGGCAGAAGGTATATCGGCTTCTGTCACTTTAAGACCTAAAGCATGGATCCATTATACTGTTACACATGCATTTTCTTTCTCAACTGTTTACGTTCACTTAGAACAAAACTTACTGAGTTTACGTGAATCCTCACCAAGACTGGCATTTAAACATTATTTTGTGTGTATTTAATAAGCAGCAAAAAAGAACTCAATTTAGTACTGAGCACCGGCTTTAACAGCTTTAAAACACTTTGGGTGTGAGCACAAAATCTGAGGGAATGAGTAACAATTATATGCAATACGCCCAATCCCACGCCGGAATTCAAGCACTGTAACACCAACAATATTCATCCGGAGCAAATTAAACGAGTCACCAACAATATTCATCCGGAGACAATTAAACCAGTGAGTGAGGAGAGGCGGGTTTGTGTGTCACTCGCACACAGATATTTCAGTATCGATATGTATCGAAAAAAATTATAATTTTGACAACACTACATAGCACTTCAGAAGAATTTTTTAAAAGACTACAATTGAAAAATGTATATATTATAAATAAAATTCAATCCACCATAGTGGCTAGTAGGAGTGACTGCGTTACACACCACTGATGTAATGTGGGTTGGCGGGTGTTAATATCAAGCAATATGAGTGCAATGTAATCTTGACTAACAGTTTTGGAGATTTCAGTCTTACTGAAAGCAAGTAGGAGCTGACTAGACACAGCTGGACTGACTTGCTTCAAAAGGACCCACAGAAGTCAAGCAAGTCATGCAATTCAGAAAAGATAAAGCAAAACAAAGACAAACTCCTCATGCTCATTACAAAGCAGAAGAACAGCGGAAGCAGATTGAAGAACTCTCCCATTCCAGCGCTGACCTTATGTTAGGCTCTGCCTTTCTGCCCACAAGCGGGCTATAAGAGTCTATGTCTCAGGAAGAGGGAGGAACAGGTCCAGCCATGCTTCCTGTGTCCTAGTGCTGTTCCCTCCAGACCTGTCTTATCCAATCATCCCTTCATTTTCCCATGAGAAATGTCCCAGTGCACAAAGACCTTGCCCTCTTTATATATCTACCCTGTTTCAGCATGGTCTTCCTGTGAGCTATACCTCACATTCGCCTGCAGTGCTTTCCTTCCGCTCTGGATTGTTCTGTGACGCACACAACTGCTTTCCTGTCAGGAAAAAGCATGCAACCCCCCTTCAACCACTTATTCCTTTTTATTTCATTTCGATTGTAGCCTCTAAAGTACTTTTCGAAATAATTAATCAAAGAAATTTTGGGGGAAAGCTTTGAGAACATTTATATGCTGGAGTAGGCTACACTTAAAAATAGACAACATTAACTTTTTGCACTTTCATGCAGTCTCTTCCTTTCCCTCCAGGAAATACAGTAAGAGCAAAAATAGTGATGACTTTTGCACTCATATGCGCATCCAATTTTTTGTCCAATCAGGTGCTCTCTAGATTTAGAATGTTCCTCCACCTAATGCCACCTGCTGTGACTAGCAATAGCAAGGTTCACGAATGTGATGTAAACTAAGTGCACGCAATACATCCATAAAGGACAACACCAGACACCGAACAAGTGAAACTCAAGGACTTACTGTAAATACAGACAGGGATGAAGGCCAAACAAGCATAACAAAAAAACTGGGAACAATCAATGAAACTAAGCAACAAAGAAAACTACAAAACTACTACAAGTTAAACAGGAAACAGCAACAAAACAGAAACACAAAACATGAGTCCCGAGCAGGGTTTGTGACACATTATGGCGAGTTTTGCAAGGGCACACACCATTCAAATTGTGTTCATAAAATGTAAATAATTTAGTGAACATTAGACAAAGCTAAACACATTTTTACCAGCCTGACATCAACAGAATCTCTCATGGAAACTGCCATCGTCGCTTTTGCTCAGTATTCTCACGGATTGCTTTTGAATTGACTGCCGTCTAGCGCCAACAAAAACAGTTTTCTGGAAACTGGCAGCAGTTTGATGCTCTGTTACAGTATATTCAGTTAGTACTGATGGTGGTGTGTTACGTAAATGCTTCTGTATGTCTGATAGCACACAGACCTTGGCCCATCACATCTCATCATCAGTTACAGTTGACAACAGCAACCAAAGCAAATTGAAAATCTATTTCCTGTATTGCCTAGTGTTGTATTATGCTATGATTTCCCTTGTGAAAAGAACTACACTTTAGCATAGTTTTTAAAAAGAGTACTTATTATGGAAATTATATACTTTAAAAGAATATATTTAAGTGCAAAATTAATGTAATTTTGGTGGACATTTAATTGCATGCTATTTACAATTAAATGAAAATGTAGTATACTTTAAATGTACATTAAATGCAAGTAGTTGAACTTAGGAGTGTTTTTTGTCCCATTTAAGTAGGACATGTTTAAGTAAATGTAAATTCACAATTACTTATGTTGTCTTTGAAATTTGATTAAAGTGTACTGCCGAATGTACTGACAAGTGTACTCAAGTAGCCTTTTATTGCAATTAATATCATATCATCTGCAAGTAGTTTCTTTTTTTAATATACCTCTAACTTAAAGCACACTACAGCGCACTTCTTTTTCACAAGGGTTAGTCTACTCTTCTATAAGCCGCAAATTACCCCTATGTTCCAGAAAATCATCTTGGAATCAAACAACGTGTGTGTGCTATATGTGTGCAGTAGCTACTCCATACTTCCTGTCTGTTTCTTTGATCCAACCCATTACTTTAATCAAGCGATCACACCCCTAACACCTGGAACCAACAATGGTCTCTCTCTCTCTCTCTCCCTTCTCCTTGGTGCTCTGTGTTGTCTTTGGTGTGGTAGTTTGTCTTAAACGTGGTGTGCTGGTAGTTATGGCATGCTGGGTCAAACAAGAGGCCCAGTCATGATGGTCTTCCAGGCGGCCAGCTGCCTCTACCACCCAAAACTACCCCTCCCAAAACCGCTTAGAGTTGTCCTTTATAAAAATACATACTTTTATAATGCCTTCATTCTTAGAGCCAGGCAGACATAATCACTGTTTGCTGGGTGTAATGTGTGTGTAGATGTGCATGTGTTTTATATCAGGCTGCAGAACTGTGATTGCTTATTGGTTTGGAGAAGCAAGCCTACATTCACAGTGTCTTATGCATATGTGCACCTGGTAGACTTTAAAATGAAAACAAGAAATCAATAAAACTGACCCAATTTAACTTATAACTAAACATTTATAGTTCCTGAATTATATGTGAGTGGGCCGTGCAAAACTCTATAGGGTGTTCTGGGTGTTTGCTTGCTGACAAAGTCAAAGGGCTTACCCCAAGTCCCTATGATATTCTAGATATATGGCTTGTGTCCCTCTTTCAATGTAGGTCTAAGGGATTTTTCACCTGTTTTATTGTACACCTGGCAAAAATCATATGTTGGATCACCAAGTTGGAAAAATGAATATCAAAAACATCACATGATTTAAGGTTTCATTAATGTCCATAGAGCATTTTTCTTACAATAATCAAAAAAGTATCATAAGAGTAGTCCATATGATTAGTGGGAAATATTAGTGGCAGACATATGCTTGATTTTTAATTTACGAAAGGTCTGTGACGCTTTGTGTCAAGAGCAGATGGAAAATACCTATACATAACAAAACATAAACATGCATCCTTCAACAAGTGCCTTTGACTTATCACATAGCCGCTCCTGGCTCAGGCTGTTGAATTCTAGTAAAGTTTGGCACTGCCCAGTCTTGTGCTTCTTTTTGGAATGAGTGAATTGCGCGGGTCGAGGGTGACTGATCTCACTCCTTAGGGCAGCAGATGGCCAGTGAGATGCACAAAGAAGCTCACAATGTGAGCGACTGCCATTCAGATCATCTTTTCTGAATGGGACAGGACATACATCCCACAATACCCTGGTTCAGCCCTCTGCAGCCCGGCGTCTGGAACCGACAAAGCACATTGGCTGCTTCTGTGTTCCATGTCTTAAAAAGCCACAGTGTTCGAAGCATATCATCACACCGCCTGCTGGTACTTATCATAATGAAGCAGCCGTCCGCCTCCCTGATGCATCTCCAGCGCACTGTTCCTTGCTTCATTGAAGCTTGGTCGTGTGAAAGAAGATGGTGTTAGTGGCATTCAGTGCTCACTCCCGGGTTAGAGGTCATGGTTAGGGTGGTGTGTTTATAATCCTCCCCCAACCCACCATATCCATATCTTCTCGAGCTGCTCTGGCACCCCAAAGTTCCTTCTCACCCTTAACCCCTCAATAACGTTCACAGGATATGAAAGTTCCCAAGCAGCCAGCAGCACTTCATCCTGCCACTAATAAAATGTTCATTATGGATATTTTCCAAATTTAGCTTTAAGACAAAACAATGCTAACACAAACATATATTCAGTCCAAACACTTTGCTTGGAGGGGTCGAGTTACTCAACCATTATGGTTCAGACAAAAAAATAACGAAAATTGTGAGGAATTTCCTAGCCTGAAAATAAACAGTGAGGTTGTATGAAGTCTACCCTTGTAAAAGCTTGTGGTGCTACGTCATGGAATGTGGCAGCAGGACAGAAGCATGAGGTCTGTTTAGATTTGGGGTTGGGGGTTGGAGTGGGGCTTCCCACTGCAGACTGCACACATAAGAGCCGACTGTGTGTTACTGACACATGCCCCTCCCTTCCTCTGTTTCTCCACAGATGAGCGATGGAGAGAGAGGGGAACAGCTGTGGTAGAGAGACAGTGAAGGGAGAAGGATCTCAGTGAGAGTCAGATGCTGCACAAGGCAGGAACAGAGAGAAGTCGGCCATAGAGAACATTGGGAAAGGAGGATGACCACTGCAAAGGAATACGTCTAACAGAAATATGAAGGAATATCTTTGTGTGCTTTGACAAGTGGCATTATAACAGGTAAAAGTAACTCTACTACTATACAATATTGTTGTTTTAAATGTGTGTGTTTGTGTTTAGGTGTGTGGATAGGTGGATAGTTGGATGGATAGACTCATGTAGTCAGATTAGACAGATGTATAAATATATGGAGTTAGGTAGGAAGACTGATGAATGGGATACTTAATTTTCAGCTTGATGTTTTGCTACCATTTTCCTCACAGATCAGAATGGGAAATACAGATAGTCAGTACAGCAGTTTCATCATCCCTGGTAAGGGAAAATCTAGCTCCCTAAAAAAAAAAGAGGAGGTACTGTCCCCGCACTCTTGGTGGAGGAACTCTGAGAGCACGTCTGGATACAAGGCCAAAAATGTTTTTTCACCACACAAGAACAGCCAACCTTACATCTCCCGCCATTATGACTGCATTAAGGGGAGATCTAGTGACAAAATATGTGCAGAGAGCCACCAAGACAACATTTTATTCCAGGGAAATGGTTTCTTTGTTGGCTGCAGACAACAGACTGGAGGCCTCCAGGCCCCTATGAGGAGCCCCAGTTCTGAGCTTAAAGACAGTAAGAGCAGTCCCAAAGTTCTTTTTCGTGAGGATGGAAGTCTGAGGGTAGAGTTTACCAATGCACGGAAGGAACCAGATGTTGAGCTGTCACTGAGCAGTTGTCTTAGTGGACCTGTTGATGCTACCCAGAGGGCCAGTAATGGGAGCTCTCTTAGCTCTGAGGGCTCATGGTATGACTCACCCTGGGGGAATGGAACAGATCTTTGTGACAACGTCTTCACCACCAGCCAGCCTTCAGACAACAGTAGTGGATATACCACACTCTCATCCACACGTACAGTGGACCTTGGATGTTTTAGTGGGTACACTACAGAACAGTCTGAGAATCATATGGGTAGCCTCGCCTGCCAAACCACAGTTCATGCCAGTCAGTACTCAAGCAGTGATTCCTATAGCAATGGGTTCAATACCAACCACGCTGAGGGGGACAGTGGTATTGGGGACTCTGTGCTCCTTCATTTGGAACATAATGGATTATCTGATCTATACACAAATCCCAACATGACTTTGCCATTCCCTACCGTGGGCATCCTAGTGGCCGATCAGCTTGAGGACACTCCTCAGCTCCAAGCCTCACTGACCTCTTCCCTGGATGCAAACTCCCAAGACGAGAGTCAGGAAACCCAGCATTACACCTCACATACCCTACCATGCAGAAAAGCAGTTCCTGATGGGAACACAAGGAAGGACTCACTCAAAAGTCGCATCCGCCGCCTCAGCGATTGGACGGGAAGTCTGAGTAGGAAGAAGCGGAGACTGCAGGTGAGAAAATAATTTTTTGGTGTATTGGGCATTAGCACATGTCTGTCAGCATAGCAGACCTTCCTGTTTGACTCCAAAATCATGCTGATGTTATCATATTGAAATTCCATCTACTAGTGTTCTCAGTGTTCTAGTTGAAGTTGAAGTTTTTCAATGCTGTAAAACATTCTAAGATGGCAGACCTCTCTGAAACAATGATTTACAGATGTTTTAAAAGGGTATACTTGTTGAACTGACTATCATTTGACCATGAGTTGTTAAGAGAAAAGTCAGAGGAAGGGTGTAAAAGCTTTACAACATTGTGTCAACCTTGTAACACAAGTACATGTTAAGTACATCTGTCATCCCCTTCTCACTTCATGTGCCTCAGGAACCTCAGGAACCAAGTACTGTGGACTTTACAGAGGTTTTCAACTGTGGAGCTGGGGGTACACTAGAGGAATCCAGACCATTTTGGAATCCCATGTCCTCCCAGACAAAGTTGGACTGCTCTGGGTCCTTAACGGTCCCATTTGGCCATCAGAACCAGGGTGCGGCCCTGAGGCAGAACATCTATGAGAACTTTATGCAGGGCCTGGAGACTGGCAGTTGCAGTGGAACTGCTGATGGACCCCAGTTCTGGGAATGTGAAGGGGAGAGCAGCAATGGCTCAATGGGCTCCTTGGAGCAAATGGACTTCCTGTTTGAGAAGGAGCAAGGTGTTGTGCGGAGGGCTGGTTGGCTGGCTTTTAAGCCCCTCATTTCCCTCCACAAGGATCGCAAACTGGAGCTGGTAGCAAGACGCAAGTGGAGGCAGTATTGGGTCACGCTTAAAGGTAAGATACTAGTCTTGAAAACAAGCGGACACTAAATGTAGATTAACACCAATGCTGAATTTTCATCAAGTAAAACATGCATGGCTAGTTAAATTGAATCTTTCTGTTCTCAGTCTTAAAAAAGTAGATGTAATAGATAATGTGTCCTCTACATTATTAGAAGCTCTATCTCAGATCTGTTTTCCTGTCTCCTGTAGGCTGTACACTTTTGTTGGGTGAATCCAATGGAAAGACCTCCCCAGAGCAGGAATGCACACCACATTATGCAGTGCTTGCTGAGGACAGTATTGTGCAGGCAGTTCCTGAGCATCCCAAGAAAGAGAATGTTTTCTGCCTCAGCAATGCCTATGGAGATGTCTATCTCTTTCAGGTATGCCTCCTTTATCATATAATATATTACACAATACACCATTTCCACATTGTTGACTCTTGGCTGGATGTTGTCTCTTACCTCACACCTCTTGCCTCACCTGCAGGCTGCAAACCAAACAGACCTGGAGAACTGGGTGACAGCCATCCACTCTGCCAGCGCATCACATTTAGCTAAGCGTCAGGGGAAGGAAGACACTCTACGTTTGCTGAAGAGCCAAAGCAGATCTCTCCTGCAGAAGATAGACATGGATGGCAAAATGAAGAAGATGGCAGAGCTGCAGCTGTCCGTCATCAGCGACCAGAAGAACAGGAAGGCTATTGAGAGCCAGGTAAGGAACAAAACGGATGTGTGTGTGGATGTTTATGCATACATGTGTGGTTTGTTTCAAAAGATTAAAGGCCAAAATCAAGTAGTTCAGAAAGAGTGGTTTGCTAAATTGGGCACTTTGGTCATTGATGTCTGTGTTTGAATAGAAACCACACCACGTGCCTTCAATGTATCCGAGTATGGTACATGCATTTAAACCTGAAACCCCCATTCATGTCCTGCTGTAATTCACATTATTTACATTTACTAGATTTTTAAGTGATATGGGTGTTGTGGGTTGTTGTTAAAACATTGCTTTGCTAAGATGTTCTGTGTGATTCCTAGGGCATTGCTAGATGTTTGCTTGGATGTTATAGGTAATTCTTGATCATAGCTACTGTGTTCTGGGTGTTGCTAGAGCTTTTTTGTGGTAAGTTTGGGTGTTCTGGGAGGTTGGGAGATTGCTTCCTGGCCCAAGTCAAAAGAGCCTAGGCCAGGTCTCCATGATATTCTGATCCCCACATATAGTTCATGTCTTTGTTTCAAATTAAAAATCTCCCAGATTTTACCTTCTCACATCTCTCCTTTCCTAAATAAGCCACACAATTTTAAATACATCTAGTTTTCTAAATATGTCTAAGATGCAAATCATGCATGACAAGTGCCAAAGTCAAACTTCAGTATTATTTTAAAGAAAATTCTATACCAGCATGCACATCTATGAGACAATATAATATTTAAAATGTCTATAGCTTTCTCAATTGTATTTGTCACATTTCTCTCTCCTATATCTCTGACCCACAGATCCAGCAATGGGAACAGAACCTGGAGAAGTTTAACCTAGAGCTCTTCCGCATGCGCTGTTACCTGGCTAGCCTGCAGGGCACAGAGCTGCCTAATCCAAAAAGCCTGCTAGCCACTGCTGGACGCCCATCTAAATTGGTGCTTGGTCGTCTGGGAATTTTCTCTGTCTCATCCTTTCATGCGCTGGTGAGTATCCGTCACATGCTTTCAGGGTATTTTGTAAAATACCAAAAAAGACCTCATTAAAACAATGTACCTTTGAGACACACCACTAAAATTCAATTAAGATGGTGGAGCATTAAGATTCTGAGAATTGTTTTAAATGAGCTTGTGTTTGTGCAGATATGCACTCGTGATGAGGCCACCCTGAAGAGACGATCTCGCTCTCATCCTCGAGGTATGCGGAACAAACGAGGACTACTGTTTTCTTCACAGAAGGGATTGGACAGTCTGACCAAACACAACTGTGAAAAGAGACAGTCCCTATCCCAGGTAAAACTGAAGTTAGTGCTTCTCTTTACAAGTCTTTTGTCAGATTGTAAAGGAAAGTTTGGGAACCTTGTATTTTGAGACTTGCCAAAACCTAACAATAAAGGATATAATTAGGATAAATAAAAAAAGGAGAAGTTTCCCTTAAATTCTGTTAATCCTAATTGAAATGAATCAATATGTACAAAAAGAAGTGTGAGTCTGGATTAGGCGTTTACTCTGAGGTTTACTGGCCTGTGTTTATGACTGCAGCACTGAATACTTGTTTAAGACATAGGTCTGTTTTACTCATTTAGTCTCACAGTAGCATGTTAATGCTGTCCACAGGTGTCAGGGTGGGAAACACTGTCACACTCACCGGATAAAACAAACAACCACTCATCAAAGTTTTCTCTAGAGGTCAAATGGCAGAAAAACACACAGTGGCCCTGTTCCTTTCTCCCGTCAAAGTGTTTGGGGGCTGTTTTGGAAATACTGTTTCTGGATCAGTTCTTGTAATTAAGCCCAGATCAGCATTCCTTCTCTGAAGGGCTTTTGTTAACACAGAGCATGAGCTTTAAATCCACATGTATGATTATGTAGACGGCCTCACGTGAGATCGGAGCCGATCGCTCAGCGGTTTCAGCCTCATAATGATCCATCCTTAAATGGACCAAATCTGGTCAAAACAGCCCCTAATAGTGCTTGATTCCAAAGACGGGAATTACCACAAGCTGCATGAGGTTAATTGCTGCAAGCTGGGAGCAGTCTGAGAGGAGAGACAGCTTGTGATTTGAGTGCACAAGACTTCCACCACACAGATGTAGTGTCTGATGCTGGGTGATTCAGCAGGGATACAGGGGGCAGTGTGATTGTTTCCAGAGGGGTGAGATGCTTTAGTCAGAGTCAAGTCAGAGTTGTTGTCCCACAGATAAATGGCTCATTTGTGGTATTGCTACTGTTCTATGGATGTCCAGCTCTTATAGACTTTTCGTAACATTTTGAAGTATTAATATCATTCCATTATTGCACCTTTGAGTAATGCCTATCGCGATTTGTACATTGGCGATGTTTGCAATATTTCAGTATAACTTGCAATCCTAACGTCAACTTAAGTTGTGATCACATTTACTATTGATCACTGAAATTTTGCAAGCGAAATGCAGTCATTTTTTATAGGAATCTGCACAATTGCGAGTTTCAAATGAAGGTGAAATAGTTCCTCACACAGATTTTGCTTGTGCTAAAGCTGTGGTCACACAAATTTGCCACGTTCACTAATGGGAAAGCTGCTTGGTTTTAAAGTGACTTATGCGTGAACATTGCTACATACAGTACATCATACAGACCTTTTTTTTGCCCACAAAATATAGTTGAAATTTCTGCATCGAAATTAGCCTTGTAAGATACGTTAACCACACTTGTGAGGATAAAAGCTAGCCTGGGTGCCAGCCCGAACCCCGCCCACAAAATTTTTTGGTCGGGAAGTTCGGTCTGGACTCGATCCATTGAGGAGTAATTATGCTCGGCTCCTAGAAGGCCGAGCCAATCAAATTGCCAGGGCGGGCTTTAATCGATGATGGACAGATGATCTGCGGTTACGTAATCACTCACGTCACCAAAGAGCGCTTGATTTGAATTAGTTTACAACAAAGACGACTGCAGCTGGAGAATTGAGATTTCACGAGTTCACATTTACAAATAAGTCAGATAGAATAAATGCGTAGGCTATATGAGATGTCACGAGTTCACACAAATAAGTAAGATAGAATAAATGCGTATATGACGTGCTGTCCGAGGAGAGGGCTGTGGGCTCGGTAGCCATAGGCTACCGGGCTGTGTTCCTGGTTGTGAGAGAACAAGACGAGTGAGGATTCGGGGTGGTGGAGGGACCGAGGGATGCTGAAAAACTGTCAAGGAGTGTTGTTAGGTAAGTTGACAGAGTGAATATGCTTCCTCGGTAACGTTAGACATGGTATTGTTTGATGACAAGTTGATATTGGATTGATTATTTGTACGTGCTCCTCCCGAACTTTGTTTATGAAACATCATGTGTAGATTCCGCCATCGCGTCTGTTATAGAAGATATCCACAGCGCATTCATTTTAAAAGAGGATCAGAGAGCCGCGCCCGCGACATTTTGTTGGTTGAAAATATGAATGAAGGACATGCGTCATTTACTCCGTTGCTCTGATTGGTTGTAGGTCTATCCAATTGAGTGCAGAGTTTTTTTTTTTCCTAGTTCGGTTGAGACACGCCCCATAATCAAATCTCTATGGAGTGGTATCAGACTCACATTCTGACTAGAATTTGAGTATGACGAAGTCAGGCTAGATAAAAGCTATTTCTCTCATGTAAATATGAGTTTTTGTTGGACCATAAAAAGCAACAGGATTTGTGTTGGTTACTTGGTTGCTTGCTGAGTCAGCCAACCAATAGTTAAATCCCAGTCCTAAATCCTGTTTCTCATAACTTATTTCTCATGTATATTGAACATCAAAAATCTTATGATTGTATCACATAATGGTATAGTGTGTTCAGTGTGGACAGACAAAATAGCTTGTCACCTGTCACTTATTGTAATACAGCTGGTTTGGACATGGAGCAATGCATCCAGAATGTGTTGCGACAAGCTTTGTGAAAAACATAATTTAAGATAGCCGCTGAATTTCGATTGTCAGATTGAATACAATGCTAAAAGGTATTGATAAAATAGAGGATTTAGCCAATATTTGTGTTATATGTCTGTTTTGAGTTTATTAGAGTATTGTGTTGTTAGCTTAGCAACATGCTAACATCAGATTATGTTGTGAATTGCAAGAAAAAGTCGAGTTTCTTGTGCGCGTCTGACTGAAGTTGACTGTATTGTTGCTCATGAAGAGTGTTTCAATGAGGTCCTTTGTGAGGTTTAATTTAAGTTAGAATACTAAGAAAGTAGCTAGCTGTCTATGCAGACAGTGATGCACCTCACTGCTCAAACAAAGCTCATGTCAATTTTGATATTTCAGGTTTTGCTTTGAGGGCAGGGCATACCCTTGTCTGTTTGTATAGACTACATCCTTATATAAGTATGTGTTTGTACACGCACACAGTGTTTATGTGTTAGCATGAGGACGCATGGGTGTTTCGGGTGAGGGGAAGCCATGTCTCCCACTCTGCCCTCAAGATTAAGGCTGATCCATCCGTCAGCTTTCATAGATCTATAATTTTAGCATCTTCCAGACCTCTCATTATTTCCCAGCAAACCTCATGGTTATTTCTGCTGTGATCTACAATCAGAATAGTATCAAAGCTGGCGCCTCAGATCGATGGCTTCTAATTAAGGCACAGAAATGCAGAACATGCTTCTTTTTTTAGCCCAGATGCTGCTCCGTATGTCTTATGATACGTGCGTTTAATTTTTCTGTATATGTGTGTTTGTGTTTGTGATGCAGATATTTGAAGGATATTCCTCTGGATCATTTGGTCATCCATCCACGCAAAGCAGCTCAGAGGTAATTACACCACTTTAACATTACTACACATCATAATGTAACAAGTGAGAATCCATGTTAGCCCTTGTGAAAATGAAGTGCACTAAACTGCATTAACTGTGCACTTCAAATCGGAAAAGTGCTTGCAGATAATATTATATTAACTCATGATTATATTTCATAACACATTTACAATTTAAAAAATTGGAATTTGCAATAATGTGATATTAAAAGATTTACTTTAAAAGCACATTTTAAATAATCATGATTAACAAAATAATCTTTTGTTGTGGTTTAAAGAAGTACACTTATTTTGATGTGTTGACTAACATAATAAAGCACATGTAAAGTACTTGATTATAATTGTAACTGTAGAGTATTTTTTCGATTATATTTATATTGATATTACATTTAAAGTTAATATTATAAAGTATTTAAATATATGAGTCATGACACAAGTTTCAAAGTATATTTTAATTTACCACAAAGTGGCAGTACATTCGCCTGTATACTTAAGTTCAACTAATTGCATTTAATATAAATTTAAACTATAATACATTTTCATTTCACTATAATACAATTGCAATTACGTATTTCAGAAAACATTACATTGTTTACACTGAAGAATATTCTTTTAAAATATATTATTTCCATAGCAAGTACTTTTTTTGAAGGCACTTTATCTCATATGCAATTAAATTGTTTTGTTCTTGATACTTTTTGTCCATGCAAAAAATGTCACAGTTTTTTTTAGCAGAAAAAAACATAGGTATGGCTCTGATTAATTGTATCACCGCACATATATTGTCCCCTTAAATTAGGGGTGGCTTGACTGTTGTTTTATCTTATCAGTAGACTGTCCTTAGCAAGCAACAGTTTAAAAATAGCATTGCAAAGTCTGTAAAGAAATCTTATGCTTTTGCACTGTCAAATCCCCATATTGAGGCTGCAGCTGAAGGACAATAGAATTACACTGAAAGATCCTCCCCCATTTCTCCACCCCCTGATCTGTTTGCACTGCATAATGTCAACAGATCAGCAGGTTGTTGTGACAGCTGTGTGAGTCGAGTCAGTGAAAAGGGACGTGACCCCCCTTTCTCCCTCTCTCACAGAATAAGGATCCACAATAGTGTTGCTGGCACCTGGCTTTGACCCAGCATGAGCAGAGACAAGCTTAGGAGGAAATTTTCCCTCACATTTTGTTTGCAGCTGTAAATGTAACACAGTGTTCCAGCGTCAAGTTACTTTAATGTCCTTACTGAAAGAAAAATGCTGGGTGAAGTAATCATGCTAAGTGATGTTTTATACAACTTGCGTACTTGAGTGGGATTTTGGACTGATGAGATTTCCACAAAAAAACTGTGCAATATTAACAACCTGTTTTGTAGTGAAATATTTTGTTAAATGGTGCTGTTCTTGACATTGTTTTGACTTGAAAGTCTATTTTCATATACACAGGGAATCAAAACTGAAAATTAAATAATTATAATTTTAAAGAATAAGTGATAATTGAATGTAATGTTTTATGTAATGTTATGTAATTGTAATTACCATCTATCTCTATACTAGAACTTTATTCACTTTTGGTCCTTTCTATCTCTTTGCATCAGCAGAAGCTGGACGTCTTTACCAAACTGCATTTACCAGCGCCACCTGAAGGTCACCCGTGGGACTGCAGCCTGGAAAGCCGGGCTTATATGCTCATGCCGGACGGTCAGGTCATCAATGTGCCGGTCAAACGGGACTCTCTGGTTTCTGATGTTCTCTCATTGGCGTGCAAGGTAATTCATCAGTCACCTCTCACAGAGATCGTGACCTGGACACATGAACAACTAAAGTTCATGCGTTAGAATTTTCTGTCGTTTGTGGTCTGGTTCAGACCTCGTGAAGTGGCAGGAAGACTCCACACTAGCTTGAGGTCATCACAGGATGCATGTGCTTTGAGATCATTCAATAAATCATTACACATTCTGTGCTCCATAATGCTCACCACATGAATATAATAGTGGATGTTTTTTTTTTTTAGGTAAAGCAGCTTGACCCGGCTCTGCACTGCCTGCACATGAGGAGACATTTGGGACACGATGTGGAGAGAAGCACTCCAGCGCCAACAGACCTGCTGAGGACCCTGGTGAGACTAAAACACACTTTATGAAGCAGATTGTTCAAGCTAAACTCCAGCCACTGGTTTCACAGACAAGACTAAAATGCATGTTCGAGCTGACTTGCACTTACATATCTTAAAATATTTTGTCTCAAGATGCACACCAGTAATGTTTCATGTTTTCTAAGGCATGTTTATTAAAGGTATTAAAATGTCCTAATTAAACTAAGGTCTAATCCTGGCTTAATCTAAGCCCTGTCTGTGAAACCGGGGCTATATATATTAGCATTGACTGCAACAATGACCGACATTGGCCATCTAAAACTAGACTGGAAGTTAAGCAGGTCCAAACTGGTCCAAAGTTGTTGTTTTTTTCCTGTTATACACACTTATTTCAAAAACCTTGTTGTATTACACCGCACAATGATGTTCTGCTCTTGTTTAACAGGTCTATGATGAACTGGAAATTTGGCCACTCAATGTGTTGACCATAAACATGTCCCGTCCGGACACAACCATAGATTTTGGTGAGTAACAGCATGATCAACAAGAAAAGGAATAGCTCACCCACAAATTAATATCATTTACATAATTTCCTCACCCTTATATTGTTCAGAACTTGTATGACGTTCTTCAGAGGAACATTAAAGATTTGCAGAATATGCAAGCTGCTCTATTCCATACACAGACTGAATTGACCTTTCAAAAAAAAAAAAAAAAAATCTAATTTGTGTTTGTTGAAATATTATTGTGTGCAATAATGTTGTGTCATGATGTGTTGCTCAGCCCTTGTGAAAAAAGGCCCATTCACACCAAGTACGATAACCATAAAGATAACTATATTAGTGTCCACATGTTCAGTTTATTCTAAACGGGCTGCGGTTTATGTCGTCTGTCGCTTTAAATGCTCGAGCTCTTTAAAGCAGGATGGATTCTGATTGGCTGTCCATGTTTTTATTGTTCATCAGCTGGGAAAAAAACATTGTGAAAGTAATTCCAACGATATCGTTCCTCTCTGCCATTATCGTTGAACTTGTATTGTGGACTCTGCAATTCTATATATTTAGAAAGATTTTTAGAATTATATCTTTATCTTTATAGTTTTAGTTATCGTCTTTAGGGTAAATGGGCCTTAAGAAGTGTGCTTAGTTTGTGCACTTGTTGCGAACTTCAAATGTTAAAAGAATATCTTTAAAAAACTGTACTTGCGGATAATATAATATTAATTTATAAGTGTAAGTACACTTTCATGACTGTTTCTTAACACACTTAAGTACACTCTTAGTACACCTTTTTTTTTTTTTTTTTTTAAAGTGGTGGTTAATAAAATAATTTAAATCATTATGTTTTAATGAACTTTTGTTGTGGTTTAAAGTTTAAATGACTAACATACTAAAGCACATGTAAAGTACTTAATTATATAATTTTAACTGTATTGTGTTATTTGACATAACATTTAAAGTATATATTTTACATTTCAACTTCATCATTACACAATATTTTTAAATACATGACATGCAAGTTTCAATAGAAATGCCATTGAAGTATATTTTAGCTACCATAACTGCTTTTCAAAGACTGTAGTTAAAGGGTTGTTATGAAATTACATATCAAATGTACTTAAAGTCCTACTTGTGTCAAAAAAGCACTCTTTAAGTTCAAATAATTGCATTTAAAATAAATTAACATTTTAATTTAATTGCATTGAACATACTATTAAGATTCCAAAAACATTAAATTCAGTTCACACCTTAGTATATTCTTTTAAAGTATATTCTTTCCGTAATAAGTACTCTTTTTAGAAGTATGCTTCTTTTTCATAAGGGCACGTTTAATGTCAATGTCAAGAAACATGAAAACTGCTGATGTTGACAACATAATTGAACAATTGCAGGCCAAAATGAGTTTTAAGTGCTAAAATGACTCAGCCTTGGCATCTCCTTTATGTTCGAAGTGACGTGCATGAGTAAATGATGATAAAAAAGTCTATTTTTCTATGAATTCTTTCTTTAAATTTGCCAGTGTGCTGATTGGTTAAAGATAAATAGATGAAATCTGACGTCTCTGCAGGTTTTGCGGTCACAGGTCACGTGGATGGCGCCAGGAGAAGTCATGTCTACGTGAGTGAGGTGAATCCTGAAGGCTTGGCGTTTATCGGAGGTAACATTTCAATATTTCCTTCGCCTTGATAAAATGTCAAATGTTCTGAATGATTGATGATGTTGAGATTTATTTGTCTGATGTATTTTGTCTTTTGCAGGTCTGAGAGCGGGAGATGAGATCTTGACTCTTAATGGCGTGAGTGTGGCCTCTCTCGACCTCGGTCTCATGCAGAGCTTCTTCAGCCAACAGGATCTCCATCTTGTCCTCAGACGTGAAGAAAACAGCTCAGATGAGCAGAGCTCTGTTTGGCCAGACTGTGACCCCAGTGAACCGGATCCGGCCCACATCCTTCACCTGGAGCAGTGGACCACTGGTAGGACAGCAGCTGTCTGTATAATGCACTGTAAACACTACCATTCAAAAGTTTGGATTTGGAAAGTTTTTTTAATGTCTCTGAAAGGAGCTTCTTATCCCATACACAAAAGAAATATATTTGAAATATATTTTCAGTATATATTTTGGAATATGCGCAAATATTTGAAATTGGCCCAATAAATATATTTCACACTTAACATCATATATTTTTGTTATATTTCAGAATATATTTCAATGTATTTGGAATATATGCCACATATATTTTGACACTTTTGGGGACCCATACAGAAAAAAATACATTGAAATATATTCTGAAATATAACAAAAATATATGATGTTAAGTGTGAAATATATTTATTGGGCCAATTTCAAATATTTGCATATATTCCAAAATATATACTGAAAACATATTTCAAATATATTTCTTTTGTGTATGGGTATGCTCACCAGGACTGCATTTATTTGATAAAAAAATACAGTAAACAGTCATACTGTGAAATATTATTCAAATTTAATGTCATACTTTAGATTAGGGTCCAGTTCTCACTATTAACTATGACTTTTGCCTCAATAAACTCCAAATCACTGCTTATTAATAGTTGTTAAGTTTAGGTATTGGGAAGGATTAAGGGATGTAGAATATGACATTAATATGTGCTTTATAAGTAATAACAACAGTCAATATCCTAGTAATATGCATGCTAATAAGCAACTAGTTAATACTGAGAATTGGACCCTAAACTAAACTGTTACTGAGCTTTTTTCTCTTTTAATATATTTCAAAATGTTAGGGATGCACCGATATGAACATTTTGGCCTGATACTGATAACTGATAATTCTTTATATTTGAAAGCCGATAACCGATATATTGGCCGATAAATCTAAATCCAAATTTTTATATAATTTTTGAGAGCCTGATTACAAAAACAAAAATCACACCATTAACAACCATGACACAAGCACACAATTATGATATTCTCATTATAATTTTATGTAGCCTATATGACAGACTTGCGCAGCACATCTTGCACTTAACTGTATTTTCCTTTATTGAAGTGATTCCAATCATATTTCCAGCAATTCAAAACCATCATGGTGAACAACGCACATCTGAAGTGTCTCAGCTGAAGGAAATAATCCATTATTTATTGGCTTTTATATATTGGCCAAATTTTCTTATCGGGCCGATAACGAAAACATTAAAAATGATCAAATATCGGCCGATACAGATATGGTGGCCGATATATGGTGCATCTCTACAAAATGTAATTTATTCCTGTGATCAAAGCTGAATTTTCAGCATCATTACTCCAGTCTTCAGTGTCACATGATCCTACAGAAATCATTCTGATATATTGATTTAGTAGTCTCAGCCTCAGACGTCAGACCCACAGCCGAACATCTGATGCACAAGTTTTACACGCCGGTCTGTTATTGTTGGGACATTGACGTTAACTGTGATTGGTTGCTTCACATGTCATTCAGACGGCCTCTCTCGGTCCTTGACCAATGAAAGCTGCTCTGGCTACACGAGACTATTGATTTAGTGCTCAAAAAACATTTCTTATTATTGTCAACATTGACAACAGTTGCATTTTTGTGGAAACCTTGATTTAAAAAAAATAAATAAATCAGGATTCTTTGATCACTAAAAACTTCAAAAGAAAACAATCTTACTGACTCAATTATTGTACATCTTTGCACATTAAATCGCATGTGCCCTGCTATTGCTGCAGAAACCCTACATGACCTGCAGAGGGCGACACACTTCTCATTTGCCTTTTGACTCTTTTTGGGGTTCTATATATTTCTGAAGTGTCATGAGCCTTTTTTTATGGGGGGTGGGGGTCTATCAGTGGTCGTAATGTAATGCCCTTTTCCTAATTTACTGCAATTTTCCTTAAAAAAAAATTATGAATATATATATATATATTTTTTTTTTTATATTTTTTTTTATATTTCATTTCATTTTATATTTCATTTTATTTTATATTTAATGTAATATTTACTTATATATTTTTTTAAATAAAATATTTATATATTTTATTAAATTTTATTTATATTTTATTTAATATTATTTCATTTTATTTTATATTTCATTTCATTTTATTTTATATTTAAAATCATATTTAATTTACTTTTATATTTAATTTTATTTCAATTTTTATTTGATTTTGGAAATAGCATTTCAAATCAATTTGGCCAGCCCTCGATCTGAAAGCGCAGACTGCCTGCAGGGCTTGTGGATGTCTGAGACTGTGGACGGCCCCTGGCTCTTTATACACAATGAAATGACTCCCGCTGTTTTTATGATGAGAACCTAATGACGGACGGCTTGTTTCACAGCATGATGCTGTCAAAATGCCCAGACATAAACTATTATACCACAGGGCCGTTCACAGACAACAAGGATGTTATTCCCTGCAGGATGGTGTTTCTAGATGAGGTTTGTAACATTATTCTAACCGTAAGCCATGTAAGGTTTTCCCATTTGATGCGATGCCAAGCTTTGCAGAATCCGACACAAGTGTCCTGCTGAAGTGGACCTGTGTGCAGATTTAGTGAGTTCAGATCAATGGCGGTTAATAAAGATCAAACGCTCTCACGGGTCGGCCTCTCCCAAGAGAGTTAATGATCTTTAAGCGTGTTTATTTCACTCTCTATCACTGTGACCCACCATGTCTTACTTAGGTAAACAGCCTACTCTTTCAACATCTTTTCCACCTCTTTCTCTCCCTCAGATCCACCTCAAGATCAGGAATTTCCCGAGGGCTCCGTGGCGCCTGCTTTGGAGGAGGCGAACGATAAGGCCGAGCGGGGCGGGAAGGTAAGCCGAGGGAATGTCAGAGATTTAGGAGGTGTGTGAGCTGCTTGTGTTGAGAGACTGGCTGGTGTGATCGGGATTACGGTGGGCGTTATGAGGTCAGATGGCGAGAGAGCTGTGCTCAACAGAATTCCACAGTTCTTACTGCACACTTGGCATTTGCAAACAATGTTATTTGACTTTAATTGCATTGGCAGGTTTAAAATGTACACCTTAGGAATGGACTGTTGGAGACATTTCTAGGCTTAGCAACATGTTAAGATTAGCATCTTCCTGCGGTGGACAGTGTGTTTTGGTTCGGTGTCATGTGTTCATGTGTCGTCAGAACAGTGCAGATGAAGATGAAGGGAATTCCTGTCCTCTTCCAGCTGTCATCACTTCATCAGACCCTTAAGGAGATGTTGGTGGGGCTGCTGGGTGACGTGAGCGTGTGTGACATCATTTCTCAGGCCTTTTTTCTTTGTTTTTGTGGTTATGATTGTGTGCACACTTGGTAGCACTTCATAGTAACTTTTAATAATATACTAAACATTATTCATTATATATAAAAACTCTAGTGTCAACTATAAGCAAGCCATTTGTAGAATGTATTTGGGGCAGCAATTTCTGCATAGTATGATTTCTGAATGATCATGTGACACTGAAGACTGGAGTAATGATGTTGAAAATTCAGCTTTGCATCACAGAAATAAATGATAGTATATTACAATATAAAATAATATATAAAATATTTTTAAACTGTAGTAAGATTTCACAATATTACAGATTTTTCTGTACTATAGACAAAATGTATTTTTCCTGGAATATTTGCCATTTGTATGATTAAAAAATGTTTTGGCTTTGCTTGTTTGCTATTTTTATGAAATATATATATTTATAATATATAATATAAACTAAAAGACATATTTTGTTTGAATTTTTATATAGCATCTTATAATTATAGATTTACAAAAGATAATTGTTACAAAATATATTCATTAAAACTACAAATAACTAAATTTATCTAAATTACCTTTTAACTTCATATTTAAAGTATTTTGTTTTTAGAATGTACATTTTGGGGTACAAGACATTTTGTGTGAGATTATAAAGAATTAAACATTTAATTCATATGTACATTTAATTCATACATTGAGAAATCCTTATCCTTAGAAATAATATTTTCAAGAGTTCTCATTAAGTGTTACCTCCATGATTGTATAACTCGTGTTTCTGCCTATTGGATGCACTCAGAGACTCTGGGCCATTTTATCTCATGTTGTTGTGTTCTAGTGGTCTATAATTACTGTAGGCCTTGAAATGATCTTAATGAATTGTGCATTGTGTGTTAAAATGGGAGAAACGTTCACAAACACACTCATCTATGACCTTAAAAAACTCTCCATTGCACTTCATTATGATCGTGCACTCTATGATTGTATTGAGGTTTGAAAAGAGTGAACATTTCATATGGTTTTTTATAATATGTTTTTTTCCCCATCCTTTACGTGCAGAGAGCAGCTCTGCATAGCCGCCCAGAGGGATTCATCCGTTTGTCAGCACTTTATTACACTCTGACAGCACAGATTACGATGACAAATGGCTTGAATTTTCAGCGGTGATGCTGTTTTTTATGCAGCGCGGTGAAGGTGCACCACATGTGCTCTGGAGATAAAGCCTTCAGGAGAGCGTTTGCATTTTTGAGTCAAGCTTTGAGTCAACATTTCTTGCCCTCGGGCTGCTGGAGCCTGTTTCTAATGGTTCGGTTGTTTTACTCAGCAGTGGTGGATTGTATTGATTAAGAACCAGGTTATTGATACAGCATTGAGTGAGTGAATGTGGGTGAGGGCATCATTCATAAAGGATTTGGGTGATGGCCCAGACACAGGCTGTGTTAAAATCCCTTTGATTCCAATACAGTTTGATTCAGTCAGCGTATAAAGTTTAAAACACACCATTTAGCATTTACTAAATATAAATATCTGTCTGCTTTTTTAATACAATGAAATTGCATAGAGGCTGAGGCAGAGTAGCTGTAAAAATAACATTAAATCACCATAAAAGTAATCTACATGGCTCATGAACTACACAAAAAAAAGAGAGATGGATTTACAAGATTTAACAATGTACTTCGATTCCACATCAATCAGATAACGTTTACATCATTGAATTAAGATATTTTGAAGTGACCGAATTAAGTAATAAAATAATCAAAGTGATTTTAAGAACTAACAAATATTTAGCGAGCAACAGCACATATTAGCATGCTAAATGCTAACTCTGCTCAAATATGATTGAGTAAATCTGACAATCTGTTTTCCCATTTTTTCACATTCTGCTTCGTCTTAAGTCACACCACAAGAAACATTAAAAATGACTTACCTGTGATGGCGGCTGATTTTCAGTCCCGTGTTTCTAGGGAATATCCCGGACGAGCCCCCAGATCTCTTTTGTTGTTCACAGAGGTTATGGAAAAGCCAATGGAAAAATCAAATTGGCTTTTTGTCAAGGGAACCAGGGTGATGTGAACTTCAAGTTGGCCTACAAAAACACATCATCCCCGCAGCACTCTATTAAAACACAGAGAACTAAAAGACAAATGTTCTTCTGCTTTTATTTACCTTGTAGAACCCAGAAACGGTGTGTCATCTCTACCAGACGTTCCCTGAAGGATCTGTTCACAGGAACCCTTACTCCACTGAAAATGCCCTTGCCAGATCCTCTCCCCGACACATGTCTGTCACTGAGCGCCTGCGCATGGTTATTCAAGAGCTGGTGGACACGGAGAAATCTTATGTCAAGGTATAAAATCACAGCTGTGGGACTTTAAATGTGTATTCATTGTTTTCATTTGAGACATTAATTAATGCTTAATGCATTGTTCCATATTAACATTGTCATACTGTATCATGTGCGTCTCACATTGTTTAGGACCTCGGATCTCTGTTTGAGATCTACCTGAAGCCATTACAAAAAGAAACATTCCTCAGTCATGATGAGGTATGTTTTGAGGTGTAAAATGATGTTGTATACTAAACTAAAACAGCGTCAGAAATTAGCTAATTTTTGAAAATCATGTCCTTTTCTGGTAGATGGAGTCTCTGTTCGGAAGCCTGCCCGAAATGCTGGACTTCCAGAGGGTTTTCCTACAAACCCTAGAAGAGAGGACCACTTCCTCACCAGACTACCAAGCACTGGAGACGCCAGAGAAACTTAAGGTAAAATATAGTGGTGACATCAAGCCAGATTTTTATGATTAACTGATGCAAGAAATATTCAATTCCTAGTCTGGATCACTAGAATTAAATCACAAAAATAAAAGCCAATTCAAAAATAAAATCTTAATAGTGTATAAATATAAGGTTATCACTTACTGTACAGACACCATGAAGGAATTAGACCTTTAATTTGATTTACATCTGACAAATGAAGTGTTTTTCGGTTTGAGGCACATTTTGAGTCTTTCTCTTTCAATCTCACATCCAGAAACTCCTCTTCTCCCTGGGTGGATCTTTCTTATACTATGCAGATCACTTTAAGCTTTACAGCGGCTTCTGTGCCAATCACATTAAGGTGCAGAAAGTTCTCGAAAGAGGTAAAACATGAACATAAGCCTCATCTGACGTCTTAATTGCATATTTTAACTGGCATCTTGAGCCAAAAGAAGCAGCACCTGGTTTATTTAATTCTCTGATTTGTCTGATGGCAGCAAAAACAGACCGGGCGTTCAAAGAGTTCCTGGAGGCGAGGAACCCCACCAAACAGCACTCGTCCACCCTGGAGTCGTACCTCATCAAACCCGTGCAGAGGGTCCTGAAGTACCCGCTGCTGCTGAGAGAGCTGGTGTCTCTCACCGACCCCGAGAGCGACGAGCGCAACCACCTCACAGGTGTGCGGACACATAGTTCTCCCAATATTCACGCGACTTTCTTTCTTTTACTTCATCCCAGGCACAATTTAGGGCTTTTCACACTTGCACTAGTTAACCCTGGGTCATCCTAAACCCCGGGTAAACCGAATCCTGGGTTATCTTGCTTCACGTTTCACATTGTTCGTAATGTACCCAGGGTTAAAGGAGAACTCCGGTCAATTTTAACATTGAGCTCATTTTATTGTACATTTGGAGTGCTGTCAATACAGAGAACAACTACAAAAATCGGTGTTGCCTACACCGAGTTATTCTATTTTTAAAATTTGCACCCTGTTGACTTCAATGGGGCAAGTACTAAACCTGCTTTTAGGCTCTTAACATCCTTGATGTGTCATTACAAGTGCACAGAAAATGTGAGTGATTCCTTCTGAGTGAACACGAGTGGATCTGACTGCAGTAGATGTAAAAGATATGTATAAAAATGATGTTATTTAAGCCAGCGCAAATACCTGTTTACATCCTGTTTTTCGGTTGAAGTCCAAAGTAGTCGATTGCCGAGTTCACGCGCGTGATCATAGGTAACTAAACCCAGGTAACCCAGTTAATCCTGGGTATTCATAAGTTGCCGTTTCACATTGTACATTCCTAAATGATTATTTGCAAATTTGTGGTGTCAGTGTCATTGATTGGACGAATGCAGCATGTGACTTGTTTACATCATAAAGGCTCTAGCATTGCACATCCTCATATTGTATATTGCTGACAGTACTATCAAGTTTACACTGAATGGATGTATAAAGCTAAGAATGAAACGGTCTCTTCTTGAAGGGATAGTTCACCCAAAAATGACAATTCTGTCATCATTTACTCATCCACAAGATGTTCCAAATCTGTGTGAATTTCTCTCTTCTACTGAACACAAAAGAAGATATTTTGAAGAATATGCATAACCAAACAGTTGATATGCTATTGACTTCTATACTATGGAAGTCAATGGGGCTCATCAACTGTTTGGTGTGAAATTAAGTGTGAAACGTTGCTTTACTCGAGGTTAAAAGCGGTGTTTAGAATGATGGCATCCTGGGTGTAAGCATAATGTGAAAAGCCCTATAGTGTTTAATCCATTATTGATTCAGTTAAGAACTGTTGAGTCAGTTATTGGTTTGAAATAAACTCATTTCTGTGTTTGTTTGTTTTTCTGGTGCAGAGGCATTAAAGGCCATGGAAAAGGTGGCCAGTCACATAAATGAGATGCAGAAGATCTATGAGGACTACGGCACAGTGTTCGACCAACTAGTGGCAGAGCAGAGTGGCCCTGAGAAGGAGGTGCGTACCACTCTAGAATTACTTTTAAATCAATAAAAGGATAATATTATATGACAATGTGTTCTGTGTCTCAGGTCACCGAGATCTCCATGGGAGAGTTCATCATTCACAGCTCGGCACTCTGGCAAAACCCTCTTCCCTCTTTGGGCCGCATGAGAAAAGACCCTGAACTCACCCTCTTCCGTAAGTCAGACCGGATGCATTGGAACTATAAAACCGTTGCGGTTTATGGTGTGCAATATCTGTGTTATTAAAAGCTCAGTGCACTAATGTGTTTTTATTCGTCCAGTCTTCAAGAGAGCGCTCATTTTGGTGTATCGGGAAAGCAAGCTAAAGAAAAGAATGGTGAGTTGTGGAATGTAGCACATGGTGTATTTTTATTAGGTCTGTCAATTGATAAAAAACTTGGTTGATTATTTACATGTTAAATTAATTGAATTATTCACATACATCATTTTTTGCAGATGGAAATTCCCCAATTTAAGAACATTATTGGAGCAGATTGATGTACAGTAGCATTGAATAGACAATTAAGAAGTCTAAATTTATTTGATCAAAAATACAGTAAAATAGTAATATTGTGAAAATTACTAATAATTATAGTAATAACTAAACTATAATAATAGTATTAAAACTAGTTTCTATTTAATGTAATTTATGAATTTTTAGCATCATTACTCCAGTCTTTAGTCACATGATCCTTCAGAAGTCATTCTAATATGCTGATTTGCTGCTCAAGAAACATTTCTTATCAATGTTAAACAAAACAAAAACAACAAAATAATTATTTGATATATTGAAAGTTCAAAACAAAAACGTTTATTTGGAATAGATTTTGTTTGTAGTAATGTAAATGTCTTTAATGTAACCTCAGCTTTGCTGAATAAAAGTTTTGTTTTTATATTTTTCAGTGTATACACAAATATGTTACTAGTTTTATTTTTTAGTTTTAGTTTTATTAAGGCTGAAGGATGAAACCTCAAGATTAAATAACAGAATTTGCATGCGGGTCCGAGGTCATGATTAATAGTGTTAATTTTACTATCTCACTAAAGTAACATTAAATTGACAGCTGTGTTTATGATGTTTGTATGCTTTATACTGACAGCTAATATAACAGGCATTTGAATGTTTTTCCTACTAGACTTCTTCACGGCCCGGGGATCTGGATCCTTTTAAATTCCGCTGGCTCATTCCTGTATCATCCCTTCAGATCCGACCTGGAAATTCAGCAGGTGTGTGTAACATGATCTTCCTGTGTAAACTAAGAGATATCTCTGTTGAACATGAGTTTGACATGGATTAAACAGAGGAGGCAGAATGTAGATCCAAGACAGACCAGGAGAAACATGGTATTCAAAGGAGGACTTCAAGAACCTCTTAAAAACATCACATCAGATCTCATCATTTAAAAAATGTGTATCATTAAAGTCTCAAGCCCTTTTAATAGACCTAAACATTGCCAAAATGTAAAATGCAATCCATAACGTGCTTAAACTCCCTTATCTTGCCTCTTTCAGGGTCAGAGAACCCTTGTGTTTGGGAGGTTGTTCACACCAAGTCTGAAGTGGAGGGACGGCCAGAGATGTTCTTCCAACTCTGCAGCAGGTAACTGATATAGAAAGTCAAATAAATAAATACTACTAATAAACTCAAATAGAATACAACCTAGAGAAACTTATTTACCATGAGCTGATTTTTCTAAAAATAAATTAATAAAACAGTTCACGCAAAAAAGAAAATTAACACTTGAAAACGTCATTGATTATCAGAACTATTGCTTTAAGGCAGTTTTACGAACTCAAACATCCCTTAAAGTGTAACTTCGCCGGAACTGACAGAACGGCAGTTTCTTTCAGTTTTTCCCCCTCTGTTTGGCCTAAAGCACTGTCTTCATGCTCATTTTGAAATGTTGACCACAAATACAACGTTTTTTCAGATTATTCATTGCAACGTTCTCTCCATGTTTACGAATCTTTGCAGTCTTTAGCCGCTGCCTACAATGCGCTGGATCCTTCACTGGATTATAACTCACTCCCGCTAAACGTTTACTCTTTGAGTTCTTGCAACCGGGAACAATATAAGTCGACCACATTATGACTAAAAGTTTGCTAAGAAGTATTTTCTTCTAAAGCAAGGGAGTATTCGATAACAGATACATAACAGACTGGTTGAAGTGGCCTTGGACGGCAACATGCCCGGTGCATTATGGGTGTTGAAGTTTTCCTACCTATTTGGCAAAAGGGAAGACAGCAGCATTTTTTCTCTGTTTTCTCTAGTCAGGTAGCTCAGATTAAGGTTTTTTTTTTTTGCCTTTCTACTGTATAGGCAGCCACGTTTTATTGAAATCCCATTTTGCCAGCAGTGAAGTCCCCTTCAATGCAGTCCTGAAGCGTCAACTAGTTTCTCCCCTGTGAAGGCCTCCTTCCCTTCCCTTTACCTCTGTACAGCTAAAACGTTATCGGGATAATTCCTATTCACGTGGCTATGCGGAAGCGATAAATAATTATTTATTATAAATTCTTAAGGCCAGACAAGTAGTTTGTTTAGGGTTGGTTTGTAAAGAAGGACTACACGCCTGCACACATATATATTCAAACGCGCATACCTATAGACAAACACGTGATGCGCATATTACTGTAATTTCCTATTATAACTGTAAAGCTGCTTTGAAACAATCTATATTTTTAAAAGCGCTATATAAATGAAGGTGACTTGAAATGACTAAAATCACTGTAATCCCTTAAGAAAAAGAGGTAAACTTTAGCATACATTTAGAAAAGAGTACTAATTATGAGAATAATATTCTTTAAAAGAACATACTTAAGTGCAAACAATGTAATGTTTTCAGACACTTAATAACATGATCATAGCAATTAAAGTAAATTTATATTAAATATATTTGTAATTACACATTTGTATGTATCACTTAAAATAAATCATCTTTAAATGTAATATTTAAACACTCTTAAACAGATTATTAAAGCCTTTTAAACTCCTTTTTAAAAGTTTAGATAAGTGTGTTCAGAAATATAGCCATGAAAGTGCATTCTCTTAAAGGACACTTAAGTGGCCTTTTATTTCATTTATATAATCTGCAATTAAAGTTCTTTTTAAAAAAAATATACTTTTAAGATTTGAAATGCACTACAAGTGTGCATTGTTAAATACATTAAAGGGATATTTCACCTATTAGCATTAAGCTTTGTCTCAATAGAAACCCGGCAGTATTTTCGAATGGCCGTGCTTCCCTCCCTCATGTCCCCCTGAGACGAGATAATTCTGTATTGTGTGTCGTCATTTTGCGTCATCTGAGGCTTTTTTGTCCAGAGGCGAGAGACTACAGCCAGTAGTAGGAGCTCGTTCCGCATGTTTTCAATACGCCCATAGGGGGTGGGATCTCACGATAAAACGGCGTCTTTTCAGTTTCGAGTCAACTAGTAGTCTAGTTGTATCATTTATTCCGATACTGCCCTCTGTAACCGGTAGGCGTGGCTTGGGAGTGGCCTCGTAGGGCAGCGAAGCAAGTGCATTCTGGGAGTTGTTGTCTTTCATCCACATGAGCCAAAAATACATTTTCTGGCTTTTCTCAGTCTAGAAGGCACCAACTTCTAAAATAATTTCACATTTCTACTACATAAATGACCCAATTTAAATACACATTCATCTTTCCAGCGGTGAAATATCCCTTTAAGCACATTTCAAATGTTCTTGTTTTGTTTGTTTGCAGTAATCTGGAGAACAAGGCCAGTGCAGTGAGGACCATCCGCACCCTCTTGAGAGAGAACGCCAAGCGGGCGGCTCCGGTTGAGCGCCGATTCAAAGATGTAAACTCTAACTTCACCTTCCCCAGGAGGAGCCACCCAGGAGCACTAAGAACAAACTCCTGGCAGAGGCTGCCGCCACAGCCAAAGACTCGAGGCCCGGACGAGGGCCGACTGCTTGACGGATACGCTCATTCTGAGCCCCCCATCCCGAGCCGAGGCGAGAACGCTACTCTGAGCAAGAGCTCCACGCTGTGCTCCCTGACCAGCGACTTGGAAGCTCAACTCCAGAGACTGAACTTTGTAGAAGAACCGCAAGGAATGAGCAAGAGCAGTTCCAGCAGCCTTCAGGGCAGTCAGGTGACTCTGCTGGAGGACTCTCCAGGGCTGGACCTCAACACCCTGCTGGCCAGGGACTACAGTGTGCAGAGCCTGGGATCGGTCGTGAATGAGGATTGTTTTTATGACACAGTCATGGGCATCCAAAAAGCTGCCATTCCCAGCCTATAGGGGAAGTTGGTGCTATGAACATTAAAATGCACTAACACATGATTATCGTGTCTTGATATGAACAGCTCTTACCCAGACAGTTTTATTTCTGTAGCTCTGTTGCAAAATCTAGTGAGCTGACTACTTAGACGGCACATAGTTATGCTGACTCCTGAGGTACTTTGCTTTGGTCAAGTTCTAAGGCAGCATCACATGTGTTCTTCAAGGAATATATATATATATATTTATTTAACACAGAACAACACTACCGGTCAAAAATGTTTGGAAGACTTACAGTAAGATAAGTAATGTTTTTGAAAGAAGTCTCTTATGCTCACCAAATCTGCATTTATTTGATCAAAAATACAGAAAAAAATCCAGTAATTATTACAATTTAAATTACTTTTTTATTAATAGGCTATATTTTAAAATTAAATTTTATTGCTGTGATGGCAAAGCATCAAATCTTAGACTGGAGTAATTATGCAGAAAATTCAGCCTTGCATCACAGGAATAAATTACATTTTAAACTATATTAAAATTGTAAGAAATAAATTGTTTTAATTTGTAATAATATTATAATACATGTACTCTGCAATGATGTAATAATATACGTTTACTGTATTTTTGATCAAATAAATGCAGCCTTGCAAAAACATATATTATTTAATCCCCTCAACAATTAAGAACTAGGAATCTTACAGTCTTTGGAAAACCTGGATATACGAGGATACATAATTTAAAAAAAAAGAAATTTAGACCTGGAAAAGTCTTAAAATGTCATGGACATTTTTATAAAGAATATACATTCGCCAAGCCCTAAAATATTTTTTTCGGGTAGAAATTGTGAGTAAATAAAAATATAAATACTAAAACAATAAATAATGAATGGCTGGAAAGGTCATTAAATAATTAAATTGAGTAAATTCATTGGTTTAAAAGAGTGGGATCGCCGAATAACATTTAGCTCTTAAAACATTCGGAATCTTTCTGAATCTTATTTTAATTATATTTATTTGACTTATTTTAATCTCTGGACACTATGGAAGCTTGTTTCTGCCACGGAATTAAGACTTTTTTTATTTCTTGCAATTATGACTATTTCTCAGAATTGTGCGTTTTATAAACTTGAGAAAGCAAAAAAAGTCAAAATTGAGACTTTTTTTAAATAAAAAAAAATCATTCACTTGCAAAAACAAGCTTTTACAGTACACTCCTAGTTTTTGTGAATAAAAAAAAATATATTTTTTATATTCAAATAGAAAGGTTTCTGTCCCAAATCAGTCACTTATGAGGTTTCATCTGGTTAGTCAGCTCACTGGGGTTTGGAACAGAGCCACTGTGCGAATGAACATCCTGATAATCCTGCATTAAATTCAGAGCAGAGTTTGCCTATCTCAAGGCACTCTGGCCCTCGAGGTCCACTTTCCTGCAGAGTTCCGCTTCAATCCTGATCAAACTCACCTGAAACAAGCTAATCAAGGTCTTCAGGATCTCTAGAAAGCTACAGGCTGGAGAGTTCCATCAGGGTTGGAGCTGAAGTGGATCTCGATGGCCAGAGCGTTCCATATGGGCTGACACATGTATTATTAATACACGAGCAAAGACTGTTTCACTGTATGTAAATACTGTAGCTTTACATACGTATTGCTTTTTCGACAAAGGCTTTTCTCAGCTCAGTACTGAAATGGCTGGGCTAGTTTTTTAAACCCGAAGTCTGAATATGAAATGTTTTTTTTTTCTAAATTATACTTGTACATGTTTCTTACAGACCTTTTGTGTGCACATTTTTAATGTGTGATTTTTTTATTACTATTATTAAAAGGCATGTTTTACATTCCTTAAGTTAAAAACTTAAGTTTTCTTTGTTGTTAAAGCTTGAAAATACTGTTATTACTGTTAAGATATATATGTTGATATACTCTGTTGTCAGTTTTGGCCATTGTAATTTATTTGTAAAAATATATGACTTAACTAAACAAACCTTGTGGAAATGATTTTGTTTTAATATTTAATAAAGACTGTGTTCTATAATATTTCCTGATAGCACGAAGGTCTTGCTAATCTTGATATCCTATACAAAAAAAAAAACATGTTTAAGCAGCAGCAATGCAAGATTACAGTCACAGCTGCTTTTACTGTCCAAACTAAAAGCAAAAATGCTGTGACAACACAATCACAGCCAATCAGATTATGCTTAAGGCCTGTTCACACCAAGAACGAGCTATAAAGATAACTTTAACGATAACTATAACGTCCACATTGGCAGATGATAATGTTCTGTTTATTCTAAGTGCCATGCAGTTTTATCATCTGTCGCTTTAAATGCTCGAGCTTGTTAAAGCAGGATGGATTCTGATTGGCTGTCAATGTTTTTTATGGAAGCTTGTTTTCGCCACAAAATAAAAAATAAAAAAGGTAATTGCGACTTTTTATCTCGCAATTCTGACTTTATAATCTCAGAATTGTG
The DNA here is from genome assembly GCF_949319135.1 of Squalius cephalus. Lineage (NCBI taxonomy): Eukaryota > Metazoa > Chordata > Actinopteri > Cypriniformes > Leuciscidae > Squalius > Squalius cephalus. The sequence continues at coordinate 18,951,250 of NC_137133.1, forward strand.
TGATATAAAGTCGCTCCCGGCGCATGGTCTAAAAGGGTTGTCCCTATTCTCTTAATGAGTAATTGTGTGTTTTGGGACTAACGTGCGTTAAACCAATCAGAGTCTCATCTCCCATTCCCTTTAAATGCCAGTTGCGCTCGCGCCACGGCAGATTCGCTAGAGCGCAAACGGAACTGCTCGTGCGCGATCGTGCGTGTGATTTGACCATCTACAGGACAAGCCGGATTCCACCATATCTTTATGTACACAATAATAATATTTTACATTGTAATCCTTTTATTTTTAATATTTTGGCATGTTTGTGTGCTGCTGCGTGTTTAATAACCCGAGTGTACGCGCGTTGTGGACCCGCCTATAGGCGTACATTACTAACAAAAAATATTGACTTTAGACCAGGTTTCAGTTAGTCAATAGTGCAGTCTATTTCTGTTGCCTCAAAATAGCAATGCACCTGAACACTCGTCGTTTTCAGACCAGCCCATGGGCGCACAAATGGGCGCAAATGCATCTACTATTTAAACAACGTGGCGCAGGACGTGAAAATGATAACTACGTCGGGCTGAAACAAGCAAAAAACACTTGCATTGCACCTGGTGCCACATTGCACCAGGTGTATGATAGGGACCATAAAGTCGCAATTGCAAAAAAAAGTCAGAATTGTGAATTTATATCATGCAATTCTGATTTTCTATCTCGCAGTACTGAGAAATTAAGTCGCAATTGAGAGATAAAAAGTCACAATTATCTTTTAAAATGTTTTATTCTGTGATGGAAACAAGCTTCAAAAGTTTTTAGAGTTCATCAGCTGGAACAAAAAATGCTCTGAAAGTGATTCCAACGATATTGTTTATCTGTGTCGTTATCGTTAGCTGTGGTGTGGACTCTGCTATTCTTTAATATTTAGAATGATTTTTAAAACTATATTGTTATCGTATTGGTTATAGTTATCATCTTTGGTGTGAACATTGCCATGTTTTTAGAATGGAAAGAATCTCTAAACCTTCGACAGATAAGAGAAAAAAGCGGCTCTTTGAATTAGTTCCTTCTCAGTCATTCTTTCTTTCTGACTGGCAGAACCAACCTTGTTTTAAAAGTACGAGAGAGAGAGAAATGAAATGGCATGAAAAAAAAAAAAAAAAACATGCTCAACTGAGTCATAATTACGAGCCCTTTTCTCTAGTTTCCTTTGTTCAGGATTTTTGTGGGCGATGTTAATTGTGTACGTGGGCTTTGATAGCACATTTCTTTGTCTCTTAGATTGAAAAGAGGGATGGGGAAAAGAACATTTGCATTCCCAGAAGTTGTACAAGAGCTTGCCTAAAGAACAGTGTTAAAGTTTTAGGTAAGCTTAGGTTTTAGTCTTTTCTTTTGTGTACATAAAATGCAGTTGTCTTTGCATTGTTGACAGTGATTTGCAGCAACAAAGTGACTGGAGGTCATTCATTTTCAATAAGAATTGCTAATTTGTGGTGCCATGAATGAGTTAAGTTTGACTTTATGCAAATGAGCAGTGAAGTAGCCTGAGTGGAGCTCATGGCAAGAAAAAGGAGAAGGTTATTGTAAGCGATGGACTCAATTCTTTTGTCTCTTCAAATATACAGCAATATAATAAAAAAAGAGTGACAATAATCTGACCAACAATAGCATGTTCTGGCACCCTCTTAGTGTGAACGCAGAATAAAGAAGCGTATATAGACAATTAAATACATGCAAGAAAGAATAGTCCAATCATGAGTCAGTATGAGAAGAAATGCAAGAAAGAAGACCAATCGCAATTCACTATGCAAATACAAAAGTGAGGACATCCTTGATTCGATTTTTAATGGTGAACATTTAATCAATGTAAATCAATGGGAGGTCTTCAAACTTTCATCTTAAAAGTGAATTATTATTTTTTTGTATTTTTGTGATATAGTGATATAGACTAAACGCTAGTTAGAACAAAATTACGTCAACACATTAAATAATGCCGCGTTTCAAGGCACTTCAGGCCTTTAAGACATATAACCAGTTTAAATGGAAATGACCTCAAGGTGACTTTACAGCAGCTTTACCCATTAATAGAAACGGTACTTCCTTGAAAATAAATTCCAGCACAGCTTTACAACAACCATAATGAAATGACCCTTCACAATAGATAATGTTTTCAGTGAAGAACTACATAGGGCAATGTATCTGTTCAATAATACCTTACTCACCTGTTGAGTAATAAAAGCACATCTCTGTGTCGCTTTTACAACATTTCAAATCCCTTAGTTCTCAACATCTCTGAAAAACCAAGCCAATGTTGATTCTTGTTTTATTACGAGCTCTGTCGCATTCTCTTTTACCAGCAGACTCTCCTGTGTTCTTTAAAAAAAAACAAAACAGGTGATTACCCAGAGGTTGGAGATTAAGCTGCTCCATGTCAAACTTTCTCTCGCGTTGTGACAACTAACCTCTGCCACTCCCACACCATACACGCGTTAAAGTAGCCAGATCAACTTTTTACTATTTACTAATACAGGTATGACGAGACGCATGGGTGAGTGACGCATATGCAGTTTCCCGCAAAAAACATCCTGTCAGGTCTTAAATCGCTTAAAGGCTTACCATAGGGAATCAGGGTAAGGCAAAAACACATTTTAGAAGAAGGATTGATTATGTATTGACTCATTTAAAGTTTGTTAATTTTGAACAAAAAAAGTGAAACTTTAGGTGGAAATCTCTCATGCGGTTACAGTTTAATTAAACAGAAATGTGTGGGCTGCTTTGCAAGCACGGTGATTCCACTTGACCTTTTTTTTCACGATACATTTGAAATGTGTTTCGAAATCTAACATGACTTGAAATGAAATGAACATGAAATGTCCAAGTATGCCTTTTCAGAAACATGAATAGAATACACATAGGAAATGTCAAAAATAAAATGGATGTTGAGGAAATGTCAAAAGCAGCCCAAGCTCCTGTTGCCACAGTAACATCTGTGTGGAGGACCATAAAGACGGCCCACCTCTCCAACACATCAACTGTGAATGAGACTCCATCCTTATCAACACAAGCAGCCGGAGGACGGGAGCAAACACGGATCTTTACGAGTGTGAGTGCACTGACGGAAGAGCGTGGGAAGTGTCTCAGATCCCAAGGCTGGACTTCCCCTGCCCTCTGTCTGCTCTGAAATGAACTGACAGATTGCTGAAGTAACCAAAGCAGACTCTGCCTCATTTCCACTCTCAAAACTATTCAGAGAGCCTGTCGTTGGGATTCTCCGGTTTGCTTTTTAGCCTTGTCATTCTCTGAATCAGCTGGTTTGGATCTCATTCACAGTTCTTGGACCTTCTAGACTTTTAGACATGGCACAAGTTGCATCCAGAACTGGAGATATCAGAGGGAAAGTCTCAATCCAGAGTCTGGCTCTGGTACAGTAAAAGCAGTAGTGGGAACTATGGGATTGGACACGGATGACCGTCTGCATGGAGCTCATGGGGAATGTGCTGCGCTCAGCCTGACGTCCACCCTGTGTCACGTTTAGGGCACCCCACTCTCCCACTACCTGGACGTCACACACGTGTGCTGACCACACATGTGTAGGTGTGTTGGCATATTCTGGCTGTAGCTGTCAAGACATACAGGTTAGTGAGATATTGTCTTTCTTTCTTTCTTTCTTTACTATAAACATACTTATACAGAGAGTAATTAGCTACTAGACAACATATATGGGAGACTATATATATATATATATATATATATATATATATATATTCAGGGACCAGAATATCAGAGACTTAATTCTGCAGACGAAACAGCGTCATTTCAGTTGGAGTAAGCATGACCTGGAAACGGACTGCTAATTTGCCATATTGATCACTATACACTGCCGGTCAAAAAGTTTGGTCGATTTTTTAATGTTTTTGAAAGAAGTCTCTTCATTCGCAACGAGGCTGCATTTATTTGATCAATGATACTGTAAAAACAGTACCATTGTGAAAGATTATTACAATTTGATTTTTTTTCCTAATTTGATATAATTTAAAATGTGATGTTTTGCTGTGTTCAAAGCTGAATTTTCAGCTTCATTACTCCAGTCTTCAGTGTCGCATGATCCTTCTAATTCCAGAAAACATTCTAATATGCCTATTATTATCAATGTTGAAAACAGATTTCGCTGTTTAATATTTTTGTGGAAACAGTGTTGCATTATTGACAGGATTCTTTTATAAATAGAAAATTCAAAAGAACAGCACTTATTTGAAAAATAAATCTTTTGTATATAAAACAGTAAATGTCTTTACTCTCACTTTTGATCAATTTAATGCATCCTTCCTGAATAAAAGTCTATTATTTTATATAAAAATCTAATTACTTAGACTTTTGAATGGTAGTGTATCATGGTTTCCAAAAGAAAATGTTTTCAACATTGATGATAATAATAAATGTTTCTTGAGCAGTAAATCATCATATTATAATGGTTTCTGAAGGATCATGTGACACTGAAGACTGGAGTAATGATGCTGAAAATTCAGCTTTGCATCACAGGAATAAATTACAATTTAAACATGTTGAAATAGATTTTTCTTTTATTATAATAATAATATTTCACATTATTACTGTTTTTACTGCATTTTCAATCAAATAAATGCAGCCTTGGTGAGCATAAGAGACTTTTATCAAACACTTTTGGCAGGTAGTGTAAAGCTGCTTAGTTTGAAAATGAGTATACAGGGCTTCATGAATCATTACACCATTAATAATGGACAATGCATTTATTTGCCTGCAAAGCTAATTTGACCGTGCCTTTAGTGAAAGTATTTTGAGTTGAGCTAGTAAGCTACCTAGCAATGCTAATCTACAACATCGTAGAATTGCACTACAAATTACGCAAACCACCTTAGCAACCACAATGATGTTAAAAACTAATCCAAAACTTTAACAAAAGCATTGCGACACACAAAAATCTACTCAAAACACTTCTTGAAACTTGTTATCAAAAGTTTGCGTTTTCAGGCCCTAAAAACGCAGTTGTCGCATAAACGAATGGCCAAAACTCATGCAGTTTTCCATTTTTAGTTAAAAAAACGGTGTAAACGCAACCACACAGCTGTGTGCGACAAACCACTCAGAAGACCATTTCTACAACACATGTGCGCACTAAAAAGCACTGTGAACACGGTAGCAACTGCACAGTGGCGTGATAAAGAGAACACCTTGCATCGGCACAAGATTGTGTTAAAAAAAACACTCAAAACACTTAAGCAACCAGCCAACCACATAGCAACGCATTAAAAAAACACTCAGAACACCTTAGCAACATAAGCAATGTGCTAGCAACCCACTCAGATCAACACCTTGCATTGTGGTGGCAGTTCTCTCTCAAGCAGCACTCACATTCTCTTCAGAAAATGCAGAAACCAAGTATAAATCTACAAAGAAAAATTGAAATGGTTATCGGAGTCATTCATTTTTAATCGCTATAATGATTTTGAGTTTGTCAGATGTCTTAATTATCACCCTCTCAAAGACATTTTTCTGCATTTTAGACAACACCACTTGCTGATCAGGAAAACAATGCTGCTTGTGATGTGACGGTAGGTGACAGCGAGAGAGTGGTTTCAGTGATGGTGCAGGGTTGTGCTGGAACAAGCAGCTCTCATTGTTTGCTGACAGATATACAGTCTCTGTCTGTGCCACTGATCTGTGGACCGTGCTATTTTCTAGATCCCTTTTCATTACTGACCCTGTTCACCTTAGATTTCAAGATGTTTGAAAGCTCTATTAAACTGTATTGTGCATTATTTTAACAGACAAACTGTATTTTGCATTATTTTTATGAAAATAAAATATTTACAAACTAAAATAAATAAATATTATATATAGAAGAAAAATAGATTAAGCAGGGGTTTTTTCCTTTGTGTATTGGTGTGAACTGTAGGTCATCATACACTGCCGTTCAAAAGGCTGCATTTAAAAAAAAAAAAAAAAAATTAACAATAATAATAATATTGTGAAGAATTATTATTTAAAATAACTGTTTTCTATTTTAATGTTTTAACAAGTTATGTATTCCTGTGATCAAAGCTGAATTTTCAGCATCATTCCTCCAGTCTTCAGTGTCACATCATACTTCAGAAATCATTATAATATGTGGATTTGATGCTCAGGATTTTGACAAAAGATTGATTTCAGATAAATGCTGTTCTTTTTATTTTCTATTTCTATTTATTTTATTCTTTCTATTCATCAAAGAATCCTGATTTTTTTTTTCAACATTCACGATAATAATAACAAATGTTACTTGAGCGTCAAATCAGCATATTAGAATGATTTCTGAAGGATCATGACACTGAAGACTGGAGTAATGATGCTGAAAATTCAGCTTTGATCACAGGAATAAATTACATGTTAATATATTCAAATAGAAAACAGTTATTTTAACTTGTAATAATTCTTCACAATATTACTGTTTTTTTTTGTATATTTAATCAAATAAATGCAGCCTTGGTGAAGAGACTTTTTAAAATCATTAAAAAAATCTTTTTACAAAAAAGTGTGTAAATATTGTGATGTATTTCCTCATATACAGTATTTGTTTTGGTGGCTTATGCAAGGAATATTTCACAATGTGTCGCCACCTGGATAAAAAAAAAAAAATGTTATGCATGCTAGATAAACTTCTGATATAAATTTGTTACTGAGACAGATTATAAACCATGTAATCTCTACTCACCAAAGCCATTTTACTTATTTTAATGTTTAGTAAGTAACATCTGCTGAATAATAATAATAAAAAGTTTTATAGTCCATATTCTCCATCTTTTTCCATTAACCATTTCATTTAGTTCTGTTACACGTTTAGTTGAAACTTGTGTCAAATCATAGTTTATATTACAGATTATATGATGACCAAGTGAGCTGTGGTGAGTGAAATAAACATCCCTCTGAGAAAAGTGAATTTCCATTTTATTTTCCCACGCCCTACAAACATCCAGAGGCTAAACATTCCGCTAGTACACATGCTCAGTCCTGGGACTCAAGCCTCTCCTGACCAAAGAGACTACAAACATTTCTAAACTAACCATAGCAAGGCACTTTTATTTCTAAAACACGTTTAAAACAGCCACTGCAGACCAAAGTGCTGTAAAATCAAACACAATTAGACAATAAAATACATAAATTGACAAGATAATACACAAATTAATGTAACTGTTAAAAACCCCAGGTGGTGAAAATCAAGCTTTTAATGTTGTTCATATGTCTATGTGGTGTTTTTAATATGCTTTAAGACAAACCATGTGCAAAGTCATAAGTCAACAACACCATTGCTGAATATTTTCTCCTTAAAACTGCAGTGAAAAAAAAAAAAAAAAAAAAAACCCGGGTTGAAATCGCTGGTGCAAGTTCCAAACCTGTATGAATTTCTTTCTTGAACACAAAAGAATATATTTTGAAGAACATGGGTAAACAAAGAGTTGATGGGACCCCATTGAAAAAATACTATGGAAGTCAATGGGGACCAGCAACTGTTTGATCACCAACATTCTTCAAAATATCTTCTTTTGTGTTCAACAGAAGAAAGAAATTCATACAGGTTTTTAAGTAAATTATGACAGAATTTACATTTCTGGGTGAACTATCCCTTTAAGTACAGTAACAAAGTAAATGGTATTTTATTACTGTCCACCACTGAATACTATGAGAACATTTTTAAATGCAGGTCAGCATAACATTATAATTGGCTTATAAAGTTAGAATACTATGTCCTGTGTACATTGTATACGTCTCTCAGATGTGAGGAATCAGAAAAACTATACACTGACACACACACTTGGTAGCATGAACACATTAAATGTGTTGTTTTGAGGGTTAATACAGTCAAGACCACACATTACAATCATATGATTTATATGTGATACTGTAGTGGATTGTAGTCAAGACTCATCTACATGATTTGTATCTTTCCACATACAGCAATATATAGCCTATATATATATATATATATAAAATATAGCCATTCCTGCATTAATAATCATTAATCTTGTTCAAAATATGATGTATTATGCACTGCTGCAATTTACATACAAATACTTTCCTCTGCATTATGTCACAATTGTTATCAAATGTTAGCAATAAAACTGATTCATTGTACAAACAGAATGATCTCTCTCTCTCTCTCTCTCTCTCTCTCTCTCTCTCTCTCTCTCCTTTTTTACAGGCAATACATCTCATTGTTATCAGATCTTCAAAAGCCATGGCCAGTCGCGCAGCCCACCAATAACACTAGAGAATCCAGCAGTAAGAACACCTACTAGTAAATAAAAATGCAGCAATGACCTCCAGTGATAAAACTGCTGTTTGTGTGATCATGGGATTACAAGACATAAATAACATTTTTTTTTTTATTGTAGGTTCTTTGAAGAACTGTCTTTGTCCATTTAGCAGCTTTCTCTTAGTGTGGTTGAGTGACAGAGAATACGTTTTTATTTTTATTTTTTTGTAGCAGTCCTGTAAGAAATGTCCTCCTTTGCTAATCAAAAATGACCCAAATCAGCAACCCATTTCTACTGAACTGTGTGATAGTGCTGCCAAAGATAATTGCCTGCCACATGTAATAGGAATTGATTTTCTGCAGAAAAATCATGCATTATCATTTTCATCACCTCTTCTTGCATATTACCTGAAATGACATTCCCCTTACCCTGTGTTTTCTGACTGACCTTCAAGCGTCCAGCCTACAGTGATTACTGATCACATGCTGAAATATCCAGTCACTCACAATCAGGAACGTATGGGGGTTCTTTCATAGGACACTGATGGCTTTGAGACAAATGCTGTGTTGCCAAGGAGATGTTATTTGAAAAGAAAGAGGCAGTTTTACAAGTTTTTTTTTTCTTTCAGTAATTCTTTTTTCATTCTCTTTTCTTCAGCAGCTAGAAGAAATCTCTTCAGAACAGCTTGACGCATATATTGCGCACCAGTGAAAGGGTAAGTAAGGGTTTTTGTTTGTTCTGAGATACATGAAACAGAACGTACTCTCACAATGCACTTGTCTTGATCAATTCATGAGATTCAAGGACAACAAAAGATAAGGGTAATTTTCATTCCCTTTCTAATTTCCAAGCTGTCAAATGGTTTGAACAGATAAGGGAAAAAATCAATTAACTCCAACAAAACAGCCACCCCTGCCCAGATAATTGGCTAAATTTCTACCTCACAGCGGTCATGTGCCATTTTTATGTATTCTTGTAACAGCATAACCCATGCCAAAGGGTGTTTCTGCAGCAGTGAAGTCAAAAAACAATTAGCCTTTCAACACACACTACAGTCACTTCCCCCCAAAACGCTCACTGGTTCACTTAAAACATAAATGTCCCAAATAAGGATAGGGTGGGACAAAAAATTGCAGCTTTCCCTTCCACTCATCAGACCCCGTGCCTCATCTGTCAGACCGTCACGCTTGTTCGCTCAGTTCAATTCTCATTCCGTTTTTATCGCAGCCTAGCGGAGCCGGTGCGGAGGAATTATCTGCTGTCAGCTCCTGCGCCGGGCTGATAGGGAAACGCAGCGCAACGAGGGCCACCGCAAGGTGAGAGGGACGGCCGCAGGGGGAAGGGAACCAAAAGTCCGGGACCGATGATGCCGTCCTCCACTATGCAGATGTTTGCCTTCATTCTGGCGTTACTGGGGGTCCTGAGTGCCACGGTGGCCACACTGCTACCCAACTGGAAGGTGAGTGCGGATGTGGGCAACAATATCATGACTGCCATCTCGCAGATGCAGGGACTGTGGATGGACTGCACCTGGTACAGCACCGGAGTCTTCAGCTGCTCGCTTAAGTACTCGGTCCTGGCATTGCCGGCTTATCTTCAGACCGCACGCACCACTATGGTGCTCTCCTGCATGATGGCGACAATGGGACTCTGCTTGGCCGCCCTAGGGCTGAAATGTACTCGATGGGGTGGCAGTTATCGCTCTAAGGGACACACGGCTATTTCCGCAGGGGCTTGTTTCATCGTAGCAGGGGTCCTGTGTCTGGTGCCCGCATCCTGGTTCACCAATGAGGTCATCACTACGTTTATGGACTCCAAAGTGCCCAAGAGCAGCAAGTACGAGCCAGGGGCAGCGGTGTACGTGGCGTTCGTCTCGGCAGGATTCCTTTTAGCTGCAGGCGTGATCTTCTGCTTATCGTGTCCTGGAAGGAGAGGCGGTACATTGGATTCGGGCTCGTCCCACCCAGACAAGCCAAAACAGCAGAAGCTGCGCCAGAAGCAGCCGAGCCGTGACCAACAGAAACAGCAGCACTGCGAACAACAGAGTCAGACTGAACCGCCGGAACGAGAGCAGTCACATCGACTCCAAGAAAAGCTACAAGCGGACGATCGTCAGCAAGAGAAGTCGGTGCCGGACAGATTGATCCTGGAGAAGGACAAGCAGTACCAGTCTCCATCTCGAACCCGAATTCAAGATCCCAAGGCCGTCTATAGTCTGCACGACTACGTGTAAACAACTGTCATCGACTCCAGGAGCATGAGTATTTAGGGCGTTCTTGATTCTCAGACTGCCTTTCTTTGTGAGCGGCGAAAAGAGGAGGGGAAAAGCAGTGGAGCAGCAGGAGGAATAATGACTTTGATGCCGTTATCAACCCTTCTCATCTGTGCTTTCGCTTACAGCAAGCGAAACACTGGAGGTATTTCCAAAGCCCCCGGAACAGACAAACTAAGGATTGTGAATCTTCGGGTACATGGTTTTAACTGCAACGGCAAGTAAAGAGGGGTGCCAAATAGTGACGCATCATAAAAATGCAACATAAGAAAAGTATCATGAAGATACTAATGCAAGGACAGTTCTAAAGGTGCATTTGCTTACTAAAGGTTTGAACAAATACAGTTATTGTTGCCCTATCATTTCATTACCATGTCAAAGTAAAACGCAAACTCTCGAGAGTCAATTTTAGCAGCCTTTTGGTGGCTGGAACCATGTGTGATAAGCAAGTTTTAATTCAGAAGCTTGTAGATGATTAATTAGGCAGTATGTGCATGCTGTTTGTAGATAATGCTGTTAATAATGCTGCAAACAGATAATCAAGCTTGCACCTGAGGATGTTCACAACATCAGCTGTCCATTAAATGGTGCGTGTCCTTCAGAAAAGGGATTTTGAAATGTCCAGTCCATATTTTTCAAAGAATGGGGGGGGGGGGGGGGGGGGGGAGAGGCACAGCAGCAGAGATCAGTTGAGGTAATGATGCTCTTTGCTTTTCCATTAGGTTCGCTACGGATGGGTGCACGCTGCTCATTTATTGCGAGCAGACACACACACACACACGCACACACACACATAAGCTTTCCTTCCCTCCCTCGTACTCTTGCTAGAAGGGTAATGGGGGCTTGCACCCAATCATCATGATGCTGTGCGCCAGTGTGTCATGCCTGCAGGAAGTGCAGTTGGTCCTGTTCTAGGGCAAACAGGACGCAGTAACACACTGTTCACACTTTTGTCGAAAAGTAGAACCAAGGTGTCGGAAATCTCAGCGGTGGCTTCAGACTCCCCCGCTGGGCAACAATTACACCTTTGGTCTACGTCTCAATTCGGTCAAACCATCCACAGTATTTTCTGATTGCTATGCTGTTTCCACTTACAGTCAAGCCATTGAATGTATTTTCAAAGAGTCAGTGGCAATGTGCAATATAATGTACAATATTTGACTGAAGCTAATGCTAAGTGTCATTGTCTCTGCTGTTTCTGTCATAACAATGGTCAAGGGCTCTTAATATCTCCAGAGAGACGCCACTGCTTTTCATTTCAATCTCACATATAAGTAGGCTATACATACTGTTCTTTGTGTTTGATTCGCATGTAGAGAATGCTTTAGAAACTGATGCAAAGGCTGAGAGTGACAATGAATTTGAACAGATGTCATTATGTGGCGATCAGAGGTCACGTTAGACTTCCGTATTATATATATATATATATATATATATATATATATATATATATATATATATATATATATATATATAACCTTTATTTAAACAGGAAAAGTCCCGTTGAGACACAGTCTCTTTTACAAGGGTATTAATTAATTTTAATTATTAATTTTGAGGACATGGTTGTAAAAATTCCATCATAATTATTACCTGTCATTTTAATTTTCATATTTTAATGATAAAAAGCCACTTAATAGGCTCTGTTTTGTCCACATTTTCATTTTTATTCACGAACTTACAGGACAAATTATGCATTTATTTATTTATGAAGAGAAAGTTGAGCACAGACCTTATGGTCACTTTTCAGGTTTCATCATGAATGTTTGTCCAACAAATCACAATAATCTTTGTGCTTTGTTACTTTTGATATGAAACAAAGTCTCAGCTTTCAAATTCTGTCCATTTTATCACAAAATTCAAACAATAAATACCGTTTTGGCGCTCTTTAATGTGACGCGAGGGATCACTGTAGCTCCTGAGTTCAAGCAAAGCGGAGCGCGTGTGAACGCGATCAATTCCTTTCTCTTTACTACGTTACAGAACGAAATAAACATGCATGAACATCAAACAAATATATGTTGAAATATGCAGTCAAACTTACCGAAATTCGAATCTCTCATAATCTCTCATCAGTCAGTGTTTCAACCACAGAAAGACTGTAAACAATCATAGTCAGCAAGAGCGCACTCGCCACCAAGTGTACAGAGGTGAGAATTACAGTTACATGTTCCAATACATCAGCCTCAGTCCTTGCACACTGAGTCCGAAATTTTCGGATGCGTTTTTTCGTATTCGTGATTCGGTGGCTCTGAATTGTCAATATACACCATTCAAAATGCTTGCTACGGATGCGAAAAACGAACCTGATCGGATTTTTTTATGACGGACGAAAGTTTCGGAGGCAGTGTGCAAGCGTGACATAACGTGAGGTCGTATTTATATTTTAACGTGCGAAAATTTCGGACTCGGTGTGCAAGCTGCAAGGGCCTTAAATCTGTCAAAATGACGGACGGCTTTCAGATTTTTCCGTCACTGATAAAAAAAACTTACGTCAATGACGGTTAACGCGACCTCTGGTGCCAATGAACCACGTTTTGCTTATAGTCTTGATATCGTCACTGAGGTCCAAAAATCTGAGACCACTGGTGAAATTGAAAATGCTGCTATTTTGCATTATTGCTGCTATTTGCATCATAATATATTTTTTTGTAATAAATTATGTTATCAGCATAACAATTTGAGTGAAAATCTTTTTTTCTTTTCTTACATCTTTATTTTCAGATTTGAATGACCAAAAAAAATAATTCCCAGATATCCATTATGGTCTCAGACCTTTAGACCGCACTGTAAACAGTAGGTTATTTCACTGCAGTCGAATGTGCCTGAAATCCAGTTACTGTCATGCGACACAGAGTTTTTAAATATAACTGTTGCATAAATACCTCATTCTTTGCTACATTTGTAATTCCTCTCTAGCTTATTGTTTTAATATGTGAATATTAAATATAAAATATTATTTTTATTTTTTGCAGGTTGTGTATAGAATGGGATTGTGATTCTTGTGATGTTTAATCTAACGCAACATTTCTAATTTTAATTTACCTTATCCATTATTTTATACCCTTAAAGAATTTCATATGAAGCATTACATAGCAGAGTTTGTTTATATATTTTCTATTATAGCAAATAATGAAATATATTGATGTTATGATGAACCAGACAGTCCAGTGTCTGATATGGGTCACGTTTAAAAGATTCGGAAGCTGGGTTCTTGTGGTGTGAATGCTACCACACGTACTGTACATTACATTTGAGAGACAAATATGGACAAATACTTATATTTGAATAAAAACTCTTCTTCTATTATGACACAGCAAATGTTGACTATATAAGACCCATTTGCCATAACATTATGTAGGCACAACAAACTGCTTTATTTAATTGCATTTGTCATTTTGAATTCTCCATTTTGACTTGACAAAATAAGGGCTTTGTTTAGTCTATTTATAAACTTATGTGTGGCCAGTTATCATGAGGAATCAAATCCAATTAAAGCACATGTACAGCAGAACTTGTACGTTTGATTTTGTCATGTACCGACTCCAGAAAACACCGCAAGTGCAACACCTTCTATTCTCTCATTTCTGCCCATTATGAGCTAATGTTAACATCGAGGACTTTTTGTACAACTGGCTCTCCTATTTCACATCATTCCCTCTTTGTTGTGAGCTTGTGATCTGACTGCAGATGCCTCCTCATAATGGGGGTGTGTGTGTGTGTGTGTGTGGTACGAGGTGTCTTGGTTGGCTGCTTTGGCCAGGAGTCATGCCGGTCCAGATGATAATCTGCATACTCCTCTGTGAGTGAATCCAAGCATCAAATAAGCTCCATTTACACAGCTGACTGCCCGTCACACAGTGTGACCACTTCATGATAAATCCAGCCACACTTCACACACCCCCTCTCACTGATCACACTAAGGTTAAATCAGCTGTCATATTCATCTGCTACTTCACATGTGCTTTGTTTACACAGATGGAGACATTGTTTATTCTCGATCACGACACTGAAATTGATTCTACAATTCAAATGCTGAGAGTAATATTCATCAAAAGAATAAAAGCTGTGCCTCATTGTGTTTATGAGCTCTTGGGATCAGAAACAGTGACATTCATTTTCCCACTGTATGTCTTTATTCTTCTTTCCATGAATTTGGTGCTGCATACTTCAAATCTGAACCCTAAAAAGCGGCACATGTCATATATTGATATGTGGTTTTCTAGGGACTTAATCATTAACATGATCAATACTCCCCCCAACTTTCATTATTTATGGTAAATTGTTCTGAAAATGTGTGTATCAAGTATGATAGAGCAGGTACGTTTTATTTAAATCATCATTATAGGCCTACTGCTTTGTATCATGGTGTATTATACTCACCAAAATAAAAATGATCATCAAATATTTTAAATATTAAATTAAATGAATTATATAAGATATATTTAGTCTGAACTGATATTTAAATCCATTTTTAATTATGCATCTGGCTCTAAATAAATCTTGTTGTTGACTACATCATTGTTTTTGCTACTATAACCTTATTTATATTTCAGTAATTCATATATATATACATCACATTTTTGGGAGATCAGTAAATTGAAACATAAAAGCCGGATGTATATATCAGGGTTTTTTTTTTTACATATGTGACCCTGGGTCACAAAACCAGTCATAAGTCGTACAGGTATGTTTGTGGCAATAGCCAACAATACATTGTATGGGTCAAAATTATTGATTTTTCTTTTATGCCAAAAATCATTAGGATATTAAGTAAAGATCATGTTCCATGAAGATATTTTGTAAATTTCCAACCATAAATATATAAAACATTTGTTTTTGTGAGTGAATGCAGCACAATCTCAAACAGAAATGGACAAATATCCATGTATGTAATGTATCTCGTCCAAATATTGTCATATCCTAAGAAACCATACATCAATAAAAAGCGTATTTATTCAGCTTTCAGATGATGTATAAATCTCAATTTAAAAAAAAATTGTCCCATGTGACTGGTTTTGTGGTCCAGGGTCACATATGTCTGAATGTTCAATAACTTGGTTGCAAAAAACAATAACTACAGCTACAAAATGTTTGTTTTTTTCAGACTATTATTTCATATCTCAGGCTTAATCAATAACAAACCATAATTTGGTACCAAAACAAGCCCCTACCTGTGAAATGTAGGCTAATTTTGCGACACTGATATGTGCACTATACTGTATATATATATATATATATATATATATATATATATATATATGTATGTATGTATACACACACACAAAATATATAGTCTCAATCTCCCCATTTCAGATTTGTGATGTTAGCAATAAGTAAAAAAAGGAAAAAACAAATAAACAAACACTCACTTGGTGGCAGAATACATGCAGGAATGGATTATTTCCTGTTATAATTAAATTCCTGTTCAATTATAAATTAAATTTCTAATGGTTTATTTATTTATTGGTCATTTTATTTATATTCAATATTATATTATATAATATACTGTATATATTATATAATTATAGTATATATATATATAAAAAAAAATCTATTGTTTATACAGATGACCAGTGTGCACTTTTAATGAAACTATGTAAACACAATCTAGTTGCGACATATGAAAGTGTTTTAATGAGTGAGCTCTGCTGTGAACAGCTCTGTCGCTTCAGACAAGTATGAGAACGGCTCCTGCGAGGCTCAACACAAAAGCTCCTCCATCTGTCTCACATAATGAGCTAAATGATCTAACACATTTAAAAGGGGTCACTTTGCAGGTGTGCAATGTTGAAGTGGTGTATTTTTAGTGCTCAATTTGACATTATGACAAATGGCGTTTGACTTCCCTGCAGGCGATAACAGAACAGAATCAATTCCTGTGTGTATTCTGCCACCAAGTGACAGTTTCCCCCCCTTTATTCATCTATTGCTTTATTGCTATAGGCAAAACCTTACACCACAAAACTAAAATAGGGAATGAGTCTAGAACAGAAAGTGTATTTTTAACTACATAGGCCTGTTTGAAACCACCATAAATAACCACTGTGACTTATTGTATAGGACAAGGATGGGCAACGTCGGTTCTGGAATCTTGCTCCAATCCTAATCAAACACACCTGAATTACCTGAACAAGCTAATCGAAGGCTGCATTCGAAATCACATACTTCCCTACTATATAGTAGGCGAAAAAAGTATGTGAAGTCACTGGCTTCCAGTAATGGCGAGTCTAGTTCCAGCGGAAGAGTGACCTCTGACCCGACACGTCGTATTGACAAACGCGGAAGCGCAGATGATAGAGCAAAACAAAACACCGTTCACGAATTAAAAGTCTAAAATGAGAATTTTTACAGAGAAATGTTGGGGGAGCTTCAGTTTGTTGCCCAGCTCTATTTGATTGAACCGCAAGAGTCATCTACTCTCACCTATGCTTACGCTACTCCAACATCATACATCATGCGTCGGGTCAGAGGACACTCTTCCACCGTAATTCGACTCGCGTACGGCCGTTACCGGAAACCAGTGATTATAGTTTATAAAGTTATAAATATGAATATTTTTCTTACAAAAACATAATTTCCATTTTTGGGTCAACTAACCCTTTACATCAGTAGGCAGGCAAGTCTAATAATTGCATATAATAAATCTAATTTAATTAAAGTCATATATAATTTTATATGTATAAAATGTTTACAGATGGCATTCAAATAGCCTATTATATGTATAAAATATTTATACAGATGGCATTCAAATAGCCTATAATTTTACATTTTAAAGCTATAATGACTTATTTTATTCTCAGAAGTTAAAAAAAATCTAGATATTTTAAACAAATATTTGTAAAATATACATCCTTATGTTCATTCTACATTGTGTTATATTGATCAGTAACGGCAAATAATCACATTAATTGTGTAATTAATTAATAAGTTAATTATTCATTTAAAAGTCTTTAATAAATTCACAATATGAAATGTTTTATGATTAATCAATGGTGTATTTTATATGGTACAGTAAATGTAGGGGGAATGTAACTGAATTTACCATGAATACTAAACAAATAAGACAGCCACCATGAGGATAACAAAGAGAGCATTCCTTACCAGTGGTGATGGCAGAAACACAAAGAAACATAATTAGGATTTATTTCACACTAGATAACCATGATTCTAAATATGACAATCATTATAACGAAAAGCTGTGCTGTTATATTTTAGTCCTGTCACACCCTACTAAAAAGGTCTTCCATGACAAATCTGTCCTTGGAACTACAGGATATTTACAGTACCTTCTTCAATCTCTGAGAGTGACTGTGCAGATGAATCCACTAGAGGGCACGATTGACCGCGATTTCAACTGTCAGATCTTTGATTCCGCCATATCACAATTCATCACCATTACTTTTAAATGTATTATATGACAAAGCTAACAATACCTCAATCCTGTTTCTGTTGAAATATTGTGATAGGCTATTAAGTAGCCTATTTACTAAAACTATTGTGTGTTCACTGTCTGTTGGCTTTTGGCTTGCTTAGTTGGGGACATTTAATATTCAACAATATTATTGATCTGCCTTACTTAAGGTGGACGATGACGCAATTTTCTTCTAGAAACAAACTTTGTTGTATTATTTTAATGCTATCACTGTGAAGCTGCTTTGATACAATCTGTATTGTAAAAAGCGCTATATAAATAAAGGCAACTTGACTTGACTTGACCACTTAGATTTCAGAAGACACCATAAAATCTCTATGTTGTTTATGTTCATTATTATTGTAATGTTATGTGCTTTGAGACATGAGGTAGTTTAACGCTGTGTCTTGTGAGCATCTGTGTGTGAGTGCCTTCATATGGTTTGGAGGAAGCGTGGCTTTGGACGTCGATTCGCAGGGAGGGTGGGATCGTTTAAATGCTAGCAGGCTAACGTTAGCATTTCCCAGATCACCTACTGCACCTTTAAACTGTCTGAAAACAAAACAGGGTTCATAAACTGTCTAAATATGTTCACCATAAGCCGTTTTTCCACCGTGGGAACTTTCCCCAGGAACTAGAGACTTTGAGGTGGTACTCTGTGTGTTTTGACCGCAGGAACCAGGGTCAAAATGACTTTAAAAATCTAAATGACCGGATAAAAATTTCCCCCTCAGAAAGCCCTGCTAAAAGTCTGTTGCGGTGCGTGCAGTAAGAGATGTTTGCTATTTGAATCAACAATGGAGTTTAAAAAATACGACCGATGGACAAGACAACGAGGTTCAGGCTTTATTAAGCTTAAATTCATAGGATGAAATCCAGCGGGAACTGGAAAGAAACAGCCTTCGTCGCGCTACAGTGACACAATCGGCCTTCGAATGCGGCCTTCAAAGGATGCAGCCTCAATATCATACATTTAAATGCGTTTACAAGGCAGGGATAAACTGATGCTGTATTGAAAGCTTGAAAAGATCAGACTACTGTATATCAATGCAAGTGAATCACTTCAATTTAAATAATTTATCTAGGTTCACAGAGAGCTCAAAAGAAAACATATAAGCTTAAAGCTTGTATTTATTGAATATATTTATATTAATTTAAATGCAAAGATTAAAATAAACTGTTAATTCATATAATAACCATATGAATATACTATGTGAATTCAAATAATTATAATTAATGTAAATGTATTAAATAATTAGCAGCAAAAGATAGGAAATTTTGTCTCTAATATTCTTTTACTATAAACTGCTTTCATTTTGAGTGAGAGATACAGGAGGAGTGGCTTTATTGCATCAGATACATGTCACTTTACTCACAGCTGACTGGTCCAGTTTTACCTGGGTAGCAACTGAAACCGGCTTCATGCAACAGGCCTCTGGGTTTATACCTCTCCCATCAACAGTCAGTGCAGCTACTCCATTGTCTCTTGAGGCAAGAAAAAAAAAACATGTATTTAGTCTTATCATGAAAAAAATGCTGTAAATTGTTAAAAGTAATACTCACTGCTATTTTTTTTTCCATACTATGGAAATCAGTGCAACTGCAAGTCCCCCTGTAGTTAATAATTTTATCCTTTAAAACAAAAATGACACATTTAAATGTTTATTTTTTTCTTTGAAAAAAGTATTCATGTCATAAAATAGCTTGGATGTAACTCTACACCCTTGCTTCATTTAATATACGCGTAATCATGAATATGCAGATTAGCCCCGCCTCCACTCAGATCCACTCGGCCAACTTACTGAGGTAAACACTGTTCTTTTACTGTCTATGGGTAAACACTGCACAATGGTATGGCTCTTTACAACGCTGGACACATAACGGTAATTAGGCTAATGTGATTAGCCTTTAGCTTGACTATGTTATCAAAAAATAATGTGTTGCTAATGTTACAGAAACCATGTTCCTGTTCCCATCTCAGAATCAGGCAGCTGCCTTCTAACAATCATCAGAAACTTTGAACAACTCAGAACATCAGTGGAGAAAGACATAGTTCATCACATCATCGTAATAATAAACATCATACACTCGCTATATTGCTAAGTCTACCCGATTTTTCATATCAACAGAAAAATATACCTGGATAAACTGGCATCTCTCGAGACTCCCCTGCTTTGCAATTAATGATATGCTAAAGCCCGCCGGCACGTTGATCTGATTGGTTACAAAGTTGTTTCTGACGTCAGAAACACCAGCGATTACAAACTGCGTTCTTGAGACTGCCTTTGATTCACTGCAGTTTTAAAGAGAAATACACTGCAGCAGGCTTGATCAAAACAGTATTGCACAGTACATCCACCACTAAAGCCTTTTTCCTAAAATGAGCAAGCGGATGGTGAGCGTCTTTTTAAAAAATGTGGGGTCAAAATGTTGGTATTATGAGTAAAACAATTTATGTATAAATCATTCTAAATCATACATGTTTTTTTTTTTTTTTCAATCATGTAAAAATGCAAAAAGTTTTGTGTGATGTGTAGGTTTAGGGGTCGGATTAGTGTAAGGGGATGAAATATACAGTTTGTACATTATAAAAATCATTAGTTCTATCGTCATTAGTTCCCACAAAGACTGTGTGTGTGTGTGAGAGAGAGAGAGAGAGAGAGAGAGAGAGAGAGAGAGAGAGAGAGAGAGAGAGAGAGAGAGAGAGAGAGAGAGAGAGAGAAGATGAAACTGTGCAGATGAATCCACTAGAGGGCGCAATTGACCGTGAAATCACGGGTCAGATCTTCTGTTCACTGTCCCAAACTATTTCAAGACCGATAATCTAGAAGATCATCAACATTTTGCTTGCCATTAATGATGGAGCTTCCAGATTTAAAACAATATTCTCTCAGCTATAAGCAAAGTTTACAATAAGGCATATAACTTAAACAAATCAATTTATTCAATAACATTTTAATTAAATGTGTCTTTTGTTGTGTATTTAGCCTATGTATCTCCGTATAATCAACACATTCATTTCAATATAAGTCAAGTCAAGTTAAGTCTTTTATTGACTTTAATTAGAGCCTACTTGTGTATAAATGACACACATGGTTCAATCTCAGGGATTTCTGCAAAAAGGGTTTCATTAGTCATAATATTTGAAACATTTCACTCGTTTTAATGTGGGAAACAAAATCATATATATATATATATATATATATATATATATATATATATATATATATATATATATATATATATATATATATATATTATTATTATTATTATTATTTTAATGTTTATTTTTGAACATTATGTTTAAATTTATATTGACCTAACATTGCACTGCATGCCCCCCATTTTTATTTAATAAAATAAAAATATTATTCTTAGCATAAAGATGATCTATTAGCCACTCAAGCCACTTTCAAGTGTTTTATGGGTTTGTCATAATTTGGTCAACTCGAGATTTTTTACTGAATATCTACAATATCGATCAGCAATAAAGTAGGCCCTATAATAAAATAATTAAAGCCCGCCGTACATATAGGCAAGTCAACGACATGGCCAAAATAACAGCATAAATGTTTTTTTTTTGTCCTATAGTCTGTTGCGTGTCGGCGTCATATAATAGTGTTCCTCTCCCAGAGGCAAAAACGGTAACCAAAACATCATGTTTTATTGATGAATCAGACTTTGCTCTGGGCTCTGTACAGAGTTATTTCTTCAGTGTGAAGCGATATGCCATTTATCATTGTTCATCTGCTTTAAGTGATGGGAAGAAGACTTCAAGATGCCTGTTAATTGTGCTTCACATCTATTTTTAAGATAGTTTTAAGGTTTTAAGTTTATAGGCACATACCTAAAATTGTTGTTATAATTCACAATGTCTTAAGTCTAAGATTCCCTACATTTTTTAGACTAACACACCTTTATGTGATTGGACTTTTAATTCAAAAACTTATAGTAAATGAGACAAACTAATATAGCCCATGTGACAACTAGCCCCTGTATTGTTTTTAGGCGTATTTCCCCCGTATATGTGCATATCTGGAGCAGGTGTCGTGAAACCTGTCCTAACCCCTGTCTCTTTTACATTCTTCAGGTCCACTGTAGACCATTAGGTGGCGCTATTGGCTTAACTGAAACAGGACAAACACGTGCTGGGGGCCTATAGCACTCCAGATTATCTACCATAAATCTGAGCAAATGGGATCTGCAATGTATAGGCTACAGATAGGTGTATACATTGTTATTTTGTAAATTAATAAATGCAAAAGACAGCAAAGGATATTATGGTAGAAAAAAAACACTTTTATTTTATTATAGTTTTGTAGTCAAATACAGCACCAGTTTCTATTGTTTCGCCACATTGCTTTTATTTCAGTAAAGTTGCAATTATAAATACAGGATCTCCCCACAACATTGTAAAAAGCTTTCAAACTTTTGTTCATTTGTTTTTACACTAACAGTGATGGCTAATACCAAGTTACAGAAATGTAAAAATATTATTCACTGTAAAAATAAGTCATGACAACATATGTTTTTACATTACATTAACTCATCAAAACAACTTTTTTAAGTTATACAAGATTCAACTATTTTTTAAGTCAGTTTAATGTAATTTAAGTTTAAATGTCTTATACAATCAAGCTGATTGTTATCAAAAAATTGTATGCAGCTATTTGTTTTTACCGTGTTATAACGGTGAAAAAATGGGAAACGCTACAGTAAAAATTATGTTACCCTATACATATAAAAAGTTTTAGCTATGAATTTTCATAAATATTTACAGCAAAAATCTTTTTTTTAGATGACGAAACAATGCATGTTCTAAAATTAAAACGTTACATTTATTTCACCTCATAATTTACAGTGTAAATCTGTAAAAAATGACGTGCAGGAGTCTCTGTGTGACGCATCACTTTTATGATATTATATTCATCATCAGTTATATAAGCTACATTGGAGAGTTTTATATAGTGCACTGGTGTTTATTGCATTATTTCACCAAGCGTCATACGCTGTAAAAAAAATCATGGTCAAAAAGTTAGGACAACATATTTTTACATTGCTTTAACTCATCAAAATAAGTAAAGCAATTTTCAAGTTACTCAGTTTTTAATCTGTTTGATGTAATTTAAGTTGTAATGACCTAAACACCCAAGGTGATTGTACTTAAAAAAATTAAGGCAGCAACTTCTTTTTGTGTGTGTGTTACCCTGGTGTTTAGTGTTTGTAGCTCTTTGAACCTTTAATTCAGCATGTGCTCTTCTGTAAATATTGGTTACATCAGTAAACTATATTTTATGGTACAAATCAGATTTTAGTTTAAGCAGGCTATGCTGGAATATTATTTTAGGTTACACTTTATTTTAAGGTGTCGTTGTTACAGTGTAATTATATATTTAAGTACTGAGTAGGCTAATATTAAGCAACTATGCACTATAGGGTTAGGGTAGGATACGGATTTGGTTTAGGATTACAGTAGATGCATGTAATTATGCGTAAGTACATGTAACATATGTAACAAGGACACTGTAAAATAAAAGTGTTACCTTATTTTATTTAATGAAACATTGGCATATACGGTTTTGAATTGAAACAAACGAGCACCAACATGACATCCCATAGTGTCTAAAACGTTGTCATCGTAATGTCGGTGAATTTCTAGCAGCCAAAGTTGCCGTTTTCCCAGTAAGTTTGGTAGTTTTCGTTACTGGAGGGCATGAAGACCCCTCTGTACCCAGACTGCCGCCACTAGTCGCCCCCAGCGCCACGCGTCACATCACGCCCGTACTTGAACTTGAATCCCATTCCATTCTTCAGAGGCAACCCCTGCCACACACACACACACACACACACACACACGCGCGCGCGCGGGCGCTGGGTCCTCCCTGAGACGTGATTGCTCGGGTCCTGATTGATCTGGAGAGGAGGTGTTGTCTTCAGAGGTTGAGCCATTCTGCGCTCTGATGCCAAAGCGCACATGGAGGACTGTGCCAAAGACTGCGCTCACCTGGCGAGCCCGCCGTCCACGGATCTTGGATTTCCATTATAACCGGACAACAACTGTTTTACGACTTTTTAACAGAAAGAATACGTGCATTTAAAGACTCGGAATCGATGTCGTCAGAGGTTGTCGTCGGAGTGATTTCCTCACATCGCTGTCTCAGGTTAAGTGGCACTTAGTTACCGCTTCACAACAGCCGAGACCAATTTATTCTGTTCTGAGAGGACAAGTGTTCGTTTGAGCCGTTGATAACGACCCGCGAACGCAGTGGGAACAATACCTGGACAGTGGAGGAAAGTTTGGAGAGCTTCGGGAGCATTAGTCCGAGTGTCCGTGAGATGCTGCTGTGAATGCGGGGCGATGTCCCGACGGAAGCAAGGAAACCCACAGCATCTGTCCCTCACACAGAGGGAGAACCGACCGAGTGAGTAGCCTACACACACTGTCTCCTACATACTTCATCAAAACTTTCTTTCTTTCTTTCTTTCTTTCTTTCTTTCTTTCTTTCTTTCTTTCTTTCTTTCTTTCTTTCTTTCTTTCTTTCTTTCTTTCTTTCTTTCTTTCTTTCTTTCTCAAGCGCAGAAGGTGTAACCAAAACAACAATCATTATCAGTTAGTCAGACTGATATCTGTAAGTAAACGCGATTAGCTTTTTTTAATGTAGCACTGCTAGTGTTACACGTTTATGATTATCAGCACATAAACCATATATAAGTACTTTTTTTTTTTGCCTAATGTAATTATGTGCACTATACTATTATTACAGTTTTATTTATCGATAATCGATAACAGTTTGGGGCCTGTTAGTTTTTATTGTTTATGTCAGTCAATCACTATGATGATACTGTGGATGATTCACATTTACTGCGAATAAATAATTTGAAAAATTTCCAAGTTCTAAATATAATTCATAGCTTACAGTCACCCAAAATACCGAGAGACCCCCACGCTCATCTGCTCTGTCCCACCTCAGCACACACACACACACACACACACACACACACACACACACACACACACACACATAGCTTGACAAGTTTATTTTTATGTTGTTTATTTAAAAGGCCAAAACGTTGCTAAATAGCCTGCCGTTCATTTACATCTAAAAACAAAGTGCTTATACGTTTATAATTTGTAGTGTATTTTTATTATAATCTCTGTTTTACAATATCAGGGATCAGATGCATGGATGTTGATCATTCATCGTTCATCCTTAATTTAGCCTTTTATCTAAGATGCTTTACACACTATTTCTTGTAAAACTTTATGTAAAAGCGTCAAGTGCTCTAAACCCTTATTTAAGTTTTCTTTTGCTCAGTTTTTTTTATTCACCTAAAAGCTTTTTTATTTTGCACAATAAAAAAGAAGCATAAATTAGCTGAATAAATTATTCAGAATTACACAATGCAACCTAATCTGTCTACTTTATAAAAGCTCAGTGATATAATCTCCACAAAATGTTCATAAGCGTTTCCAACACTGATTGTAGCCACAAACAATAAAAGACCAGGAAGTTTTTATCCCCCCATTAATAATACTTTGCATATCATTGATATGAATTATCCCGTACTCCAGTAACAAATTGTATTGACTGACCTCAAGATGCATTTAACAAAATAATTCATATTACAAATTATAAAAAAAAAAAAAAAAAAAAAAAAAATCTAACTTGACATTTTTATGCTCAGTGCTTTTTGCCTTGTTATTTATTTAGTCATTTCTGGTTTCACTGAGAATGTGTGTACAATGCGAAGGCGTGCCTTCCTGAAAATATCTGATTCAGTCATGAGTAGATGGTCTTTACACGTCAAATTTGACACTGTTTATGATGTTGGCGTTTTCAGAAAAAGTGAAGACAGGAGATGAGAAAAATGTGTTAAAGGAGTGGGTGGGCTTATAGAGAGCCGGTGGCCTTTAAATTCAAAACCACTGCTAGTCAGCCAGTTCATTTCACCTGATGTGGTTTATTTAGCAGCTAGTTTGCTCCCCCCATAGTTATTGTTTCTGGTTTCTTTCCAGTTTTATTGATTAACAACAAACATGAAAACGTCGTGTACATAGTGCTTACTAACCTGTCCAGTGTATGTTTCAGTGTGCAAATGTGTTGAGCAGAATAATTATACTGTGTCTCAAATACAAACATCATTAGTCTGGCAGTAGTGTGTGTCGCTTGGCAAATGTGCAGTTTACATTGTGCGCTCTATACACTCCATCGCATGTGTACAGAGCGTAAACCGACACTTTTTTAAAGTGGACTCGGCTCAGGTTTGCACGCCACCCTCCACCCCAGCCTTCACGGGGCAAGATCCTCGCGCTCTTTCAGGGGTGTCTGTCCGCAGGGGAAAACCCAAAGGTGCCCTCATTTGGCTATGTCAATGCTCTTGGCACAAAAACATGTTGGTTAGCTGGAGGTTGCACAATAGAGAGAGCGACAGGACCTATAGATCACACTCAAGGAAACAAGAATATCCACATACTTCCCGTCTTGAAATAAACGCGGGGTGCACTCTCCGCCCGCAGGTGTGCGCATTAGAAAAAGACGTTTCGAGCCGCGACCTAAAATGGCAGGGCTCTCGTAGATGCAAAATACGGGCTCTTGAGGAAGTCTTCGAGACGAAAGCGCTCGTATTTAGATTTCCGCAACGGCAGCCTCAGTTGAAACTCATTAGTTTTTCTTCATAAGAAGCATGTGAATTATGTGAACATGTATGATTCATTACATCTCTGCTTTTTTTTTTTTTTTGGTGGGTCGGTTGTGGGTGGGGGCCGTCCATTAGGGCCCTCACTGGCTTTTAAAATG
This sequence comes from Squalius cephalus, assembly GCF_949319135.1. Lineage (NCBI taxonomy): Eukaryota > Metazoa > Chordata > Actinopteri > Cypriniformes > Leuciscidae > Squalius > Squalius cephalus. Next base: position 18,977,977 of record NC_137133.1, read on the forward strand.
CTAAAACGACTCTTGCTTTGAATGTTCACATGACGTTTTCCGTGATCTTTTAGTGGCCGCTGGTCACCGTGAACCACTGGACCTCTGTGCCTTTGATTTCTGAGAGTGGAAAGGGTCACATCAGCCTTTTACAGCTGGCTGACTTTTTTTTAGGAGTGATTTTATAGCACTCTCCAGCCTCTTTGTGTGTGTGTCAGCACAGCCTTGGAGAGAACTTCTTTCACAGACCGTGTGAGCCGAGAGCTGTTTGATGGACGTGCGGTTACCCGCTGATCGGACTCGTCTGACCTGACTTGGCAAATATTATAGGCGAGTCTCTGTTCGGTTTATTTCACGAGTGTCGTATTTGCTGTTTTGCACAGCTTCAGTGGAGTGTAAGTGTGCACGGTTGAAGCTGATAGGGGGTGCTGTAAGTCCTTACGAGAGGGAAAGTGATCGTGTGTGTGTGTGTGTGTTTTCCTTGAGAATCTGATTACTGCCTTCAGGAACCATGATAACTGTATTTATAATGGTTAATACCCTAAATTGCTATCTCTTCTCCCAAGTGTATCATTCCCACAACAGGCTCAGTATAAATCTCTTATCTTACGCTAAAGGTAATTAATTCAGTTTATTGCTGTATAGACTTCACCCTGGGGAGCAGTAATATAGACGCTGTGCTCCTAAACATTTCACGTCCTCGCCTACACTAACTTTTTAAAACAATGTTTGTGGTTCTGCTTTCAAATATAGAGCTTTATGGGAGACTTCAGTCACTAGCGCACACGTGCATTTCAGAATTGTGCGCATTTGTTTGGCACACGTCCAGAAGCAGTTGAGAGTGTATAGGCCTTAAATGAAGATAAGCATGTCTGCATATGGAATTTTTTTTTTTTTTTACTTGCACCTGTGAGCTCAGAAATCACAATTAGGCAAAGTCTTTTCACACATGCTGAAGACATTAACAGATCCTCAAATATATAGCACTCACAATCTGTGAATTGTGCTGAATGCGCTCTGTGATGTTTGTTGTCTGCTACGTGTGTTTATTTTTATTTATTATTACTTTAATCCAGGGCCATAACCATCATCATAGATTTGACCTCAAATTATTCATTATATAGAATTATTCATAATTAGGCAAATTGTTGATGAGTATGGATTTTTTTTAATGAGTAGTTCATAAACGTTTATCTTTGCTTCCAACACAAATTACTCTAATTACTAGTGTTATTAAAATGTTTTTTTAACAGGATAACTAGACTTTTTTTTTTCTTCCTGAGGGTTATTCACTTTTTTTTTTATAGATTGTTTCATTACACACTTTGTATTCTTAGTGTTATGTATACGTACGTACTGGTTTCCTCTTCGTGTACATATTTTAAGTGGGGTTCAAAAGTCTGAGACCACTGCATTTTTTATTATTATTTTTATATTATTGTATATCAGTTTCAGTGAAATGTTGATTAAAACAATAGATGCATTTTTTGAAAATCTATTTTGTATGCCCCACCTTGGCTTTAAGAACAGAAGCACTTTAGCTGCATAAGCTGCTCCATTTGTGCAAAACCTGATTTTTTTCCCAGTATTATTCGAGAATGTTTCAATGATCGTCTGACACTTCAGTGCAAATCAAATCTGACTATTTGTTCCAAAGAGTTTGCATGGTCAGTGTCACAAATGAGCTTTTTTGATCATTGCCTTAGTGAAGAATCTTAAATCAATCTCAATCATTATATATCATGTTTCTTTGTTTTAAAATGGACTGTTTATTTCCTAATTTGAATTAGATTGCATATCTATGGACCTTTTTATTCCCCTGAATAGTGAGCAAATATCTGTAAATTTACAGTATTATTATTATTAATAGAAACCCTAGCTGATGATGTATGTAATTGATAATATCAGCCTTTAAAGGTGTATGTTTCGGCGTCTGATTGAAATATCACACCACACACATCATCTGCTGTACACCTGTGGCTCCCACAACCCCCTTCTCCTGTCGAGTCCGCTGCTTTCGTCTGGCCTGTTCGGGACGGCTCCCTCCCAGCGCTCAGTTCCGTGGCATTGGACTCATTCCAAGTCCACGATGTTTGTGTTCTCCTCCTTGGCGTTACTCCACTGCTCCGCTCTCGAGAGCCGAGTGTGTGGCAGCGGCCCGGTGTGTGTGATGTCGGTTTATATCTGTTTAGATATCACATGCTGCCGAAACTGACTTCAGTCAAGGGTTCCTAAAGCTTCCTCTCAGCTGAACCCCTTAGATGTAAAATATTTACTTAAGGTAATAATAACTTAATAATTTAACGACACAATCATATGTTCACGGTCCTCTGATGTTGATTTTCATGATTTGTTATCACAAGTTTTTATCTTTTGTCAAATGAACAAATGATAATTAATGTGGTTCAGATAACATAATATTTTTAGTTTGTTTTCATTAAACCAATGTTCTTCATTGTATTAACTCAAAAAAATTTATTTCAATGAACTCAAAATTTTAAGGCAACTTAGTTTTTTAAGTTAAACCGACAATACGTTTTTTAACAGCGTGTAAATAAACAGATCAAATATTTCATCTTTTTTAGTTGTAAGTGTTTTATTTAGTTTGTTTTCATTTTTAAATTCTTTATATAAATTCTTTGGCTGCACGGCAAAAATCACAGTGAAAGTGTTATGACATTTCATCTCGTATGAAAACTACAACTAAAAGTATATTTCAAGTCAAATCAAGTCTCCTTTATTTATATAGCGCTTTATACATTGATTGTTTTTAAGCAAGGTAACACTTTATTTTAGTGTCATTGTTACATATGTTACATGTGGTTACTAATAATAACTATAAATTATGCATAATTACACGCAACTAAACTAAACCAATCCAAACCCTAACCATATAGTAAGTACATGTAGTTAATTAATATTACTCTGTACTTAAATGTATAATTACAGTGTAACAAGGACAGCTTAAAATAAAATGTAACCCTATAATGTTAGGAATAGGTTTAGTTTAGGGTTAGTTGCATGTAGTTCTGCATAATTTATAGTTGTAATGTGTAACAAACAAGGACACTTTAAAATAAAGTGTTACTGTTTTATTTCAATTAATTGTGGAGCCATTTCTTTTTCTTTTTTTTACATTCAATTTAATTATTAGCTTTTCATCAACTCACAAACCCCATGGGAAACCCTGAACTGTATGATGTCAGATGTTCTAAATTTAATACAGATCAAGATATACTGTTTTAAAAGAACTCCAAATATCAATTTGTCACTAAATGCCCCAAGGGATTGTGGGTCACTGTGCTGAGTCAAAAAAAAATGCTACAGGAGTCAAGTTACTGTCGCTCTTCCCAGGACTCTGTTGAAGATTGTGTTTGTCTCTCAGGCAGAGACTGGAGTTGACTTGCTATCGGATCTCATACTGCTGCTGTTTTTTCTCTCTCTCTGTGAATCTGTTTTGTATCTCATTGTGGTTTTGTGTGTTGAGTCAGATCCATTTCGCAGCAAATAGTTGACTGTTTCGTCATCGATAATAATTTGGGCGTCGAGATGCCAAACAGGGAATTTCGAGAGGGTGCGAAATGACAAAGATGAGGCTGGTTTTCACACATGAAAACGGCTGTTTGTGAGGCTCCTTAACCACTGTTCCCAAGGTGCACCTGCGATGTGAGGCGACCCGTGCCTGAGAGCGTATTTTGAGGCTGTTTTGTGGCTTTTGCGAGCACTAGTTTGTCTGCTGCGATATACCTGTATGGTGCATGTGCACCTCTCCAACATCCGTCCAGCGTGCAGAAAAGTAGACCGGAAACACAGATACCACTGCAAGACTGCGACTGTACTACTTGCCACACACACACACACACACACACACACCCTCCACTCATCTTACTGTGCAACTCACAGGTGTTCGTCTATGCTGTGTGAGCTGCGAATTTCGCTTTTTTGCGGACAGTATTAGACACAGAGGACCATATCGACATATCAGTTCCAGAAAGAAATGCTTGAGACAGTTTTGAGATTGTAAATATTGACTTTGTAAATATTTGAGAGTCCGTTTTCCTTGATACTAGTGCTACTGTAAAAAAAAGGCTGCTGCCTGTCAACTTGGATGTTTAAGTTGTGTCAACTTAAATTACATTAAACTGACTTAAAAATTATTTGAATCTTGTATAACGTTGAAAATCGGTTCACTTATTTTGATGAGTTAAAGCAATGTAAAGAAAAAAACATGTCATTACTTATTGATCATGTCATTTTTTACAGTAGCTTGAGATTATTTTTTTATTAACAGATTCTGTCCGTTGCTTTTTTTAGACACTCGCAGTGATTTGTGAGGATAGCTTGCAAATGTGTGTGGAACATTTTGGTCCATGAAGTCGTTTAAAAGAACTAATTTGTCGTCTACTGAGTCTACGGTACATGCAATTCCCCGACAGGCAAGTTAATCATGTCTGGACCAGTTTGATATAGCCAGACAAAAAAAAAAGCAACAAATTTGCAACTCACAATAACTGAAGAGCAAAAATCACAGACACACCAATAGCAATTTGTCATTTAGAAACCTGACAGGTCCTTTAATTAGTTAAACCTACTATTTTAAAGTCAGCCTAGTGAAGGCAAGGCAATTATTTATAATATTCCACATTTTATATAGAACACAATGTTAATTCAAAATGCTTTACACAGTCATAATAAAGTAAAAAGAGCTATAAAGAGAGATATAAAAGACATATAAAAGTTAAAGCAAAAAAATAAAAAATAATTTGTCATTACTTTTTCACTCTCATGTCATTGCAAATGGATGCGTTTTTTTCTCTCCATAGAAATCAAAAGGAGTATTTTTGAAAAATCTTCAAGGAGCTCTTTTCCATAAAATGACAATTCACTGTCAAGCCTCATAAATGACGAAAAAAGTGGCATAAAAGTAGTCAATTCGGTCTTCTGAATTCATATGATAGCTTTTTGTGACAAACAAGACAGCAATTTAAGTTGCAATTCACTGAAAGTCTTTTCTTCTATCAAATATGGTTTACATTGCAGCTGAAGTAGAGAACATGAATTTCAGTGAACATCCTAAATAACTGTTATAAGTTCCCCACAAAAGCTATTAAATGATTTCTGAAGACCTGCAATATACTGTAGTGCTTGATATGTATGATGATGTATTTTTTTAGCTGTTTTTGGTCTTTTTTGGAGCTTGACAGCCAAAATAACTGTTTGAAGATTCAACTCAGGATCAGTAAAAATTTCAGCACAGTGGTTAATTTGAGAATGCAAACAGATGTTTTCAGTCCGGACTTGAATGTGGTTACCGTTGGGGAACTTCTGACATCTTTTGGAAATCAAATAATCTTCACCTGTACTTGCCAAACATGGAATGTTGTTCACACTGCTGTAGTTAGTCACACTTGTCGCTAGCAGCAAATCTTGCAAATCACAAATGACAGCCGTCTTTGGTGAATCAATATATATATATATATATATATATATATATATATATATATATATATATATATATATACAGTAGTCAACATTTGAAGTGGATCAAAAAAGTTCATCAAAGTTGTCCTAAGACGAGAACGGGTATTGTTCAAAATTCATGGATAACTTTGATGAAAGGTTTTGATCCACTTCAAATGTTGACTACTGTATATATATTGACAAATATATAGCTTCAGTGGTGCATTTTGTGACGTTGATAGTTACAGAAACAGCTTTGATGATTTCCTTTATTTATAATTTGGTATTGACTTAAGGTTGAAACTTAATTTAAATCTAATAAGGTTCAGATGACCAAAACATTAACTTAGACCCTTATGGATTTTATCAATGATAAATTAAATGGATTGGAAAATATATATAAAAAAAGAGAAATAGCCAATGAAAACAATATTCAAATTGATTCAAACAGGCAGAAACACATTGAAAGACTTTTATATCTACAGTTACAGTATTTGCAACTACCAGATTGATCTGTTACATCTCAAAATTGATTATTACAGGCCAGTCATTATTATTATGCACTGTACACTGATTGATATTTCCCCCACTGTGTTTCACGCCTCAGCTGGGCCAGATCATGACGCAGGGGTGGACCAGTGCCCATCGGACGGCTCTGTGGGCGGAGCCGGAGAGAGTGACCTGCTGACCTGCGGTCAATGTCAAACCAACTTCCCCCTGGGAGATATTCTAGTGTTTATCGAGCACAAGAGGAGACTGTGTCCCGGACCCAGCGTCTGTTTCGACAAACCGACCGACTCCGGCGGCTCCCCGTCCCCCAGACCCCCACGGGTGGAAGTGTGCCGGAGGTCTGGGCCCGTGGAGGTTGGGATCCAGGTCACGCCAGCAGAGGAGGAGGAGGTGAAACGACTGACGCCCGCCAGAGGAATCTGCCCCAAGCAGGAGGGCGTCCCAACAGGTAGGTGTTTTAACACTGAGAGCTGGAGGAGGGGAAGGTTTAATAGTCTGAAGCTTGGCAGGAGAGAGAAGTCTGTGAACTTACAAACACACAAAGACTCTTAGTTATATTCTTGAAATGGGTAACACTCTTAAAGAACCAACAAAAAAGTATTTTCTGGTCAAGAACCTGTTTAGGGTTCTTCCGATTTTACAGTACATAGTAACTAAAAACCTATTTTTGATACGCTTTAAAAAGTGGTAACCTGCCATTGTTAAGTTAAAGAGCTATTTCTACCTGACCGTACCCTTAAATTTAGTTTTATTGGTGTAACCTAATATATTTAGATTAATTCAGTCATGTTAAAAAACATTTTTTATTTGAATACAATCAATTAATTTAGATTATTTAGGTTACCATTCTTTTAACATTTAACAGACAATTAAACTTTTATTAGATGGTTACTACATTATTATACAGTATCAATATTAAAACCCATTCGATTCTAATTAGAACCTCACTTATTTTACATATTTTATAATAAATATTATATTTGGAATATTTTACACCAAATGACTCATCATGTCATTTCAACCCTGTGCTATTTTCTTTCCTCCGTGAAACACAGAGATGGCTGAGCTTTGAACAATGACACTAGTTTCAGATGATGTTGATGGGTTAAAGGTGCCTTTCTTAAATTGAAAACAACCAATCATACAAATGATCTCATTTGAGATTTGTGAGCTCTGGAAGAGAATAAGATTTTTCGGTCAATAACAACATTTTTATCTGTTCTTCACACAAAGCTATTGTACGACTTAAATCACCATGAAATCAAATTTGATGATTCTTGTTTTGTAGAGAATATTGCAATATTTATTATAAAATGATTTATCCGCGCACATCATTATTTTTATTTGATTCACATTCCCTCGTAATCTTTAAGCAAAGTAACTTCCTCTTCCTCTTGCAACGACTTCTCTTCTCTGATGATGCGTTTACTAGCGTGAGGGCGGGGCAACCTGTCACTCACATGAGATCCACCAATAGCAAACCACAAATCAATTCCACATGGACAAAATCAAGTCTCGCCCCACATTTTTTCTTGTTCGAGAAGCATATTACTTAATAATAGGATAGAAAAGAGGATATCACAATTTCTGTTTCATGCTGTCTTTACAAAATAGTTCCATAAGAGTACTTTTATGCTGCTTTTTAGACCTTTTTGGAGCTTCACAAGTATAAATCACCATCCATTTGGTTGTATGAAAAAGAGTAGCTCAGATATTCAGCCTTGCATTCCCTTTTGGAATAATAATAATTATAACATTGGGACATGTTTTTAAAATGGTACTGGGATGAAATGAGGGTGAGTAAATGATGACAAAATTACTTTATTTAAGTAGTTTTAAATGCTTAAGCGGTCCACGCACAGTCCATGTGATGTAATGTTCGTCATTGTAAAAATTGATCAGGTGACTTAACTTAAAAAAATTGAGGAAACCCGTTGCCTTATAATTATTAAGTAAATAAACTTCATGCTTAATTGAAAAAATTAAGTTATGTGAACTTGACAATTCCACATTACTTAATTTTTTCGATTAAGCATGAAGTTTATTTACTTAATAATTTTAAGGCAACGGGTTTACAAACAAATTTTAAGTAAGTGAACTGAACACTTTTTGTTCACTCGCACATTCTTTTTCGTGACACGCGTATGGTGCGCGTACAACAGCGCATACTCACGGTGAATGTTGAGACAGAAGAGTCCGCTAGTTGGCAATATGCACATTTCTTATGTACTGTTCAGTAGTCGAAGAAGAGTTTGTTAATAGCGATACTAAACAGTAAACAAAGCAGTATACCCTTCTCCATCATTTTTGTTTTGGCTCTTGTTCTAAACTTTGCGCACAATGGCAGGTACACAACTATTCTTCTTCTTCTATCCGTCCGAGCGAATGCCCTGTAAATGACACGACTCAGTGCTGCCCTCTGACGTCTAGTAGGGTATAAAAAAGCAATTGTACTGCGCATGTATACCTTGCAAGTATACCTTGAAAAGTGTGCGCGAGACGGAGTGGACGCGGAAAATGAAGAATACCCAGGCCTTTACTTCTGCTTATTACAACACGAACACACAAAGATATATATGAACACACATATACTGTTCACCGATTCTGACTGGATCGCTTCTCTCAAAAGGTCCTTTTCTTTTGACTCGGGCCTTCAAGAGGGATTAACAGCCCTTGCATGATTTTATTAGAGCAAGACGCAGCATCTCTGTCTGTCTCTCTCTCTCTCTCTCTCTCTCTCTCTCTCTCTCTCTCTCTCTCTCTCTCTCTCTCTCTCTCTCTCTCTCTCTCTCTCTCTCTCTCTCTCTCTCTCTCTTTCTCTCATCTTTAAGTGAAACATAACAGCCCTGAGTGCGCCAGCAGCTGAAACCAATTCTCTAAGAGGAACAAACTCCAGAAATCCTCACCCGACGTGTTTGGGGGAAATATCATCGTATTAAGGAAAAGAGAAAAAAAAAGGCTAAGAAAGCCCATTAAAATTCAAGTGCTAAGAGACATAGTTTGGGGATTAATGAAGAAGATTCCTTATTCCGAGGGTTAAAGACTCAGTTTAGCGTGCGGGGCCTGGAGGGGCCACATGTTATCTTCCACCACAGTGCTGCCCACCCTCCTCTCAGCACACACAGCCTGGACAAGGAAATGCTTCACTTGCTAGTCAGAATATATGACAAATAGAGACAAACTCAGCAGGACCCGTACTTCAGCCTCGTCAAGAGTTTTTTTTTCTTCTCTTTTTTTTAAGTTATTAGTTTTCTGTATTTGTTTGAATGTGCCTTTTTAAAGCACAGAGTTATTATAATTTTTTTTTTATATATATATATTATCTGAACTTTTTACTGAACAACTTCAGCTTTAGTTTTGCTTCGTTGACAGAAGTCGTCAAGGTTATCCACAGAAATGCAGGGCAGGAAGGTGCTTAGGGCTTGATTTTAATATTGCCAGAGCATGAAAGCTTAGCTCAACTCCTTAGATTGCCACTTAACTGTCTTAAAGTTTCAGCCAAATTAGATTATATTTAATGGGGCTAATTAAATACAATATGGAGCTATGGTCGCCTAGAGGCAAAATCCATTCATGCTGTGGGCCAAAACGCCAAGTGTTAACCCCTTCTCTTCTCATCTCATCTGGAGATGTTATGATGAATGCTGAAAATGGCAGTTCAGTTCAAAAGTGATTTAAGATAAGTATGTGTGTTAAGATTTGTTAAAGGTTAAAATAAAATGTAAAACATTTAGAAATCTTACACTCCACTGCAGCTCTCAAATCTATAGTTTACATTACGGGTATAAATCAGATTCCAGAGTAAAAACAAACATACATTCTCTGTCTTTTTTTTTTTTTTTTTTTTTTTGTATCAATAATGAGTTTTAATTGTGCATTTTTATTAAATAAATAATTAAATAAAATCACTTAATTATATGTACTTTTTTTAAATAATCCAAATTAATAATATATTAAAACAATTGTTTGTTAAGAATGATTAGCTAAATACAGCTTCAAGAGAACCGTGATGCATCAGAGAATCTATATTTTTTTCTCCCACCCCTAATTTTTATGCATTCAAATACAGTATTGTGCATTGAGACGTCACACCAGATTTGACATCAATGACACTGTGCAACTGATTGCGGAAGTTTGAATATATGCATAGGCAAATGAGATTTGAGAAGATTCTAAGTAAACTTCAATTTCTATCTGTTCTTCACACAAAACTATTGAATGGCTTTAGAAGACTTAAATATACAGTGCTTGACATTTTTGGAGCTGAACAACCCCAATTCACTTTCATTATATGGAAAAGAGCAGCATGGACATTCTGCTAAACATCTCTTTTTGTGTTCTATGGAAGAAAAACATTGGAGCAAAGTACCAAAAATAGCAAAAGCTTAAACAACCATTATTTATTTATTAATTTTTTACCATTTTTAAATGGCATTACTTTATATAGTCATATATAGATATATTTCTCTCTGTTCCTCTAATATAGAGAATTCAAGCTATTTTTTCATGCTAGGTTTATTTTATGCTAGATAATAGTTTATTTAAAGCATCTGATAGTTCTCAGAAAAAAAAAAGATATGGGATTTATACATCAATTTCTATCCTATTCATGAGAAGTGCCCTTTACCTGCTGTTTTTGATAGGATTCCGCCGTCAAGTGTGTACCATCATCATTCATGCTATTTTCAAATCTTTTCCCTCATATCTGAAACTGCCCTTAGTTTCTAATCAATCTCTGAGCTATCTAGCTAATCATACTCCACGAACGCTGGAGAAAGTGTATACCGCATCGTGCGCTTGTCCTTTCCACCGCTCCTCTAATCACCTAGCATGCGCTCATTTAAATATTAGAGTAGGCTTTAATCATGGAAAGTAATCAGTGTCATGAATATTCATACCGTGCCGGTCTAACAGTCTCATTGTCTCACTCCTGTGCCAAATCGTGTCTTCCTGCCTCTCAGCTGTCTGCTCTGATGGCCCCAGTCTGGTATCAATGGAAAGAAGTTTAAAATAAATACACTATTCATACATGATCCTAAGAGAACCGTGTGTGTGTGTGTGTGTGTGTGTGTGTGTGAGTGTGTGTGTTGTGAGAGAGTTTCAAAAGATGAGGAGACTGATCCCTGTTCCAAGTGATGAATATTTGCACAGCGGCTCAAGAAGACGCCATTTGCATAATGACTTTGTAGTTTTGCATTAATTAAATTTGCATATGAAACTGCGTTAATTACCTCTGATCATCTGTTTTCAACGTTGCAGCATTTGATGTCCAGCCTTCGGGGTTGTGATTAGGGGTTACAGTGGCTGTTTCAGACTGTGTGTGTGTGTGTGTGTGTGTGTGTGTGTGTGTGTGTGTGTGTGTGTGTGTGTGTGTGTGTGTGTGTGTCAGGGACTGAAGCAAAGAAAGTGAATTTGATGAGTCAGTTTCACAGTCCTTTTCCCTCTTTTTTAGATCCAAACTCTTGCTAATTTTCTGGCATGGGAAAACAGCACTTCTGAATTCTGTAGTTAAAAGAAAAGACATGTTTTTGAAGTTCAGAGCAATTTTTTAAATGCACAGTGTTCTTCAGCAAGCTCAAGGATCAGCTTTTGAATTTCCATGAAGGTGCTGTTTCAAGTACTCTTATACAGGCATTTTTAAAAGTAAAAATCATCAAGAGGTTTTTGTTTCTGTACATCTTTTTGCAAAATTTACCACAGATCCAGCAGTGCAGACAGATACAATGTTGTCTCACACCTTAAAGGAAGTTGACCACAAGACCTCAACATAAATCTCCAAAACTGTTTCAATATTCACATTTTTGGTTCTCAAATGGTTTTGTCTCTGGACCCATATTATACATTGGATACAATTGTTTAATAGACTTAATTCTGTTAAACTTAAAATAAAATGTGTCCTTATTACAGTGTAATTGTGCATTTATTAAGTAATGAGATATATCAATTAACTACATACTTACTATAGGGTTAGGATTAGGTTTGGTTTGGTTTGGTTTAGGGTTAGTTGCATGTAATTATGCATAATTTGTAGTTATTACTAACTACATGTAACATGTACCAATCACACTGTAAAATAAAGTGTTACCAAAAATGGACAATTTTATAAATGCACAAGCAACCATAGAACAGTGATTTACAGTCTTTATAGTTTTGGTGTTTGTTTTATGAATGTAAATTGCATTTTGATAGTTCCATGCTTTTGGCAGCCAATAATTCACTGCTAAAAACACATTGTGGTCACACAAATCATATTTATTTTATCCTCTTTATCCTCTTTTATGTATTTTAATGTCGCCTGGGTCATATTTTCTTTTGCTGTGCATAGTTTTGTTCATGGCTTTTGGGATAAGAGCATGCCACACAACCTGCCCTCATTTTTTCACCCTTTGTAAAACCATTTTTTATTGACTATCCATTTATAAGTAATTGCATTTTATTATTTGCATTTAGCATTGCTTTTCTTCTGCTGTCTGCAATCTTATCCAAACAGATCTGCGACCCATTTTTGTGTCGCCACATACCAGTTGAGAACGCTGTTATAGATTAAGATCAGTTCATTTTCAGTTCAGCAAATTCAACAGCAATAAATTCTCAACTCAAATTCAAACTAAAACCAGTACATCTTGATTTTTTTTTTTACAGAAAATATGAACTAATTTAAAATACAGATTATGTAATTTCACTGACAAATAGAGGCAAAACATACCATTGTATAACCATAATTTTTTGGACATGCCATGGTACTATTTGTAAAAACAAGGCACTTACAGTACCATGGTATGTCATATTCCTCCACAGTACTTATTGTAAGTGTTGACTTAAAAATGAAATAAAAAAAAAAAATATTGAAATGTACAATTCCCCAAGTTTTTATAAAGGAAGGAGGATAAAGATGAATGGTTTGAAGTATGTTTTTTAAAAAACAAACAAATAGAGAAACAGGTTTCTCCCCTCTCCAATTGGTCAATAAACAGATAGCCCCGCCCAGTATTCATAATTTCCAGGGAATCAACCTCACTGTGAAATTTTTTTTTCTTACTCCTTCTCCAACTCAACTGAAAATTTACTTCTCCAACTGAAAATGTACTTCTCTAACTCAAAATTTTGTAGCGACTGGTCACATCTAAATTTTTTCATTGCCCTAATTGAATTTCTGTGAATGGAATTTTGTCAATTGTGGCAACAGTCTGTTAACATTGGCTCAATCAGAAATAATATGTTGAGCCATTGAAAAAATCTAGTTTACCAAACTTAATCTAGTGTTGTTGGTCCAATTTTTTTCTCACTTTGCCAAAAGAAAAAAAGAATGTATGAAAAACACAAATACATTAAGCAAAATACAGAACCCAAGACAACAAGGTTTACATTTTATCACATCACTTTATTAACAAATCAATTCCAACACAGGATATTTGGTGAAAATATCTTATTAATATCGTAAAAACACTGAATACATTTAAGGAGTCTTCTGTATAACAGGATGTGTTGATGTGGCGAAGAGAACTTTTAAAAGTGGCACTGCATGGGTTAAAAATCTCCTCCACCACATCTGGCAAGTGACAGAACAGAAGTTACTGAATGATATAATGAGGATGAGACTTGTCAGTCGATGTAGATTTTGCTTTATCGTTTATTTCATGGTATGTAAATATCCAGCTTTTCAGTTGCTGATACAAGCGATAAAAATAAAATGAATGGATGAATAAGAAAATCATGAGCTTGACGTGTTTGTTTTTAAGGCAATAAGCCAATCTAATGCAAATTACATCTCAGAAGTTGATCAGACCGTATTTTAGACATAGATATGATATGAGGAAAAATAAAATAAAATAAAATCAAAAATAAAACTACTGGCTACCATCAGATAATTATGTGGTAACAAGGCAAACACGATCATGAAACCAATGAATGCATGAATCCTTAATAATTTTAAGTGAAGACCTTAAGCTATGATTAGTACAATGCATCTTTTTGCATGGCGATCATTATTTGGAAGTCATTTATTGAGCCAATATGTAAGTGTCAGTTTCCACAATTTTTCGAAATGACATTTTTTTACAGTGCTATAAATGTCCTATTTACTATGTCAAAGTAGAATAAAGTATTTAATCATCAAAACAATTAAACACTTCATCTTTTTGCTGATCTACAACAAGTCATCAAATCTCAAATCTGGTCTCAGATCTCTCTATTGTGTTTGATGGACAGTACCAGTTTCAGTCTCTCTGACCAGCAAAATGCAAAGCCATGATGCCTGGCACTTAACGAAAACCATACCCATGATCCCTTGCAACACCCATGCTATGCTATGCTATGCCAGCATTTCTGTTGCAGGGTGCCTGTGGTTAGAGCCTCTGGGATTTCAGGCCTACTTATATTTTGGGATCCGTCCAAATGAGACCACCCCTTCGCAGTCTGACTGGTGCTGTCTGCCGGCAGGGGTCAACCTGGTCCATGTTGGACGCATTATAGAGCAGGACAGCGCTGCATGTGCGCTCCACGCTGAGCCCTGGAAAGAGTTAAAGTCTCCCACATGAAGGCATCAAACGCTCCACATACCACTTTATTGTAGTCATATGGCAGCAGATTTGATATTTTTCCTTCCACAGCAGGGAATAAAACTCGCCACTAATTTGGACTGTGAGCGTCGCCACTAAATTTCAACATGTGCCGATGGTGTTGACCAGATGTGTAACGCTTTTTTCCCCCTCTTCCTCTCTGTCTCACTATCGCTCTTTCGTCAAATTATCCATGATTGGATTCAAGTGAAATATTTAAGAAGAAATTGCAAGGATGGTGAGATGACATGACAGTGGTTCATAAACGTTGGATGTAATTTGCACTGCTACCAATGGAACACTGCAGCTCTATGTCAAAACCTACACTTATAAGCTGGTTTGCTAGTCTTTGCTGGTTTAAAGGATTAGTTCACTTCAGAATGAAAATGTCCTGATAATTTACTCACCCCCACGTCATCCAATATGTTCATGTTTTTCTTTCTTCAGTTGAAAAGAAATGAAGGTTTTTGAGGAAAACATTCTAGGATTTTTCTCCATATCAACGGGTTGAAGGTCCAAATTACAGTTTCAGTGCAGCTTCAAATGACTCTACACGATCCCAGCCGAGGAATAAGGGTCTTATCTAGAGAAACCATCAGTCATTTTATTAAAAAATTAAACATTTATATACTTTACAACCACAAATGCTCGTCTTGCACGTCCACGACTTCAAGCATTACGTAATCACGTTGAAAGGAGCGCGTGACCTGGGCAGAAGCACAGACCTAGTGTTTACAAAGCGAACATGCAACGACTAAATCAAACGCCATTTACAAAAAAATTGAAAATAAAAATAGGTAAAACAACGATGTCGGACGATTTTGAAGTTCGAGGAGAAAATGAGATTTAGTTTTTCGCCCTACCCTACATTTTCCGCCTACTCAGGTTACTGCCTGACCTTTCCAACGTGATTACGTAATGCGTGGACGTGCAAAATGAGCATTTGTGGTTAAAAAGTATATGAATGTTAATTTTTTTTAGAAAATTACAGATGGTTTGGCTAGATAAGACCCTTATTCCTCGGCTGGGATCGTGTAGAGCCGTTGAAGCTGCACTGTAATTTGGACCTTCAACCCGTTGATAACCATTGAAGTCCATTGAAACCATTGAAAAATCCTGGAATGTTTTCCTCAAAAGTGAGTAAATTATCAGGACATTTTTATTCTGAAGTGAACTAATCCTTTAAGCTGCTCTCAAGGGTGGCATGATATATTGTAATTAAATCAATATTGTGAAATGATTTATGGTTAGAGACTGGTAACCCGAAGGTTGCGGGTTCGATACCGGTTCTCAATACCGGCAGGTGCCCTTGAACGAGGCACCGAACCTCCAATCGTTCCCTCTGCGCCGCAGCAAAATGGCTGCCCACTGCTCTGGGTGTGTGTATACTACTCACTACTCCTAATGTGTGTGCACTAACTTGGATGGGTTAAATGCAGAGAACAAATTCCGAGTATGGGTTACCATTCTTGGCCTTCAAATGTCACTTTCACTTTCACTTTTTCACTTTACATGCGTGCAGCTCATGATACAGTGTTTCTGCATCTCGGTTTACAGTAAATGAACCACGAGATGCTGAAATAACGTATAATAAGCTAAATGTGTTTACTGTATATGAACACAGTGAAACCCAGCTTCACTTCACTCTGAAACCCACAGAACTTATCATAGGCAAAACAACAAAAGCACGATGGTTGAATATTTGAAATTTGAGAAATTAAGACATAAATTGTTGTACTGTAATTTTCACATAATTTACACTACATATATATTGTTTAAAGTCCCCCTGTGGTTAAAATCAAGCTTTTAATGTTGTTTATATGTCTATGTGGTGTTTTTAATATGCCTTAAGACAAACCATGTATAAGATGGTTTGTCAACTAAGTCAACACCATTGCTGAGTATTTTCTTCTTAAAACTGCAGTGAACCAAAGACAGTCTCAAAAACACGGTTTGAAATCGCTGGTGTTTCTGACGTCACAAACTTTGTAACCACCTTGTAACCAATCAGGTCAACGCGTGTACTAAATCAGGCAAGGGTGTAGAGTTACATTCAAGCTATTTTCAGGCATGAATGTCATTTTGGTTTTAAGGGATAAAATGATTGACTACAGGGGGACTTATTGTGATATTCACAATAAAATTATTCAAATTATCAAAATAAATTTATTTTATTATAAAATAAATAATATTATTTTATAGTCATATTGAGTGGATCAAAACAGCGGGAATGTGACCTATATGCAAAACTTACGATTTTTTTTTTTTTTTTAATTCTGTACACATTATGGCAATATTTTTTCAAAATTGTGCAGCTTTTATTGATCTCTCATCCTGTCATTATCTGGTCTTCCAGTCTGAACAGCTAGTAAGTCCCCAAAACCCCTCTAAAACTAGACTCATCTTAGGCTGGTCTAAACTGTTACTGTCACATCTATTCATTTAAGTAAAACAGACAAGTCTTAATGCATTTGATTTATCTTTCCCTTTTATTCACTTGACATTAGGATGTCTCTATACCAGTAAGACATTACAATAGTCTTGGCACTGCAGGGTGAGAAAGCGTTTGCGTGGAGAGTTATTTGCCAAAGACTGACTACAGTGTCACAGTCAGGCAGCCAAGCCACACACACACACACACGCACACATGCACACACACACACACACACACACACACACACACACACACACACACACACACACACACACACACACACACACACACACACACACACACACACACGCTGCTGCCCAGAGGAGAAGACTCTTCTGGCGGACTCTCTCAAACCTGCAACATGTGCAGTCTATCTACTTTAATGTCCTCTTCCACGTGGCACAGTTTATTGACAACAAACATTTTACGTGTTTAGTTTAGAAAATCTCAGAGTCTGTGAACATTTGAAAGGATGTTAATAAAAACAGTGTCATTATCAAGACGAGATCTTGTTGACTGCACTGAATTAAAATGCATTAAACAGCAGTTTTTTACCATTGCTGTGGTTTAGTTTCAGAGTTTGGTGGCAAATTTCTGTCATTGTGTGTGGAGTCCTGCTGGGTGGCACCGTAAAAGTAGGGCTTTTAAAGGAGATTTTACTTTTTTTCTCAGTCCGTCTGTATTTTCACAGTATATTAATGCCGGTTCTACAATAATGTGGGAATTCCCTGGGAATGAGCAATGTTGTTTGTTTGCACATACTGTCTGTGTTTTTTCAGCATACTCCACCCATAAATGAAAATTCTCTGATCATTTACTCACCCTCATGCCATCCCTGATTACTTTCTTTCTTCAGATGATTTTTAGAAAAATAATCCATGTGAGTCCGTTTAATGCAAGTGTTCGCGACCTTCAAAGTTGACGCTTCAAAAACCACACAAAGCAAACATTACGGTAATCCACACAACCCCAGTTGATGAATAAATGTCTTCTCAAGTGAAACGATAGGTGTGTGTGAGAACAATACTTATATTTTAAACGGTTACACTTTATTCCAATGGTCCACTTTAGACATTCTAATGACTTTAAGTAACTTTGCAACTACATGTCAATTTATTATACTAACCCGAACCCTAATGTCTAACCATAACAGTCTACAACAGTCTAACAATACTCTAATGAGTTATTTGACATGTAGTTGCAAAGTTACTTATAGCAGTGTCTAAAGTGAACCATCAAAATAAAGTGTAATCTTTTAAACTTATATTCCAGACAACTGTCATATGTACGTTTGTTTGATGTAAACGTCAGGACGTTGTGAAACAATTTTCAGTAGAAATATGGAAGGCGCTATTACGCAACTTCCAAAAGAGTACTGAATCTCCTAATCAAAACACAGGCCAAAAAAAAAAAGTAGAAACAAGCGATAAAAGCATTGCTTATGAACATTGTAATCTTTAAAGAAGAAAAAAAACTCGATTTTCTCAGCTTTTTGTTTAAAATGTTGCTTTTTCTGAAACTTTTCCACATTCGTGTTGAAAAAAAAAAAAAATATATATATATATATATATATATATAAAAAATGCGTAAAGCAGAGGCTCTGTTCTTTATTTTGATATATGGCATGTTCAGATATTCATACAACCAAATATTCATATCCATATAAATATATGGGGGCCATGACATTTTTGTGAAAATGATTACAAATGCTGGCAAAGGCTGGAAACTGCTGAAAAATGCTGGCGAAATATTAGTATTTTTCTTACACACATCTCTCTTTTCACATTGATTTATCAACTGTGGTTGTGTGGATTTCCATCGTGTTCCCTTTGCATGGTTTTGAAGAGAGGGAATTTTGATTTTTAATCTCAATTTGTGTTCATCTGAAGAAAAAAAGTCTCATTCTGGGATGGCATGAGGGTGAGTAAATGAAGAGAGTTTTTTTTTATTTCTGGGTGGACTATCCCTTGCATACATTAAAGGAATAATTCAAATCAAGTAATGCAGTTTGCATGTTGCAATTCTTGCAGGTCGCTTTGCAGCAGACTACTGCATTCTGGCATACTTTACTGGGAATATACAGTTGAATGTCTTTAGTATGAGATCACAGCAAGTTTTATTTATTTTTTTCATTAGCTGTCATTTTGGTCTGTTCCCATCTCAGAAATCAGCACAAAGTACTTGAACGAGAGTCTACTCCAAAATAAGGGGAAGGGGCTGCTCTGTCATATTGATAGTGGTTGATGACATTACAGTCCGAGATTTTGTAGGATGAGAGCCGCCATGATAATTCAGCTTTAAACCCTCCCTGGCATCCCACTGAATGAATAAACCCTGGATCTTATCAGTTTTTATTCATGCCAGTAAGGCTTGTTCTTGCATGTAGTGTGCGGCAGATGTGGCCCTCCCGGTATGTTTGCTGAAGGCATTGGCTAGATGAAAGACTGTTCTTAACCATAAGCTATGCGGGGAGCTGTGCCAAAAAGCTGAAAACGCATCATTGTGAAAACAGCCCTGGGAGAAGCTGATCTCCCCCAGCAGAGGATGAAGAAGGCTGAGGGCGAGATGACACACCACGGAGAAATCGGCACTCTCTCTTTTAACTTTTATTCGCGTGAATATGACTGGCATGAAGCGGTTAACCGTCGATGTTGTCAATGAGATTATAACTGTAGATACAAAACTTCTCCTCGAAATTTGCATATTTCTAAAAGCAGTACATGGATGGAAAGTGTATGTAGTAAGATCAATTGTACAGGTTAATTTAGGTCTCACAATATTTATGATGCACAGTAGGAAAGATGTAAAAGAACAAAGGTCTACTGTCTGACAAAAAAAAATGTCCTAAATAATAGAGGAGGGACTTCTGGGATGCTGGTTAGTCCTAGAAAAAGCTCAGAGAGTTATAACAATGGATTTTAATATTGAGTTGGGTATTAGGCACGTTTGTGTGTGTGGTCTGAAACAGAGTTGGATAAACATGCGGTAATAAGTATAAATAACAATTATAATGCACTTTATGGACATTGGCCTTGAGATAAACATAGAAAGTATTTTATTTTCAACATGAGAACCTTACATTATTATAATGTATTTTAGTGTATATGCATGTTAAATGCAAAAAAAAAGTTATGTTTAACATTATATTTAAAAACATATAGGTCAGAGCATATTGTTCGTACTCCATTCTGAACATATAGTGCAAATCTAAACTTATAAAGATAAAAGAGTCCACAATAAATAGCCAATATAAACAACATCTAATATTGATAGATTTATTTGTGTGTGTGTGTGTGTGTGTGTGTGTGTGTGTGTGTGTGTGTGTGTGTGTGTGTGTGTGTGTGTGTGTGTGTGTGTGTCTGTGTGTGTGTGTGTGGTCTGAAAAAAAGTGTATAAACGTGGTATTTAAAGATAAATAACAATTATAATGCATATAACATTTGTAGTGAGGTAAATAGAAAGTATTTCATTTTCAAAGTAAAAATTAGAACTCATTGTGTATACATTACATGTTATAAATGTATTTACATGTTAAATGCAAAAAAAGGGTCACACTTTAGTTTAGGGTCCAATTCTCACTATTAACTAACTATTAACTACGACTTTTGCCTCTATAAACTCCTAATTATTGCTTATTACTAGTTGTTAATTTTATGTGTTGGGTTGGATTAAGGAATGTAGAATATGGTCATGCAGAATAAGACATTAATATGTGCTTTATAAGTGCTAATAAACAGACAATATCCTAGACATTTGCAGTGAGTAGACACCGTTCTAACAGAAAACTCTTAATGCGCTCCGACCCGCTCATTCGCACAATTTTCATGCATGCTAATTTTCTAGTTGATAGTAAGATTTGGACCCTAAACTAAAGTGTTACCAAAAAATGTATAATAAAAATTAGATAAAGACAAAACGGCACGACATCTTTAAAAGCAATTATGCTTTTCAAGAAATAGTGCTTCTAAATGGGTTAATATTGGGATAATCTGGTGCTGTTGTCCCTTAAGATGATTATTGTATGCTTAATGATTATAATACTGGTATTAATGCATGGTTATGTAAAGTAGTATTCTGAAAATACTGTAAATCTTATTCTAAAACATCATCGAGGCACAATTTTTTTGATGATTTGAGACTTATTTGAATATTGCACACAATTTAGCATGTATATTATGCAGCCAAAGCTTTAGTCTTGAACTACATGCTTTTGATTTGGCATCTGAGTTTGTGGTCACCTGTATCTGTGCAAGGGATTCTGGGTACTCACTGATTCTTGCACCAGTCGTAGCGCTGCAGCGTTGGTCCTGCCGAGCGCAACAGAAGTGGAATCCATTCACATGACTGGCATGTGTTGCAGATCCCGGCACATGAGGTATCGAAGGAGCTGTTTTACAGGGCCCTGATTGTTTGGGAAGGCGCGCTGAGGGCCTGGGGATTTTTTACAGTGAGCTTTAAATGGGTATAGAAGCCTGGGCCCAGCTGGGGACCATTATAGTAGACGTAATCCAAAAAAATACCAGGGCAATTATTTCACATACGGGATAGCTCTCTTTTCTGCTTCCCTTGCTCACACACATGAAAAATCCAAAATTTTATGTTGGTCCAGGCTGGTTTATGCTGGTGATAGTACTGGTCTTGCTGGAGACAAGCAACCTGCAACCAGCATCCCATGCTAGTCCCAGCATGAAAAACATATAATTACTTAAGGTATATCTTAAAATTACTTAGGATATAAAAAAAAATATATAAAAAAAGATCAAAATGAAGTCAAGTCAAGTCACCTTCATTTATATAGCGCTTTTAACAATATGGACTGTTTCAAAGCAGCTTTACAGTGAGAATAGGAAATTACAGTAACAGAGATTGTTTTGGTTTTACAGCAACTCTAGAATAAAGTTATTGTCCAGCTAAAGTTAGTTTTGATTGATTCACTTCCATTGCAAAGATCATTAGTTATTAACTTAGAAGCCACTAACACGACACCGTTCTAACAGCAAACCCTTAACGCGCTCCGGCCCGCTCATCCGCACAACAACAGTGCCTGGCGGCTCAAGAACGCAAACCTTGAAATAGATTCCAAGGTTCAAGCCTTGAAGAAAATATACATATACAGTACACAAAAATGTTTTTTTATGAAAGTTCTGTCATAATTTACTCACCCTCAAGTTGTTCCAAACTTATATGAGTTTTTTTCTTCTGCTGCACACAAAAGAAGATATTTTGAAGAATATGGTTAACCAAACAGTTTGAAACATAATTTTCATTTTTGGGTGAACTATCCCTTTAATTTAAAAGGAAAACAATTTTGTTTAGCAAGTTTTTTGTTGTTGTTGTTTTAAGCGTGAAGTCACTTAATTATCATACATTTTTCAGAAATCAAGACTTATATTATGTGATTTTGATTTTCATGTAATTGTGTCATCATTTAAGAATGTTTAGATATTTGTACTTGAAAATACGATAAAACTTTTTTTTTCTAAGTGTAGTCAGATTTAACGTTTAATAAAAACGTTTGTGTCCAGAACTGAGCGGCCACGAGCAAAATGTCAGAATTCAAACTGTGCACTTCTGGGAAGTCCTGCGACAGCCAAACAGAGATGAATGAGTATGCTAACGGATATTTTTTTTTATCGATCTTTACTTCCAAAAACATGTCAAATGGAAAGGATTAAAAGCATCTAAAAGGCAAAACTATTTCAAAGTAACAACTTAACTAACGCAAGGCTATTTTCATTCCGTCTCATGTCAAACATACAGAGATTAGCTATTAGCGCAAACCGCTAGATATACGGCTGGGAGATTTTGATTTTGATCCAGGTTACGATTGCGATGACATGGAGCAATGTTTGCTTTGAACTGGT
Organism: Squalius cephalus; assembly: GCF_949319135.1. Classification (NCBI taxonomy): domain Eukaryota; kingdom Metazoa; phylum Chordata; class Actinopteri; order Cypriniformes; family Leuciscidae; genus Squalius; species Squalius cephalus. The sequence continues at coordinate 19,000,782 of NC_137133.1, forward strand.
CCCTCGCTGTCCCCCTATTTGCTTTTTTCTCTCCACCCCGCTAGCTTTTCCGCGTCTCCCTTCAGCCGCAAGCACCAGTGTCATCCATCAAGTTCCTGCAGCTCTTCTTGAACGGCCTTTTCACGCCAGCCAGATCTTAACACAGTGACGCAGACTCCAAGCTATGATTCAGACTAGTTGCAATGCCACAAAACGCTGTGCTAATGCACTTCTCTCTGTTCTCACCGAGCCAAGAGTCATAGCTCTTACTGACAGTTAAGTCTTTCCAGTTGTTTTTCACTGTCCTTTCCCGTCTGCGCCGTAGGACGTCTTCGCTCTGGCAGTATCAGATGATGACAGGGCACTCTAGGGTGGCATATGTTTTCATTTAGATGGTTACGCTACCCTTGGCTGGCCTGTTTCTTCATGAGACTGGCAGTAAGCATGCAGGAGAAAGAAGAAGGCTGATGGGGGTGTGTCATTATGGATAGGATAGGTATGAGGCTCATGGTGCACTGCAAAAAAAAGTATTTTGTCTTGTTTTAAGATCTTTAAAGCAAGATAAATTTACTTTTACACTATATATATATATATATATATATACATGTACACATTCATAAGATAACTCATCCACACCACTAGGTGTCAGTATAAGTCCCAGAGGAATGTCATATTAGCCTGTGCAAAACAAAACAAAAAAAGTACAAGTGGATCCTTAACCCTTAAACACATTCCTCGGGTCTTTATCGACCCGGAATGTCATTCACTACCCTGTTAAGTCTGTTTTCTAATAATTTTTTTGTGAAAACTGTATAGGGTTGCTAGCGACCTGAGGTATTTAATAGTGTATGTTTTTTTCCCTGCACAAAAATAATTGAATCTCTGATGACTTAATAAGTGCAATTCACCTTTATTCCTCAATGATGACTCATAGTTCATCAATGACAATGTTCACTCATAGTTACCTCAGGCAGAAAACAAAAGAATAGGTAGTATCATCAGCAAAAGTTGAAATGGTTCGGTGATTTACTGCAGATTAAGTACTGAATGCAATCACATATTAGTGTCACTGTTACTTAATGCTGGATCCGATGAAGATGCTGTCCGTCATCAAAATATTGACTTTGATATGATAGCTTTGAGAATATGTTTGAGATGGTGAATACAAGCCAGATGCTGAATGTACTAGGAAATGAGCTCTGACGAGGACAGTGATGATGGTATAAAACATCTGTTTTATATTATTAAAATATCAAGAGAGTTTAGAGATCAGTTAGAGATATATCTGGGTCGATAAAGACCCGAATATGTAGTAATGATTGGCGAAACATTCATGCATTAAAGAGGTAATACACCTAAATAATAAAAATGTATCTTGTTTTATTGATGTTTGTACATTTGTACCAGAAAACAAGGCAAAAAATACTGATCAGATTTTTTTTCTTCTTTGCAGTGCAGGCCATGAGAATTGGCCTTAATCCAAACTGCTGAATGTATATTGTGTGTTAATGGGTTTGGTTGGATTTATTATGGTGGTCAAGGTTTTCTTTTTCTTTTCTTTTGTCTTTTTTTGGTTTGTGATGGCTGAGAAAATATAAGTTTATTTGTTTTCGTTGGTGTTGGTGTGACTGTGGGTATGAAGGTGTTTTTGCATGTATATGCATCAATATGCTTGTGTGTTGTGTGCTGTGAGACCACAGTTTGTGATGTCCCTCCTCTGTGCTCCTGCAGATGGAGACAGATTGGAACAGTTACTGCAACAGGCCTGCTTTCACTTAGACAGGAGACATAAGTGTGTGTATGGATGTGTGTGTGCCTGCCATAACCACTATGCCTGCCACTATCCTCTGTGGCTTCTCTACACACAGTTTTTCCACTGTAGAATGGGAGTCTTTTCATATACAGTTGTCCGTCCTTATAATGGCCCGGAATCACAGATAACTTGATAACGGTGAAATTGATAACGGTAATCACTAGTTCAGTATTGCCAGAGGCTTTCACACTAAGCCAAAATTATTCATTTCTTTGTCATAATCATTCATAAAACACAATATCATGGTCTGTTAAGGCTCACAGCTCAATCAATGTACAGTCTATCAAGTCTATCTATCATGAGGACTGAGAGAAATCCAGACAGACAAAGAGAAACAGTAAGAAAAGGATAGACAGTCAACCATCTATAAAATTCAAGTTCAAGTATGTCATTAAGTGTTCAAATTTTTAAATCTCAATGTGCAGAGTCAGTTATAAGTAGAGTTAGGGAGGAGTGTTCAGAAAACCTGTCGGTAAACCATCATTATTTTTGCAGTTCCATTTGGTACCACTAAAGGCTTAGAAATAGCAGGATACATTTACATGACAACGATATGCTTAAAACGGAGAAGTTTTTCCTTTGAGTTTTCCACGTACAGACGACACCATTGTCAAAACGATCCCCATTCACACGGATCAGCGCAAACGGTTAAAAACGCTGTATTCTGCTGCCAGTCCATTAGATGGCAATGAAACACTATAGACTGAACACGTAATACGTATGTGCATGACATCATCGTCTTCAGAGATTCGCGTTTTTGCTGTTTACACCGAGACCGTTTTTCAAAAACTTGCACTTTGAAACCCGTTTTCAAAACTTTGCGTTTTCAGGCTCAAAAAAATGCTGTTGTCGCGTAAACGAACGGCCAAAACGCATAAAAAGTTTAAACAGGGTGTCCAATCCTGCTCCTGGAGGGCCATTGTCCTGCAGAGTTCAGCTCCAACCCCAATTAAACACACCTGAACCAGCTAATTAAGATTTTACTAGGCATATTAGAAACCTTTAGGCAGGTGTGTTGAGGCAAGTTGGAGCTAAACTCTGCAGGACAATGCCCCCGCAGGATGAGTTTGGACACACCTGATTTAAATTGACTTCAAAGAATCAGTAATACTTTAAACGTTTTTTTTTTTTTATAACATATTCCACTGTACTCTTCCCATAGCAGCGCATAGACATTGTTTATCTCTCTCAGACACAAACACTCGCATCTAAATCACATCACCAGTCCCTAGAGTGTGTTGGTGGCACAGACAGCAGAGTTGCACTACACAGAATGCTGCACCTCTGTGTTTCTCATTAGCATAGTGGTCTGGCCCCCTGATTAGCCACGATCATCACAAACAAGACATCAGTGATGCGAGGTGAGGCCCCACAAGCCCCTGGGAGCCCAAGATCAGAGGCATGCTAATGAGGGCCCGTGTTACTGCGGTGTGAGGTGTCAGCCAGGCTTGTGACAGGTGCACAGAGGGGACGTTTGGGATGGGAGGGGAGGGTCCGGAGGGGAGTGAAGGCGTGTCGTAGTCCCCATGGCATCACCTCATCCTTTGTTCTTTATGCAAATCCACCGCTGTGGCTTTCGACAGCTAGGAATGTAGCGGGTTCAAGGGGCAGAGCTGTGAGATTGCCAGGACCGAGTTGTACACACACATGCACATATATTGTTGCATTGCAATTTTAGAATTGTGATATCATCATACTGGTTATATGCATTTACATGGGCACGTATGTCCTTCCATTGTGATTTAATCAAGAGTCATTCATGCAAGCTCTTGTCTTTGCACACACAGAGAAGAATTTGCGTTGTCACACGAGTTTCACACAATTGCACACGCTCATTTGTCTCTATGTTGTGATATCATCAAAATATGAAATCGCATGCATTCATACGTGCACTTGTCTTTGCGAAATGATTACAGAATACGTTGAATTCACACATGCACGTCTTGCAATGTGACCAACAAAACAGTTTCACGCATTCGCACTTGCTCATATGTCCCTGTGTTGTGACATTACCAAACAAGCTGCACATTATGCCACACACATATGTTCTTATTACGGCAACATCAAACGAGTTTCACACATTCTCACATCATCCCATGACTATTCCATTAGTCCAGCTTCGGTAAGTGATTGGTTCACGGTCGGGTAATGCTGGAGACAGCAGTAGCTAACGCTAATGTTGTTTCCCTCATGAAACAGCAGTGCTCTCAAGTCTGCCAGATTTGTCCGCAGATAATTAAAAAACACCCTCCAGCCCCTCCTCCTCACTTCTCTGTCACTGCATTCATGCTCTTAAAAGGAAATTAATTGCCACAAAATGTTGAAATCAACATATCTAAACCCAGGTTGGAGGTCCCTGAGGATGGACTAATTGGCCGTGAGGTTTTGTAATACTAAACCCAAGAGGGTGGATAAGTTTAGTGTAAAACCCCCTCTGCGCGCACACACACACACACACACACACACACACACGTTTGTCATTAATCACATATCCTATACACACACACACACATACACAAAGACATGCACCTAGACATCCCAGCACTGTTTAACACAACGAGAACGCTACTGCAGAGCATGCACGCCAACAGCCAGCTCTGTAATATAACAGCCACAACTCAATTTAGCTGTTTAACCTGTAATCCCGTCAATATTTATTGAAGTGCAAGAGGGAAGAAAATTAGGCTATTAGGCTCTTGCAATTGAATACATTGAGAGGAGAAAAGACACTCTGTTAACTGGCAGTTGACCTCTGCGGCCCGCAGCGAACGGTTTCATGGACGCGGACCGCGGTAATTACTGCAAATTGAATCACAGAGCGAACAGCGATGATTCTATAATGAGCACTTTTATTGGCTGGAGCGCTTTGCTGTGACATGGCCCTCCCAGGCCTCTGTAGTGTAGCACACACACACACACACACACACACACACACACACAGTAGGACCCAATGGACCATGATCAGATGGAGATTTGTGTTCCTGAGGTGCCTGATGGGTAATTTCACACCATCATGCCACACAAGCTGCTGTCACAAGACATGGATCTCTGATGGGTCATTAGCATATCCTAACTTGTTCACTATGGGTTTCTCTCTCTCTCTCTCGTTCTGGCTTGTTTGGAAAGTTGATGAAATTTGTCTTTGGTCGTCATTAAGTCTGCCTGTCTGTTAGCTGACACGGTCCCTTAGTAACATATGGTGTTTTTTGTATGATGTGATAGGATGCAAATTGCAATAGCTCAAGCACACAATGTCGGGGTAAGAGCCCGAGCACACACACACAAATGCATATATTAGTGCATGCACGAATGCTCTCTTACACCCTTTTTGTCCATCCCATGTTATGTTTAGTCCTGTACAGCCATATTTTATATTAGAGGAATATGGGATGTTAATAAGGCTTTTTTTGGAACTAGCGTTTGTGCAGAATATGTCCATTGTTGATTTTATCCAGGCTTGGGCTCCTGTCCAGGGCCTCAATATGAAAATGAACAGCCTGTGTGTATTTTAGTTTCTCTCTCTCTGTTACTCTCTTAGCATCCAAAATCCCTCTTGCCAGGTGTCCATTTAAAGGCCAGCCAAACCAAACACAGGCTGTGGACATGTCATACACAACCATTTACACACCCAGTGTCTTCCTCTCTTCCTCTTTACTGCATCAGTCAGGTGTTTTTCGGACAATCCTAAAGTCATATCTGCAAGGAATCACTCTCAACGAAATATGATGATCTTAACAAATCCTCAATATCACACCTTAACCATACATACTTATGGTTCTGTGGGGACATATGGAACTCTTTTTTTTTTTTTTTTTTTACAGCAACTAGTAGCAAGTGCAAGTATGGATGATAAAATATTTTAAATTTGAATCAGTTAGCATATCAAAGTCACTGGCTCCTTTGCCAACCGTTTTGGATCAGAATGATTTTTTTTAACCTGTATTATATATTATTTTACACAATTCTCAACATTACTCTATTTGGAAGAAAACAAAACAAGATTTTTTTCACATTTCATGGAAAGAGAGCATGATTGCGTACAGAGTGGCCTTAAAAACTGCTAGATCTGCTTATTTTTCAACCCTATTAGAAGAAAAACAAAACCCTAGGTATTTATTTAAAACAGTGGCTAAATTAACGAAAAGTAAAGCTTCAACCTCAGACTTTACCAAGCAGCACAGCAGTAATGACTTTATGAAATTCTTTACTTACAAGATTGATAATATCAGGGAGAAAATTGTAACTATGCAACCGTCTACTACAGTATCGCATCGGGGAGCGCATTGTAGTCTCCTTGAGTAAAAAAATTATTCATTCATTGCTATAGGAAAGGAAGAATTTTCTAAATTTGTTAAATCATCTAAATCAACAGCATGTATGTTAGACCCTATACCGACTAAGCTATTGAAAGCGATGCTTCCAGAGGTCATAGATCCTCTTCTTAATATCATTAATTCATCTTTGTCATTAGGATACGTACCAAAAACTTTTAAGCTGGCTATGATTAAACCGCTTAAAAAACACAACTTGATCCTAGAGAATTAGTCAATTACAGGCCGATCTCGAATCTACCTTTTCTGTCAAAGATACTAGAAAAGGCAGTACCCCCACAGCTATGTTATTTTTTTAGAAAGAAATGGTATCTGCGAGGATTTCCAGTCCGGATTTAGACCATACCATAGTACTGAGACAGCTCTCATTAGAGTCACAAATGATTTGCTCTTATCATCCGATCGTGGTTGTATCTCTCTATTAGTGTTACTCGATCTTAGTGCTGCATTTGATACTATTGACCACAACATTCTTTTAAATAGACAAAAAAATTATGTTGGCATTAGTGGAAATGCATTAGCATGGTTTAAATCATACTTTATATATCATTTATATTTATTTTAATCAATATTTTATAAATTATAAATAAATTAGAAAACAAATCCTTAAAATAAACATGTTTATACTTTAGATGGCAACTTCTTGAATCTGCAATCCTATTACAGTATTTTTCACAAATAAAGTAATTGTTTAAAAATATATGAATATATGAATAAAAAGGAAGTAAACACTGTAACAGGGCACTCAGTAATCTGGTAATTTTGTGCGCACTGGTAATCATATTTTTTCAAATAAAGACAAGGTAACGCTAATTTTACATACAACACACAGTGAAAACGATATGAATATGACACAGTGGGCAACTGGATATAGCACATATTAATTGGATATAATCATTTTAAAATTAAGGATTTAAAGTTTTTCGTTCGCATCTCCTGTGAAGCTGATCTTCTGTTCGCATTCACTCACTTCGCAAGGACCGACCCTCACTCGCAGTAACACGTTTATGCAGGCTACAAATGCACACTTCACAAGATATCACAGCTGGATTCGATTAAATCTGCAAGGTTTGTGAAATTAAATGTTTATTAGATATCCAGAGATTTGTTTAAATTATGTAGATGCTTATTTGCTGAATGTTGACAGTAAATGATAAAGTATTTTAGCCTGATTCTTTGGCTTTTCTGTTACAAATAATATAAAAGCAATGCTTTACTTTTTCCCATACCATTTACTTTCTTTGTTTACCAGTTCTGTCTAACAAAGTATTAGATATGACTGACAGCGATTGTAAACTAATGAAGACTGAGAATGTGAGTGAGCGCTGCCGTTCTCTTCTCAGGCGCTGGTGTTCTCAGCGCCACCCGTCAAAATAAATGTCCGGAGCGCCGTCAAAATAAATGTCCCGCTTCCAACACATCGGCCAATCAGAAAAACTAATCGTCCGATGCCGATATTTTAAAAATGACAAATATCGGCCAATATATCGGCCGTGGCGATATCTAGTGGGCGATATGGAGTACCACAAGGCCCAGTACTAGGACCATTGCTGTTCACTCTGTACATGCTACCCTTGGGGGAGATATCATTAGGAAGCATGGCATTAGTTTTCACTGTTTTGCTGATGATACTCAGCTCTATAATTCTTCACGCCCAGACGAAACTTACCAATTCACAAAATTAACAGAATGCATAGCTGATATAAAAAAATTGGATGACTAGTAATTTCCTACTACTTAACTCTGAGATTCTAATTATTGGACAAAAAACATCCTCACGTAATAACCTAGAATACTGTCTAACACTTGATGGCTGCTCTGTCAAACCTTCGTCGTCAGTTAGGAACCTGGATGTGCTCTTTGATACCAATCTTTCATTTGAAAGTCACATTTCTAGTATATTGAAAACGGCATTCTTCCATCCTAAAAAGATCCTTTTCCTATTTAGCACCAAATTTTAAGTATTATCCCCAATATTATCCCCAAAATATCATATTTTTTCATAACCACTGGCCTTTTTAAACATGCACAAATAATACATCATCTGTATCAATGCATGAGTTCAGATTACACTTCTGTCTGTACTAACATGCAATGTGATTTGCTTTATATTATGAAAAAACAAAAACTGACATGAATGTCTTCGCATGGTTAATATTCTTTTTTTTTTTTTTCAGCGTGAAAGCATGCACATGAGATATATTGGCATGTATTTGCAAAGTACATTTTACTGAAAATATCATATCACAAAAATATAAGTGTATGGGGGACTGTCAGTAGCTAACTATGTGCCTGACTTTGTCAATGTATGGACCTATCAACGCGATTCCCTTTCATTCTCTTTCTTCCTTAATCCTCTCTTTCTCTTTCTTTTGCCACAGAATTATCTCCATATGGAAATAGTGAAAGGTGGGGGTGTCGGGGTTTTGAATGGGGAGTTCTATATTAACGTCTGGCTGACATTAGCATTAGCACAATGCGTTGTGGCCTGTGGGCGATACCTGCCATCTGCATTAGGCTCCAGCCCTCTGGGAGCTTCCCTGCTCTCACTAACCCCCTAGTGTGACTCAGATTCTGGGTGAGTCACATACAGGCAGATCCTCTTTGACACAGCTTTAGAGAGCAGCCGGCCCTGCCTCACAGTAGATAACCCGCTAGGCTATCAGAGAGCTCTTGTCTCCCCTCTTAGGGTGATGTAATTTTCATTCAATCTTATAAAATGGCTGTCGCCGCAGCTCAATGAAATATCTTTCACATGTTGCCTGTTTAATTTTTAAACAGAAATGATCCATGAACCTCACCATAGAGGACTCTTTGCTTTGATTACATTTAAAGCCATCACCGAGAACAAACAGATGCGCAAATGACATGAAAGCTATTAAAGTGTGCTATCTCAACCTCCCCTCGCAACAGATCAGAGAGTTAATAGCTAATATGTATATATTAATTACATCCACTTGTTTTGTGTCTTCCAGGAAGAGATGAGCCCTCCAGTTACATCTGCACCACTTGTAAGCAACCCTTTTCCAGTGCATGGTTTCTGCTGCAGCATGCGCAGAACATCCATGGGATACGCATCTACCTGGACACCCACCCTACTAGCTGCTCGCTTACCCCTCGCATGGCCCTTCCTCCTCCACTGGGGGCTGATGCCTTGCCTCGTTCCCCTCTAGCCAGTTTTCTGGGTGATGGCAGCAACCCTTTCCAACTGTTTCGTATGGGTGCCCCACTGCTAAGAGAGCCTCCACCACCCGGATACATTGAAACCCGCTTGCCATCTACCCCGCCCTTTGTAAGCCCTCCGCCACCCCGTCATCCTCTGGAACGCCTTGGCCCAGAGGAGATGGGTCTACTGTCCCAGCATCCAAGTGCTTTTGAGCGAGTGATGCGGCTGAACCATCAATCAATGGGCATTGAACCATCCATGGGCTTCTCTCAGCGTCTTCGTGAATTGGCGGGCAACAACAACAACGGTGGTCCGACTCCTCCTCTTTCTCCTAACCGTGTACCCCCTATGCATCGGCTTCTCAGCCCCACTCTCTTCCAGCCTGGCTCCAAACCTCTACCTTTTCTAACCACACCCTCACAGCCACCATCAGTTCCGTCCAGAGGCCATTCCTCATCACCACTAAATCAGGTCGGCAAAGCCAAGTCCTGTGAGTTCTGTGGTAAGACTTTCAAGTTCCAAAGCAACTTGATTGTGCACAGACGTAGCCACACTGGCGAAAGACCCTACAAGTGCCATCTCTGTGACCATGCATGCTCGCAGGCCAGCAAGCTAAAGCGCCACATGAAGACGCACATGCACAAGTCAGGCTCCATGGGGAGTTCACCTGAGCAGGGAGGGCAAGACTCAGCTGGAGAGGGGCTTAAAAACAGTGAGGACAATGGCACAAGGGAGGGATTGGATAATGAGGAGGAGGAAGAAGAAGAAGAGGAGGAAGAGGAGGAGGAGGAAGAAGAGGAAGAGCAGCAAAATGGGAGCAGGCCTGCATCCAACCTGAGCATGGACTCGGAGTTGAGCAGAAACAGAGAGAATGGCCCAAGACCCTCCCCAGAGGAGAAGCCTCTGGCCACTGACAGAGTGACAGAAAGCCAATACAACAACCTCGACAATCACTTGAGACTGCCACCGGGCAGCAGGCCATGCCAGGAGATGGACACAGTCTCGGCAGCCAGGGATATCGACAGAGACAGGCGGCCCATGGTGAATGGCAGAGGCTGCGGCCCGGAGGATTCCATCTCAGCGATGTTTCACCGGAAGCCAGTGCCTATTTCCAGCTCCAGCCTCTCTGGGTCTTCTGCCAAGAGGATCAAGGTGGAGAAGGATATGGAGCTGCCGCAGGTGCCCGTCATATCCCCGGAAAATGTGTATTCTCAGCTGCTTGCCGGTTATGCTGCATCTCGCCACTTCATAAGGGAGCCATTCCTGAGCTTTACCGACTCCAGGCAGTCGCCTTTCGGCACTTCTTCCGAGCACTCTTCATCTGAGACAGGCAGCCTGCGCTTCTCCACCCCTCCAGGGGAAATTCTGGAGGGTGGTGGGATGTCAGGGCGAAGTGGTAGCAGTACACCTCATCTCCATCTGCGGGGTCCTGGGCCAGGGAGACCACCCAGCTCCAAGGAGAGTCGACGGAGTGACACCTGTGAGTACTGTGGGAAGGTGTTCAAGAACTGCAGCAATCTGACCGTGCATCGGCGCAGCCACACAGGTGAGAGGCCTTACAAGTGTGACCTGTGCAGCTACGCTTGTGCCCAGAGCAGCAAGCTTACCCGGCACATGAAGACCCACGGGCAGTTTGGCAAAGAGGTGTATCGCTGCGATATTTGCCACATGCCCTTCAGTGTGTACAGCACCCTGGAAAAACACATGAAGAAGTGGCATGGAGAGCATTTGCTGACCAACGAGGTCAAACTTGAGGAGTCGGACAGAGCTTGAGACCACTTTTCAACGCACTGCATTATGGGTTTAGCTGGATAGCCTTTTTCTTGACTATATATTTTTTGGAGTGATTTTTTGTTTTTTTGTTTTTTTGTGTGAAAACAAACTGCCACCTGAGAAACAAGAACACAGGGAAATGTTAGTCTGCGGTTCTAAAAACCCTTCCTGCATTTCCCAGCAACTAACAGAGGAGTAGTCCATTAGGAATTCATGGAGCCTTTCTACTGTGCAATAATTTCTGTATTTATTGGATTATTTGTAATGACACATGGCATGTGCAGGTACATTATCGATGGGTTTCTAATGCATTCAATTCCTGAAATTATATTTCTATACACCCCATCTTATGATATGACAAATACTGAGATTTTGGCTGTCAGCCAGTTATGTGTTCTAAACTAGTTTCCTCAAAGGAAACAAATGGGTAATTTCTAAAGAAGAGGTCGACTTCTAAAAATCTGAGAAATTTTCATGTTATTGTTGCTGTCAATGGCCCCACTCATCATGGGTTATATTCAGTAGATAGACGTAAAGCACTGAATGTCACTTTGACAATAAAAATATTCAACAATTTTAAGGGTAAAAAAAAAAAAAAAAACCCAGGGATGTTTTAAGGCAGCTGATGCAGTTTGACTGCATCTGAATGATTTTCTATTGACGACATTTTAAATGAAAGTAAATTAAATTAAATGAAAGTTCATCAACCATGACATTTGTGTGCAAATTGACAATATTTCCTCTACATTAATATGATCCCTGTATATAAACAGTGTTGAGGCCGCCAGTGTTGCATTCCTGACATTTTTTTTTTTCATATCCCAGATTTTACTTTTAAAGATCAAAATGTTTACATTCGCTCAAATTCACATCCATTGCCATTTCTTCCACCCTCATCTATCTCTTAATTGCGTTCCAGTGATGTCCAAACCTTGTACAAGTTCAAATCCTTTCATATGTTAATGGTATTATAAAATGTTTATTGTGCAGTCTTGACTAATTCAGACTGGATTCACTTGTTTCAAGGGATTTCATAAGCTCAAATTGTTGCATTTACTATTCAATTATCAAAGGAATGTGTTCATTCACAAATGAATCAATTCTGAAATCAAAAATGATTTAGCAGCTATTTGGACACCAATATAAAGCACAGGTGCTCACCTGAAGTATTCCTTTGAGTAAACGCACACAGGCCATTCATTTGTAGCAGCGTTCTATGCACCATCCTGTGCGTTGTTAAAACTGCAATCACTGAATTGTGTTGGGACTCTCTGGAAGCCCTGGGTGACTGCCTGTCCTCTAAAGGATCCTGGGATTAAATGATTTCCTCATTATGACCTCTGTTCCTACACACTGAATCGCCTCCACCTGTTTCTTTTCATCACAAGCTCAAATTTACACGACAGCCATCCCTCGCCTCCACTCGGCATACACCACTGTTCTGTATCTGCATATTCACTATTCACAACATCCTGCCGTTTATGTTCATGACTTTTTACAGTTTACATATTATTTGTGACTTGATTTGAATATAAGCTAAGGCTGCACATGTTTCCCGCTCGAAATTAGTCAGCGGGGCACATCATAAAGAAATGAACAACACAAGGATGAGTAATTTTTTAAATATGGATGCATAGTTTATCACCTACTCTTCAGATACTTTGCAAACTGTCAAACCTCTCTTTGCGTAAATGACAGGAAGTGGCCATAACTTGAAAGAAAATCAGGAGGAAATGTGTAGTCAAGAAAGCATGTTGAATTTAAGTGCTACAAATGGCTTTCGAGACAGACATAACCAGACAACACGGACGTGCCTCAAATTAATATTCAGCCTTTATCTTCTGATGTAGTTCAGACTGGGGGGGGGGGGGGGTCCATGAACAAACTATCACTAACCAGTATCATTTGAATTAATTAAGAGGAATCAAATCATATAAACTTGTAGAGGATGATTGTCTGTTTATTTGGGAAATGTAAAGTGTGCTTCATTTTTGAGAGAAAGTCTTAAAGCACAGATTTGTTTGAGAAATTACTAAGCCATTTCTTTACTGATTTATTTAGATGGACTAGAAAATTATTGACAGTGGAGGTAAAAAAAAAATCAATTGGATTTAAAAAAAAAAACTAAGACACTGTCTTTAAATTATGTTTACAGTGTTGAAGTAAGAATACTGAGCTCTTCTGTATATGTGTTTTAAATGAGACAAATGTTTTGTCTTCTGTTTTTCTACAATATTGAATATCATAGCAGGGTTTTCTCCTTTTTCCCTTTGTTTTTTTTCCTTCCCCCCTTTTTTGGTGCAGGTATTTCCGTAAATTTCTATGGATATATGCGCGTGTATGTTTTGTTCATTGTTAAATACTCAATGTATTTGTAATTTCAGTGGCATTTTATGAAATGATGCAAAAAATCTTTATATTTTGCAGTCCATTATGAAATTGTGAGTCTATTCAAATGTTTTGTCACTATATCTGTTCATAATTTTGGTAAATCCATCCACAGGAGGATGTAAAAAAATAAAATAAAAATGAAAACAAACAAGAAAATCATCTTTTGCTAATTATTATTTTTCAATGTAATTAGGCGGGAGAATCTTTTGTCTGTGTTATGTGATTGTGCAAAGAATAAAAGTTATAATCACTTTAGTACCATATCATACCATTAATTAATTTTTGTTTTTTAATTCTCATGTTAATTTTTCTGGTCTCTGATTTAATGGCTAAATTAAATGTTGGTAATCAAAAAGCATGTCTAATTAAATCATGAAACTTATTTATTTAAAATAAATTTTTTTCTCTATTCTGATTTAATACAAAGGTAGTAATCAAAATGACAACATCAAACAATGTATTAATATTTTAAAATGTAATACAAATTTTAAAATCTATATTTTGGGGCAAAAAAGGTTTACTGTTCAAATTAAATCAAAGAAGAAAAATTGTGATAATTTCTAAAAATTTTAATTATTATTATTATTATTATTAATATTAAATTACTTTGAGAGGTACATTTTACTCTACAATAGTAATACAGACCCTTTCCAAAAAATTTGAATATCATGGAAAAGTTTATTTATTTCCATAATTCCATTCAAAACGTTAAACTTCCATAGATTATAGATTCAGGGCCCACAACTTAAACGATTTCAAGTATTTAGTTGTTTATTTGTACATAATTTGGGCTTCCAGCTCATAAAACCCACGAAAACAGGATTTCAAAAAATTTGAATATTACATGAAATCACACAGTAATTACACAGTGATACCATGGTCATTGAACCAGGTTTTGGTTATTTTGGCAGTGTGGGCAGGTGCAAATCCTGCTGGAAAATGAAGTCAGCATCTCCATAAAGCTTGTCTGCTGAAGGAAGCATGAAGTGCTCTGGAAATGTCCTGGTAGACGGCTGCGTTGAGTGGACAGCACAGTGGACCAACACCAGCCGATGACATGGCTCCCCAAACCAACACAGACTGTGGAAACTTCACACTGGACTTCAAGCATCTTGGATTGTGTGCCTCTCCATTCTTCCTCCAGACTCTGGGACCTTGGTTTCCAAATGAGATGCAAAATTTGCTCTCATCAGAAAAGAGGACTTTGGTCCACTGTGCTTTATTAAATCCAGAGTCAACGCAGCTGTCTACCAGGACATTTTCAGAGCACTTCATGCTTCCTTCATTTTCCAGCAGGATTTGCACCTGCCCACACTGCCAAAAGAACCAAAACCTGGTTCAATGACCATGGTGTCACTGTGTAATTACTGTGTGATTTCATGTAATATTCTAATTTTTTGAAATCCTGTTTTCGTGGGTTTTATGAGCTGGAAGCCCAAATTATGTACAAATAAACAACTACATACTTGAAATCGTTTAAGTTGTGGGCCCTGAATCTATAATCTATGGAAGTTTAACGTTTTGAATGGAATTATGGAAATAAATAAACTTTTCCATGATATTCTAATTTTTTGGAAAGGGTCTGTATATGTCCGTCACAATCCCTTCAAGTTAAACTGAACTTGTATTTGTTTTCGTTGTGAAGACCTTTGAGTTTCTGTGTATGACGATTGTTTTTTCTTATGTGAAATGGTGAAATGCTGGTGAAGTGACTCTCATGTCCTCATATAGTGGGACGGCAGATGCTGAAAACACCACAAACTTCACGTGTGCTTGTGTATGTGTAGTAAACGAAACCGTGCCATTCATTCACACAGAGACACACAGAACATGCAGAATATTCACAGACACTAGTTCATATCACGATTTGACTAAGTGTACAGTCCTAATTTCATTTTTTATGACTGAATTCCATGATTCCTTCCCCTTTTTCCGGATTGCGAAATCATAGGGCCCAACATTAGATAGTCCGAGGAATCAGCAAACACATTTTTATCAAGTCTAAATGCATCTCTTTGTTCGATTATAATCCACTTAAACTGGCAAATTAATCCCAACAGGGCTGATTTGCAATTGACCTTTGACCCAAGCACTTCACTAATATGTAAACCCTCCATCTTCACTGCACCTGCCCTTCCTCCTCTTTAGTCTTGAGTGCAGAGCGCACGAAATCTGGTCTGACCTCTCTTGACCTCTCTCATCTTGCCTCATCCCATCTTGTCTTTTGTGAGGCAGGTGGGTCTTTTGTAGCTCCAACAATGTTTCATGTCGGGGAGGGGAAGCACTTAAAAACTCTTCATAGAACATTTACACATGGCCAGTCACAGCATAGACATTTCCTTCTGAATGAGCCACTCATGTGGAGATCCATAAGCTAAAAACAGTCTGACCTAGAGATATTGTAAACAAACAATTGTTTCACAGTTCATTCATCCCACGTTGTCTTGTTTAGGCAACATGAAGTGAATGTCCCTTCAAAGAGGAAAGGATGAATATGGTTACAATGGAGCCGGACATCTGGGAGACATCTTCTGCCCACAAACATCCCGGTCCCAGAACATCCCTGACGGCTTAAGAAGTCAAGATTCCCAGAGCCTCATTCATGGCACTAGTTTCCCCTCGAGGTCCCACTTTTTTCACACTCTAATTATGACCGGCCACACCAATGAGCTGCCAAGTAGCTCTTACCACGTCCCCACATGAGCTGGTGTCGAAGTTCAGATATGATGTGCCATTTAAGGTCTCTTTTAGTCTCTCATAATGGCAGGTCCCACTGGGCCTGTCCTCTCTCTGCCATGAGAAGAGACATATCTCTCTATGGTGGTAAAGTAGCCCCTTATTTTGTCAGGCCAAAACGACTAGGATCCAAATGGGTCACACACAGAGAGAGTGGCAGGCAAATGAGGGGTCTGAACGATGCGCGGTCGCAACAAACGGGTTGTCAGCAGAGGTTGTGGCTCATGCCTTGACCATGCATCGCTACCGCAGAGTCCTAGGTTTTTATCGGATGACAGGGAGTCTTCCCAGCAGTCCCTTGTTCTATATATCCAGTTACTAATCTATGTTCCCCTGACCACTGCCCAATCAAACTGCGTCCTGTGAGCAGGACGAGCCCATGAGGCAGACAAGACGGCAACCAGGGAAAATCTGCTCCAGCTGGCTTACCGTGGGAATGAGAGGGTATGGAGAGGATTTCTTTATAAAACAGAGATGCAGGGATGTTTGGTTACGCTGTGGCTATTCAGCAGCGGTGGGTTCTGAAGATCTGTCTGAAGCAGAGATATGACCTATAGGAACAAAGACCTTGCAGAGTTGAAGACCATATATACAAACTTCCTGTCCTAGTTTAAGATGCCTCCCGTTCCATTGCGTTACTGTTGAATGATGATGAAAACTAAACTGATATCTTTCTTGTTATTTATATGACTTAGGCTTCACAAAAGCAAATGTATGCAGAACTGCCTGTCGCAGAGTTCTACATATTCCCATTCCCTTATGTGTTCATGCATTAAATATTTTGGCTTTTATGCATAATGCTTGGAAGCTACCAATAAAAATGTACACTGTTAGAACATCCATGGAGCTTTTTCAATGCACAAAAGGTTCTTTGTAGTGGAAAAAGCTCAATCCATGCTCACTGGAAATATAGGACTCTGCCTAAATTTCTGAAAAAAAATAACTATGCATACATTTAAGTATGTAGTTGCCAGCTAAAGTAAACACTAGAGCCATTAAAACACTGACCACTTTTATTAATTTCCACACAAATTATGATTAATGAAGTAAATTATCGATAAATAAAAATGTATTTTCATGTGGTTCCTTGCACAATACTATGTCAGGACCTCAAAACACTTTTTGAATTAACACTTTTGGACGTTCGCATCACATAACCAGCTCCATATGTATGGCCTTCCTAATGTAGTATACTTGATTGGTAGCTCACCTGGTAGAGTGTTGCACTTATGATAGTCTCAGCTTCAGAAGTCACACCCACGGACCGCTGGCTGAACATCTGATGCATATGGCACACTTAACTGGAAACACTTCAGGATTTTCAAAGTCTGATTGGTTGAATTCTACAGGATGTCCGGAAGACGTGTGTGTCGGTCCGCCTGTAAACAAACCTGCCGTGACGCCAAACCCCCTCATTGAAGAAGAACGCCATCGTATTTACAACTGTGACAATGAGGATCAACTTAATGCTGGATTTTCAAAAGTATGTTAAACACCGTTGTAATCAAAATTATTCAACCCCCATTGCAAATCAGGTTTATTGACAACATTTAAGCTTTCAGCTGTATGCAATAAACAAATCAAACAAAAGTAATTGCACAACAAATGTTTCAAGTGGTTTCCCCAAATTCAACTGAAAATGCAACTTTACATGACTTCTGCAGTCTCAAAATTATCTAACCCCTTCATGGCAAGCATCAAGTTCAGTAATGTTCTTGGGTTTGCATTCTCCCACCAGAGATTTTCTTTGGGGTTCAAGTAAGGTGACTGTGATGGCCACTGTAGGATCTTCCAGGATTTCTTCTGCAACCAAGCATTGGTGGAATTTGAGGTATGTTTGGGATCATTGTCAAACTGAGATTTTACAGTGTGACATGGATTACATTGGGGATCATATTTGTACAGTCTGACAAGGAGCAATCATAAAGGACTATTATAAATCACACAGTTTGCACCCAGCTTTACTGTGCAAGCTGAAACCTCAGTGCCTGTTGCCACCAAGTCTTGCTGCAGGTCTTTTGCAGTCACTCGAGGGTTTTTCTGAACCTGCATTCTCAGAAATTTGGTTGGAGCCGTTCATAGCTTCCTTTTTCTGCCTTGTCCAGGTAGTGCAACCACTGTTCCTTTAACTTTGAACTTGCAAACTACGCTTCCAACGGTATCTCTAGGAACATTTAGTGCCTTCGCTATCTTTTTGCATCATGTTCCTTGTTTTTGAAGGCCGATGATATCTTCTCTTAACTTTTTAGACCATTCTTTCGACTATGGGCCATATTTATAACATGCATTTAAACTTGACACTCAACAAACCTAGCCAGTTCAGATATTTCATGTGTTCTAGCTCAAGGAAACCTGGTGCAACTAATGAAGCCCTTGATTAGTTGCATCACGTGTGCTTGAGACACCTGTTTTGCAGATTTGTGCTGTTAGAGATTCTATTCAGGTGATATTTTATGAAATTATGAAATATTTTGAGACTGCAGAAGTCATTAAAAGGTTGCATTTTCGGTTGAATTTGGGGAAACCACTTTTTTTTGTGTTGCACAACATTTGTTGTGTTGAGCTATTTCAATTACTTTTGTTTGATTTGATCATTGCAAACAGCTGAAAGTCTGTAAATTTTGCCAATAAACCCGATTTGCAATGGGTGTTGAACAGGTTTTTTGAATACAACTGTATGTAAAGTTTGTGGCATAGACTCTTTAAAATACCAGTGTGTTATTGTAGGGACATTGACATTACATGTCAGGCCCCTAAACATGACCCTGAACAAAACGAACTGTGATTGGTTGCTTCATATGTCAGTCAGATGTCCTCTTGGGGCGGTCCATGGCCAATTAAAGCTGCTATGGAGTCCAGACCTTCTGCCATCAGTCTGAAGGTCTGGCTAATCTCTGGATATTGCAGTCAGAACGCTGATGTAGCATGTTATAAACCGCTAATCATTGGAAGAAGTAGCCTTCCTTGTACCTGAAAAAGCTATTCTGCTAAAGAAAAATATATTTAAGCTACTAGTGTTGCTACTGGTTAGATCCTCCTCAACACTGACTAAATGTAGTTTTTAAAAATGGTTAACAACCAATGTTTTGTTTAGTTGCTAAGCTTGTGAGATATACGTCACGCTAGAAAAGGGGGTGAGGGTGTGAAACTACAGTATATGTTGTTTCAGTCATATTTTATTCAATGGCATGCTGACACTCATTCTGCACAGTCCGATATTAATTTTCCCCTGCAGAACAATTCCATTTGTATAAATGAAATATGAGCTCAGGTCATGCTGATACAAGCTCTGGAGATACTTGATGACACATTGGAATGGGGGAAACAGTGAAGCGTAGCCTGTATATAATGAAAAACCACACCTACGGTCTGAATAATTGCCACCACTCTCTCCAAGTTGCAGTCATTTGAATTCCTGTAGTCAGACCTCCCTGGAGCACCCAAACAGAGGTGAATTACTGAACTATTTAGACTGCCTCATCTCTACCTCGGGGGGAGGGGGGGAGGGGGGGAGGGGGGGGGGGTCAGTGTAATTGTTGACACTAGAGTCCGCGAATGTCCCGGCGAAATATGAAATCTTGTCATTTGATTTGGACTGTAATTATGTCGTAAAAGCAAACTGGCTGTGAAACTGCTGCCCCGCCAGTTGAATTTGCTTTCATCAAGTGCAGACTGGCTTAATTACAGAGTACACGATCAGCCATCTTTCAGTGCACAAGCCTCGTCTGTTGTTTTATTTTCAGAGCCGTATCGCTCCTCTGTTTGATGCTAATCACAAGGTGATTGTGCTGTTCACAGCGGCTTGAGAGGAATTTTGACAAAGAGAGCAAAGAGTCTAGGTGATCTCTTGTGCAACTTTCAAGGTTGGATAAACTTCTAGCCCTCCTCATCTTTTAATGGTCAGGTATTTCTAGTGATAGCGCATTTTAATAGACGCATGCTACCGCAAGAAAAATGGGTCAGATATGCCATAAATCAATGTCAACACTGCATGTGTATAAGTGTAATTTTTTTCAAGGTTAAAATATGCAGAGACAAGTACAAGTAAGCCATTCATAGGTTGAGCCCCCTTAAAAATGCAAACGCTGTGGCTCGGTGGCACTATCAGGACATGTTTGTTTGCGCATCCCATCCAGCGGTGCAGTTCCGTCGTTACCAACACAATTCAATAAAACTTGCGACCATAGTTTGGATAACTATGCTTTTGGGAAATGCACCCCAGCCCAAAACAGCAACATATGCTCAACCAATGGTGTGAATCTGGGGTAGGACTCTTTATCAAAAATCAGTGTCAGAAAGGGGGAGTGTTTGAATATAATCATTATATTTGCCCATTTGTTGCATGCCAGTGGTGGGTAAAATACGTATTTTATTATAGTAACAGATTTAAAACAATAAATGTACTTGCTTTACTTTCTTATTGCATTAATAAGACTTAATAAAAAAGATTATTAGTTTTTCTTACATTTATTTTCTTACCCTTTTGTAGCCCTATAAATTGTTTTATAAATCCAACAAAATGTAACAAAATTAAACTAACTAAAACTTAATTCAAAAGGGGCTACAGAATTCAGAAACATTTGTTATACAGTAAGTGACACTGGTGGTCATTAAGTGAACTGCACTTATTGAAGCACCCCACGAGACCATAGGGTGTCCCATTTGTCATTTTAGGTTTCAGAAGTGTGCTCGCGAGCACCCCCTTTGCAGTCAGCATACGCCCTTGAAGCGCACTTTTGCCAAGCCTGCACTGAAGTGATCTCTGCAGCAGACTTCTACCCGACAGTCAAAGTGGCATTACGGCATTAAGTCACGAAAAAGTGCAGACTTCTAGGAAGACCGCGAATGTTTAGGGTGCCATTTGGGAAAGGGACCTCATTTCATGTTTCATAGAACTGAAGAAAGGCTCTCAGGAGAGAGCTAAAACGTCACATCTTTTGGATTTTCCCAGAATAAGTGGCCAGAGTCCTTCACATAAAAATCACATGTGCCGTCACATGGGTCAAATTTGTTAAACTGAGATTTATACATCATATGAAAGCTGAATAAATAAGCTTTCCATTGATGTATGGTTTGTTGGGTTTATTTACAATATTTGGTCGAGACAACTATTTGATAATCTAGAATCTGAGGGTGCAAAAAAATCTAAACATTGAGAAAATCGCCTTTAAAATTGTCCATTTATGAGCGCGATTGTGCTGCATTCACTCACAAAAATAAACGTTTTATATATTTACGGTAGGAAATTTACTAAATATCTTCATGGAACATGATCTTTACTTAATATCCTAATGATTTTTGGCATAAAAGAAAAATCGATAATTTTGACCCATATAATGTATTGTTGGCTATTGCCACAAACATACCCGTGCGACATGTGACTGGTTTTGTGATCCAGGGTCACATATGAGAGACTGCCCATGAATTTTCTTGGCAATGATTTTTCCGGGGTAGGTTGCCAGGTCTTTCTCCAATCCTCCGCATAACATGATCTGGAACTCACACACACGCATTCACACCTATGGACAATTTAGCATCTCGAATTCACCTATACTGCATGTCTTTGGATTGTGGGGGAAACCGGAGCACCCGGAAGGAAACTCACAGACACAGGGAGAACATGCAAACTTCACACAGAAAGGACTCCTGGCTCAGTCAACACTCAAAACGGGGACCTTCTTGCTGTGAGGCCAATAGCCAAGACAAAATCTGAACTTGTGAAACGCAATATATCATTTGCATTATAAAATTTAGATATGACAGGACTGGTTCTAGACAGAGACCTTCCATTCCTGTGTGAATAAATATGTGCTCTTCTTTTACAAGCAGATAATTAGCTCCTCATATTCAAGTGACTTTTATATCTGTCTGTTTTATGGCAAGACATCTTGAGAAGTGTCTGCTCAGCACAGAGCTTGTTAAGCGGTAAGTGAAGACAGATACTTTCACTCAAATGCTCCAGCAGGATACCATACGCTTTCAGGTTGTGCTGTGTTTCTGTTCACATTTAAACCCTCTAGACTGTCAAATAAATTGAATAAGCCTCTTTGTCTTTGGTTAACACCATCCATAAAATGTTCAAATCTGCCAAAACCTATGTAGTCTTTTCACATCTTGCAAAATTATGTCTATACATATAGCCTTCACATCGATACTACTGCGAGCCACCTTAAGTGAAACGCATTACAAAATCACAGCAGTCAAGAGCCGACCGACCATTTTCCAAAACAGGAAGACAGAAGCTTGAAGACCTCATGTGGGGTAAATCCCCAGTCCAAAACATGAGCAGATCACTGAGGTAGAACAGACGGAGTAAAACAGGCCATGCTGGTGAATCTGGGCTGTCTGGAGTTTGACCTCTTGTGTCTCAAGTGCATGCTGGGGAATCAATGGGAGGGTCTGGAGGGCCCCGGGGTCATTGTGAGCGTGTCTGTAGGATGCGTTCCCATTGTGAGCGCTGACGGGAGTTCTTTATAATGCAGTCACCTGTGTTTGGGCAGGTGGCTGGAGAAGAGCTCACATCTTCCCGCATGAGGGTCCTCTTTGTCCCTCAGCTTAAAGGCTTTTAAAAGGGTTAAGGAAAATAGACATTTCTGTGGCGTGAGAGAGAGGCACTAGAGGGTGAAGGTGAGAGGAGAGAGGGGAAACGCTTTTGATTCATTAATGGTGTGTGTTTTCACTCGTTTTAAAGATTACAGCTGATAATTAATTGTTGTTAATGTTACTGTAGGCTAATTGTATTAAGAGCCACATTTGATCTGGTTTTACACAACATAAGTCATACAGTGTTCTCTAAAATAAAATAAAAAATATTACAGAAAATTTTTAATTAGTTAGCTGTATGTTATCTTATACAATGAAAAATTGTAAATGGTTTAACATTGTTCATTGCACAGTAAAATACTTTCAAATTTATGTTTTTGCAAGCAAAATATTCCCTGCATGACAAAGTTTTTTGTTACATTTAATGTTATTTAATTAATGTTAAATACATTATTTTAGTGCATTGTGTAAAGGCCCGTTCACACGAAGAACGATAACCATAAAGATAACTATAATGATAACTATATTAGCGTCCACACCAGCAAACAATAGCGCTCCGTTTACTCTAATCGGGCTGCGGTTTAAGTCGTCTGCTGCTTTAAATGTTCAAGCTCTTTAAAGCAGGATGGATTCTGATTGGCTGTCAATGTTTTTAATTGTTAATCAGCTGGATAAAATCATTCTGAAATCTTTTATATTTAGAACAAATTTAAGATATCTTGATCATTATCGTTATAGTTATTGGCTTTGGTGTGAACGGGCCTTAATCGATGTATATATATATATATATATGTGTGTGTGTGTGTGTATATATGTGTGTTTATATATATCTTGTTATAAATCTCTTTTAAAATCTATAAATCTCTTACCCCTCAGCAGATTTTGACTCATTTCTCTATTTATCCTTCTAAATCAGAAAATACTGTCAACACCCACATGTCCTGATTTTGACGAGTAAGACACGTCAACATATTTTGTTGATCCTGACAACATTCCTGTCCGAAAAGTTAATCATAACCATATCACTACCACTAGACCTAACCATACCCATAACTTATTCCTAAAATCAGAGGGAAATGATAGGTGAATAACACTGATGTAGAAGCACCTAACCATGGTTGTAAGCCTAAACTTGACATAAACTGTAAACTTGTCCCTTAAATCTGATTGATTGATTGGAATGTTGTTCCGGGAACAAAAAAAGATGTTGATCAGGAACATTTTGCACTTGGTGAAATCAGCTACACTGTAAACAAATAAATAAATAAATAAAATCCGTTAAATTTACAGAAAAAAAGCTGTGGTTACCAGAAATTTCCCGTAAAAAATACGGTAGCAACATTTTAGGTTTACAGACTTAACTTAAAATTTACAGTATTAAACCGTATTTCATTATCTGATATAATGTTAATTTACCGACCTATTGAAGTATTAATTTCTGTTTTGTACAACATTAAACAACATTAAATGTAACATATAACCCTAATGTACATAACTGATTAGAAAAAAAAATAAGAAAACTATGACGAAACAGTTATTTCAACAAAAATACATTAAATGTGAAGTGTCACGCAGGGAATTGTGGGAATGTCAATTTATGTTTTTTCAGTGTAAATTATACAATTACTTGTTCATTTTCACTTCCAAAAACTGCAACGGTATTTTACGGTAAAATTACATTAAATGTACCATTAGATCTATCACAGTTATTTACCGTATATAGTAAGGAAACTTTCTGTTAACCAATTAACAGTTTTTCACTGTAGCATTTTTACAGTCTTTTACTGTTAAAATCACGATAATTTTTTACAGTGTAGGAATAAAACTGTAAAGTTTTTGTAAGAGCTACTGAAGTGGGGATTTTACACGTAATGTGTAAAATATGAGCAAGAAAAAAAAACTATTGATGATGTAAATTCTGGCTGAATGAATGGATGGCTGTTTATGTATAAGAGACTGAAGTGTAACTTTATTACAAGCTAACTAGATAAGATGGTCAGGGAGATTAAATTTGATCACATGATCATGTTAATCCAAGTGTTAATCTGGAATGATGAACCTGTTTGAAATGTGTGCTATTTTGGCAAGAAAGAGTAGCGGATAAACAAATTTCAGGACTAATGCAAACGTAGCATTACGCATGACACAGGGTCATCTGCCGAACTGGCGTTCCAGCTTTCATCTTCGTTGCGTGGCTCTATTTATAAAATCCTATTAATTATCCATTATTTTTATGTCTTTGCATCAGGGTAATTTCCTGACACTCGAGGTCTCCTTCCTGTCACTCATTAGCCTTTATTATGTGGCGTGGTGTGTTTTTCTTTGCTAGCCCCTCATCCGCCGCAGCACAGTCGTTTGCGGACCACCAGCTGGAGGCACTTACACGTCTCCGCAGTTCAGATGCCTTGTGTCCATGGGAATCTGCAATCATTAGCCCAATTCAGCAAGATCATTTGCTCATGTTGTTGGAATAATCCTAAAGAATCACTCTGAAGCTCACATATAGGCCATGTAAACCCCTCTTCTCTCTGTTTGGCATGAGGTTTGTTTTGCTCTTCACGATTTGGCAGGATCTTCACCCTCCAGGTAATGTTATGCTGCTGAAGTGTGATCAGTCAGGCAATTTGAAGAACTTTCATTGAGTGCGGAAGATTGGAGGAAGAGACAGGGGATAAACACAAGCACACCCACACGCAACGCACACCCGACACCGACCAAACACAGCCGCTGAAATTTGCATGGTGCTCGGTAATACATTAGTGAACATCACTTGGCAATCTGTTCATTCCGGCTTAATTGGATTTTAATACCGCCTCTGATCTTGTTTTCTAATTAACGGCAGTGGCTGGCAACCAAGCAGAACCGTGCAGTGAACAACACCTTTGATCCCGGCCATATGGAGCTCCTCCAAGCATTCCTCGGATAGAGAAATCCGTCACCTCGATGCAGGGTGTAAAGGTATGGGGGTGAAACGGGTGGGGGGGGGGGGGGGTTGGGGGGGTGCACGCCGGCGCTCCGGGTGGCTTTCCTATTGATTAATTTTCCTCACGATCGGTTGTGATCACTGATAAATAAAACATGAGCTGGTGAACTGATGCAAATAAGCCCTTGCATGCTTTAGGGAAATGTCAATTGCTTTTCTAATCTGTTTATTTCTCCCCTCGTGGCCTCCCTCTCTCTCTCTCTCTCCTCTGTTTCTGATGAAGACCTGCTGAAATGTATTCCTTTTCTTCCTCTGGCATGTCTTGTGAAGTACATCCTGAACTGGTTTTGTTATTGAATGCCATTTGAAAAAGAAAAGATGCCCTAGTACAAGCAATACACTGCACTATGTGATCGGTATACTGTATCTTCCCCTTTGGCATATCTGGGTGATTTTTTTGAATGCGTTTCTGTAAGATTTCACACATTCCAAGAACCAAAAGAACGACTTTAAGAAATTACTACCATGTATTGTGCGCATTATTTTTTGACAGACATTGATGTTGAGATATTGTGATGTTGTGATATTTGCATAGTGCCATCGCAAGCTAAACTAATAAGCTTGACCGTTTTAAAGTTAAGTTTGAATAGTACGCTTGTGGTCAATGTCATGAAACTACTTTTTTTTTGTTACCAACAAATGAAGGAAAAGGTAAATGAAGATTGTTTTTAGGACCCAAGTACAATACAATTAGGTAAAAGTTTATTTCGATAGTCACCTATATTTACTTTCACTATTAGCTAATCAGTAAGTGAAAATGTTTCATACCTCCCAGAGGACTATTAATAACTACTATAAACAGGTTCATAATTAACATGAATAATGCATAATGTGTTACTTCTAAAGAAAAGTGACTCAAGTATTACCAAATCCTTTTATGAAGGATGTCATTGTAAGTCATTGTAAGCTTTTGAATTTTTTGGTTTTGGATTTGAATGACTCAAGTGTTACTACATCCTTCTAAAGGAATCACTTATTATTTGGATCATTATTCTAAAGTGAATATCATGGTAACCCACTAGTAATGACTCAATTGTTACCATGTCCATCTGAAATAAATTTCTATCCAAAACCTTACAAAAACCTCAAAAGTTTACAATGACTTCAGTCATTACTAGAGGGTAATACTTTTCACGTTAGAATACTGTACCAAATAATTAGTAATGCCTTCTGAAGGATTTGGTAATACTTGAGTCATTGCTAGTGAGTTACCATGATCTTCACTTCAGAATTAATTATACATTATGTATTCTTCACATTAATTATGAACCTGTATAGTAGTTCCTCTGGGAGGTATGAAAAAACAATAGTTACTGATTAGCTAATAGTGAAATTCCACATTCAACTAAGCACTATTACTTACTAATTCATTAATCAGAGTTTCTTGTTAGTTAATAGTAATTACTAGAGTGTTAATAGTGCGTTACTCATTTGTTCCTGTGTAGTTATTCATCAATGACGGAACAGTATTCTGAAGTGTTATCAGTTATTCTACTAACCCTTCTACTAACAGTCTATTAGTGTATGAGATTTGAAAATTAGATTTTTAATTTCAGTCAGAAACATTAATGACCATTCAAACAACATTTGAGCCACGCAACTTGCAAAAATTTTTTGGGAAACCTTGTCATATCAATCACGATAATTGTTACCCATGCACATGTAAATTGAGTCACACCTTCTGCTTTAATTTAAAAATAAATAAATAAAAATGTGTCATAATTTACCCAATCTAATGTCTAAACATCAAAACTGCAATCTAAATGCTTAATACAGTGTTTTAAATACATGGCACACTGAAAAAACAGTGACAAAAATGTAGCCAGTGATAGGCTTCTGTTAAATTATATAGAAATAAAACTACACACACACACACACACACACACACACACACACACACACACACACACATATATATATATATATATATATATATATTTTTTTTTTTTACTGTCAAGTACAGAGAATGTCCTTCTGCTGAATAGTGAACTAAAGTACATCTGTGCAGCTTCACCCGCACTGCTCTATGGGTTCCACTTGAGAAACTGCTATTGAAATGATGTGTTTGCCCTTCAGAATGTAATTATTTATCTTAATGTGTAGTATCTTTAAGAGCGGGGCTCTTTGGCTAATATCGTTATGTGCTTTACCACACAGTCCTGGTTTAATTGCAAAGGCTCTATTGTGCTGCTACTAATGATTAAAAACTATATGCGAATATAAGATAACAGGATTCATCAAGGTCCAGGTCTAATTATTGACAAGCTTCAAATGTGTTTTCTAAATGCACAAATACGGCTGTCAGTGATTGCATGCAGAGTCAAACTTCTGCTTTAGATCTGGGCTTGTCGAAATTCTTGCAATAATAAAGACATTTTAACAAAAAAGAAAGAAAGAAAACAAACAAACAGGGCAACTGCTTAATTAGCAAATATACGGTATTGTATCATTGCAACTGTTTGGTGATGGTCTATGTAAAACTAAATGAAAGCCCACATTGTATACATTATATACATTATATACATTAAGAGTGATTCAGTCACTCTTAACACACGTCACACCACGCGATTCTCAACACCGGAAAGAAATGACTGAGGATCCGAACACCCAATCACTCCCCGGGCACCGCAGCAAAATGGCTGCCTGGTGTGTGTGTCCATGGTTTGCAGTGTGTGTGTGTGTTCACTATACTCCTAGGCCCTGTCCCATTTCTCCCCCCTTAAAACTTTCACTTGGTTTTGAGTGCCCTCGAAAGTAAAGTCCCCCCAACGAGGGGAAGTGGAGTTGAAGATCTTTCCCTATGAAATGGGACACCACTATATGCAAATTATATACATGCACATAACTATCCCAGTTATGATCAGGAAGTATCCATAATAATATGCTAGAAATCTAATAAAGTAATTAAATGTAAAATAACACAGCATAGTTTATTATAAATAGATTAGCCTAATGCTCATTAAAGCTAAAGTTATTAATTCAAGAGCTGGGAGTAATTTTCTCTTTGCCTTTAGTTGTTTTATTCACATTAAAGTGTAATCATTAGAAGGTTTATTAGACGCTGCCACTTTAAGACCGAATGCAAATCTAATAATACACATTTTCTCCCAACTATTCCACAACTAACTCCCATTTAAGACATAAACTGTGTTAAAGTGAATCTCCAAACCGGTCATTTAGCCATATTTTTGTCTGTATTTGATCGTTTAGACGCGCACATGAAACCCAAAGTATAGTTTGCTTGTCTAGTTGCAGTCCGTTTCCGAACGCGCGCCGCCATGGGAACAGGTCAACGTCTCTTGCGCGGATCATTGTGCTTATAATAGCTCTTTTTACTATCAAACACCTCCCGCAATTTAGAATCAGCAGACACTGCATTTTACAACAATCACTGATTGTGCTCAGTGCTGATTGGGTTTAACGTTAGGGAGAAGTGACAGCGCGCTGTGAAGAAAAAGATGAAGCACTAGACGAACGCCGCTAGTTTAATAGTTTTACCTCACATCTTCTTTTTATAATCCTTGGAAGCCAAAATCGAAAATAAAATTAGATTAACCCAGATAAGAGGTATATTTGATGGGCAGACTCTCTTGAAGCACTCGGCAGATATCATGAACATCGTCAGATAGCTTCGTGAAATATTTTCTAACATTAGTGTTCAAAACTTTACAGTCCATTGGATGTGTATCAAACTAACATGTTCCAACATATTTAGACATTTTAACATGCTCCTGGGTAATTTCATCTTCCACTTCGTTTTAAGCCTGCATCGGACCGCACTATGTTTTGAGGGTTGATTTTAAGGGGAGAATAGCACTCCTCAGTGGCGGTTCTAGAGGGGGGCCAGGGGGGGCCAGTGCCCCTGTGACAACAAGCTTGGACCCCCTTGTGGCCCCCCTAAATGTGGAGTGTGAAATAATTTTTACAAAACTGTTTTTTTGCTATCTTTGTTTTTCACATCCGTTATTAGACAGTGGCAACGCGGAACAAATTTTACCCACACATTTTCTAGAGTGAGAGCTTAAAGCGGATCTGCAGGGGTTTTTTTTCTATTCAGAAGTTGGTGGACGTTTTGCGCGAATATTATAGTTCAAGCAAAGAAGGAAATATGGTGAGTAAAATATGTTGTATTTTTATTAAACGCATTACAGAAGTTTAACGTTAAACTCCTTTTCCCTCCTCTGCGGCTGTCAATCATTCGATCATCTCCATTCAGTAGCCTATTCAAACAGCGCGCGCGCCTCGTCCGGTTACAGCAGGATGCACGGTAAAACTCTCTCCAATATGATATATTCACATTATAATGCTTGATCTGTAGATACAAGGCTGTGGATTTGCATACAATGACTTTATTTTATGTAGGCTATCTACTCTGTATTTTATGTTTGTTGTTGTTTTTAAATGACTCGCTGTGTGCCTGTTAGATCACAAAGACTGATGATGAATCGGCATCAAACGCACAATAACTGGAATTTAAAACTGTGAAGAAACAAATTATAAATAAACTGTTGGACAGATATACACTAGGATTTGTGCGCTCGATATTTTTTCGCTCTGTGCCGTGAACTTTTAAATGCGCACTTTGACTCCATGTTGCTTTGAGCACATCACCCGCGATGCGCATACGCGCTTTGTGCGCTCTGTTTTGAAGCGTTTCGTATTATCATGGTTTTTCCTATATTTTTTATACCTAGTCTGCACAATACATTTAAAATAAGCATAATTTAATTGTATGTTGTATATGCACTAAAGTTGGTGAAAACCTATATCACAGGTCCACAGTGTCAGATAACAGATTTCCCCTTGTAATATATTTTATTATTTATTATTATATTATATATATTTATTATTTATTATATATATTTATATTATTTTATATTTTTCTTATCAAGGTTTTTTTTTTTTTTTGGCCTTCAAAAGCCCCAAATTGCACATTTGTAGGTCAGAGAAATCCAAATTTTCTCGGGGGAGTATGCACCCGAACCCCCGTAACTCACATTTCAGTCAGTTTTGACTTCCCATTTTTATCTTTACATTTACATTGTGAAAAAAAAGGTTGTGTTCGGTATCTTCATCATATCAGTGTAGATGTAGGTGGACCAAAATAAAAACATTAAAATAAGTATTAAATAAGTACTGTGCCACAGTGACACTCTTGTCCCAAATTATTTTTATTATTTTATTATTTAATATACCACAGTACTCAATATGTTGTCCCACGTGAGTCATTTTTCCCTGTTGCACCTACACAAAATTTGAGGGTTCCCCCACCTGCCAAATCCCACTTTAACCACTGCTAATACTGAATATGTAATGCAAATGTAAAAATATAATGGAAATGCAAATACATTGTTGAATGATTGTAAACATGGTCTTTTGCCTGTTAATGCCTGGCAGTGCAGTGCAGAAAATGATATGACAACAATAAGGTCTAAATGTAACTGGCCCCTCTAATACTAGAACTGGCCCCAGCTTGGCCCCCCCAGTTGAAATGGTCTAGAACCGCCACTGTCCCCCTTGCTCTTTAGAGTACTGGGACACCCTACCCCTACACAAGAACGCGCAAAAACAAGGGTTAGGGCAGAAATCTAGGGTAAGGGGAGGTATTGGGACAGGCCCCTAGTGTGTGTGCACTAACTTGGATGGGTTAAATACAGAGTTTGGGTTGCCATACCATACTTGGTCTCGACGCCACTTCACTTCATTATAAAAATGTAGGCCTATGTGTTTTTGGCTGTTCATTTACATGACAAAGGCGTTTTAGGGGCCTGAAAATGCAAACATTTGAAAACGGGTTTTAAAGCAACCATTATCGTCTCCGTGTAAACTACAAAAATTGAGAATTTGTGAAAACGGTGACATTATGCTGTGTATTATGTGTTCAGTCTATAGGCGCGTTTTCAGTCTATATAGTGTTTCCTTACAAAGTTACATCGCCAACTACTGGTCTGGCTGCATAATACAGTGTTTTTAGTCGTTTCCGCAGATCCGTGTGAACGGGATTGTTTTGACAGCGGTGTGGTCTGTATGCAAAATCACAAAAGAGAACATTTTCAGCACATCGTTGTTTTTAGTACATCTGTACCCTAAACAGAGAGGAGAAACAGGAACAAACGGAAACAAAAAAATAAGAAAGAGTCAACAGAACGGAACATAAACCTGACACATAGTAAGCATGAATCATCCCTGCTCTTTGTAGCCCTGGTGAAGTGTTATTGTAACTGTAACTTTCTGGAAACTGTATACAACTGCTTTGTGTCCTTTATGCACCAGTGTCTTGGGGATTGGAGGGCCTCAGTAACTGCTCTTGTTCAAATGTAAAAAAAAAAATTTGTATTTTTTTTTTTGTTGTTGTTGTTGTTGTTTGATCAACTTGAAAAATTATTTAAAAAACCTCCAACCTAAACTGATACCACTGAACCAGTGTTTCTGTGTCAGGCTCATGGAGTTAACTATTTTATTCTGCACCCTGCTTATGACACTCAATTATAAAAAAAAAAATATATATATATATATATGTGTGTGTGTGTGTGTGTGTGTGTGTGTGTGTGTGTGTGTGTGTGTGTGTGTGTGTTTTTCAGATCAATCTCATATTTAAATTTCAGAATTCCAGGATCTTCCCTTCAATCTCAAACATTAAACCCCTTTCCAGTTAACAGGTCTTTGATCTCTTACCTGACTGTCTGAGGCCTTACAGTCAGAAAAGCTGGAATAAAGAGAACTCCAGAAAGCCTGAAAGGACACAGTAACCTAGCCTGTGTTAATGCCCACTGGCAGAGACAATCAATTCAACTGTTGTTAAAATGTCCCAGCAATGTCAATCAGCTTGACTCCCTCCGGCAAAACAGCAGTTTAAAGTCAAAGAGATGCACCTTTCTACCGGTGCATTAATTTCAAGACATGTCACTCAAGTTGGTGAAAACAACAAAGGTATGTAAAGGATCACACATGCTGAAGACGACAAATCCTTAATCAGAAACATAATGATGTTGTGTATCTGTGTATGATTCATCACTCGTTTTATTTCCTGTTCTATGATACATCCTCCTGTGTATTTGCTTGAGTGTGTGTGTGTGTGTATAAGTGAGAGACAGATAAATAGAGTGAACTTAAAACTACTCCCAAGATATGTATCATAATGGAGATGTGACACATATATTGAGCAAACTTCTATGCAAAGTTCTGATGAACAGTGGGGCAAAGGTTACCATTTTCCAATTTTTTTTTTTTTTTTTAAGATGACACATTACACAAGTTTTGAGATGAATTGCTTGAGTAATAAAAACAAAATAATATTCATCAATGAGTCATTGTTGGCTGATCATTTGGTCAGATAGATTCTATTACATAAGCATTTAAAATGTTTTCTAAATGTTTAAAATTTATTCCTATGATGCATCATTACTGAGTGTCACATGATCCTTCAGAAATCATTTTAATATGCTGATTTTGTGCTCAAGAAACATTTATTATTATTATTTAACAGTTTTGCTTAATGATTATGATTATTTTTTCTCCAGGAATATTTGATGAAAAGAACGTTTAAAAGAAGAGCATTTATTTAAATATAATTAGTAATTTGGATTTTTTTTTTTGGAACATTATACATGTCTTAAAGGGATAGTTCGGCCAAAAATGATATTTAACCCATGATTTACTCACCCTCAAGCCGTTCGAGATCCATATGTCAATCTTTTTTCAGACGAACACATTTTCAGTTATTTTAGAAAATGTCTTAGATCTTTCAGTGGTTATAATGTGAAGTTATGGGGTCCACCTCCTTCAAGTCCCAAAATATGCATGCATCCTTCACAAAAGTAATCCATCCGGCTCCAGGGGGATAAACGAAGGCCTTCTGAGGGTAATCCATGCGATTTTGTCGTAAAAATATACATATTTAAAACTTTATAAACGAAAATAACTGGCTTCCGGTAGCGGTCGACGTGCGTTCACGGAGATGGATGCTGGCGTATGACGTAGGACGTAGCGTAGGAAGCGTCGTGACGTAGAACGAACGTAGAGTTTTGTTTTGCTCTGCTCTCTGGCTGCGCTGTCACGTTCGTTCTACGTCACGACGCTTCCTACGCTATGTCCTACGTCATACATTTTCTAAAATAACTGAAAATGTGTTCGTCTGAAAAAAGATTGACATAATGGATCTCGAACGGCTTGAGGGTGAGTAAATCATGGGTTAAATATCATTTTTGGCCGAACTATCCCTTTAACTGTCATTTTATTGCATCCTTGCTGAATACAAGTATTAATTTCTATTCAGGAAAAAAAAAATCTTACTGACTCTAAACTTTTGAATGTGTTGTATATATACAGTTAAGTATAAGGAATAATTTTGTGTGATTGTTCAGTTTTGATGACTTGTAGTAAATGTAGTAAATGCATGTGTCCCCGTTTGCTTAGTAGTTTTTGAATCAGCATAAAGAATACATTTTTTTTATATCAGCTACTTAATAAATGGACTATAAAAGTGTTTTGCATGGATACTTTAAGGTTTAACCAATTAAAAAAACGGCCTGCATAAGATGGCTATTTGTTCATTATGGCCTGCAATCTAAAATGTGTTTGACATGGGAAAGTTTTTGATGACCAAAGATGAAATGATGCATCAGGGTAAAAAGACAAATGTGGCCACACAGGTTTAGGCTGAACTACATTTACAGCCACCACACCTTCTGAAACCTGATATTTGATCAAAATAAACCTTTATGGTTTGACTCACTAATAGAATAAAGCATATAGAATGGGAAAGAATATATCACACCCTTATTTAGCAGCTGATTTAATGGATGTTTTAGCCATCTTTGAGATAAAAGATATTTCCTTTGTTACTTCCAGTGAATACTCCACACCCACGTTTCTGCTAACTGACCACAACACCCAAAACCACAAGGCAAGAATCAACATCAATTAATTACAGCGGCCAACATCAGTTAAATACCAGAAGAGTGACATGTCAAATGATAATCAGGTCCATGGGAAGCCGCTTCAGGTATACTGTATTATTGTGACAGAGCCTTGACATTAAAAACGCAGGAATGTTCACCAAGCGTACTTGATTTACAATGTTTGTTGACCTGCCAACTGCCTGCTGTTGCATGTTGGGACGGATTGTTTGGAGGGACTTGAGATTCTAAAACCTTGCTGTCTACTGGCTAACTGACACTGACCTGTTTGGAACGCTCCAGGCTCTGGAACACTCTATAGGCAGCAACTCCATATGCCATAAAAGTAATATTCCTTTCACAAAGCACAAGGGTAGACTCGTCTCACAGTGTATTTGAATAGTTTGATGTTAGCATATTGCTAAGCTAACAACATGGTACTCTAATAGAGTGCTGCATGGATGACATATTTTTGTGGGCCAAAACCCGGAAACCAACACGTTCTCACTCCCAACCATAGACTATAAATAAAAATGGACTCTGCTTCCTTCCATTGTAGAAAAATGAAACTAAAATATCCCAGTAACGGTCGTTCTGAGCCAGAGTTTGCGCAGTAGTGATCCTGAGGTCGAGCCGCGGTATCAAGGTCCCGTTCACACTCCCAATATTGCAGACTCAATCGCAAGCACAGCTGTCAATCATGACGTTATTTTTGTAGCATCAAATAACTAACTAAAACCAAACTTTTTGGGAAAACAAACACTTGAACATACGTCTGCGTGATGAGAACTACCTTAATTGACAGAAACCATACTTCGGAAAAAAAAATTTATCGGATTTTTTAGTTTGACTTCAATTACATGGAGAGGGCGGTGTTTAAGATACTGCAGCCAGCCACCAGGGGGCGATCAAAATGCTTTGGCTTCACTGTTCAGGACTTGTGCGTCACACTTGCTCCCAACTGGTCACATAGAGGCTGCGTCCGAAATCTCATACTCTTGAGTAGGTACTTATACACAAAATGTCTACGTAGGCAGCACAGTAGAGGGCTTTCGCACCGGGCAGTTCTAGGAATTCAGTTATAGAAACTAGCCGCCAGGGTGGTTCCCCAAGAACGAAATGTTCCCTAGGGCTATTTTCCTGGTTGCATTCGCAGTAGAAACTTAGCTTAGCCAGTAGGAACTCTGAAGTAACATAAGCGGCCAACAGTGACGACATTTAACAGCGGCATTTACCAACGTCAACAACTGGAGAATGGAGGACATCGTGGTTGGAGTTGTGTTTTTGTTGTGTGTTGTGGGATTCGTGATAACGGAGATGGAATGTACAGTATACATATAAGTTATTCAATGGGAAGAGCAAAAAGGAGGGCTTAGAGACTAAGGGCCCAATTTTAACGATCTAAGCTCATGGTCTAAACGCAAGTGCACTTAAGTGTTCGAATCCACTTTTGCTAGTTTAACGACGGGAAAAATGGATGGTGCACTCGCCGCATGGTCTAAAAGGGTTGTCCCTATTCTCTTAATGAGTAATGGGTGTGTTTTGGGTGTGACTTGCAATAAACCAATCAGAGTCTCATCAACTCTTTCAGTTGGTTAATGGCGCAGTCTATTTCAGTTGCCTCAAAATAGCAAAAAGATGCCGGTCATTTGAATTTTTGTGTCCAAAAATTTTAAGCAATAAAAACTGTTTTCAACATTGATAAAAAGAACCATTATTAAAAATAGATTACAGTAATGTAAATCTTGACAAAAAGGAATGGAATGTGTACTGTAAATCTTGAGAAACACACAGGCACTTTATTAACCTTCTAATGCTTTGCCTCCAACACTAGATTTCACATGGCATGAATTCAACAAGGTTCATTTCATATGAAGTCAAATAAGAAAACAGACGTCTCTTCTGTAGTGCAGTTGTGTGTGCAGTATTAGCCCACAAATGCCATTTCACATGAAATATATTTATAGAAGAAAAGTACATCTGGGTAAATTTTACATATCATTTTCAATGTACCCATACTATGATATTACTCCCACGAATCCTAATTTTGCATACTGTTTAGCAAGGATATGCTTTAGAGCCGAGGACATTTTGTAAAGTAATATGCAGAGGACATTATGTACAAAAAAATAAAGTATTTATAGACCACATTATGGTTTCTCAAACCCCCGATGGCTTGTGTAATATAGAAAAACAGGCCCACTTATAGACACATGCATGTACCACCTCAGTGAGATGATCATATACATGAGAACTAGCTAACGACAACACACACAGCAAGACCACAGACTTGAACATGAGGCTTTACTGCATCTTCATCAGCTTGTCTTCTTGCTCTTTGCTCTCTGTTCACTGACTGTTTCTATCTATTCTGTTTTTTTTATCTCATGATTTTTCTTATGAAGTTCATAATGTGCATGCCCTAGGACATACAGGAGTATTAATTTGAAGTTTATAGGATGAAATAAAATGTAATATACACACAATTGCAATGGTCAGCATGTTTAAGTATCAGCATAAATATTTGTATTTTATTTTATAAAAACTGATGCACTGACCTGATGAATTTCATTATGCAAATTTTGATTGTATATTCAAATCATATTTAGCTAAAAAAAATTGTATTCACCAGAGCAAATGTTTAACCTGATGAGAATATTTTTTCCTTGAATTTGATCCATTATATTAATCATATAGAGCAAATGTTAACTTGTATATGTTATTTTACTATTAAATTACAGTATGGCCTTTTAATGCTTTATGGGTCTTCGTTGGCATATTCTAAAATAGCAACGCGCCAACAATGCGCCTGAGCACACCTCGTTTTCATACCAGCACGCCCATGGGTGCAAATGCATTTGTTATTTAAACAACATGGCGCAGGACGTGAAAATGATAACTGCGTCGGGCTGAAACTAGCAAAATACACTTGCGCTGCATTGTGCCAGATGTATGATAGGCTCCTTAATCTCCTACGACAACTTGTGGTGCTACATATCATCAAGGCTGAGAAAAGAACACTACGCCGCAGACAAAAGCGGCAGGTAAATGCCGTTAACATTAGCTTTCTGTATGTTTATGTCTTGTAACACTTTTTTTTTTTTAAATGGCGGGTGCTGATTCGTATGGCATGCGTTCGGCCAATTTACTTACACTTACAGTACTGGGTTAGACTCTACTCTGAAGTAGGAGCTAATTTAGTTTGTCAAAAAAGCGGGTACCTCCACCAATAGTTCAAGGAACTATGAAAAGGTTATGTTTTGGAAGGTTGGCTAATTTCCATTATTTTTTCACTCCTTCCTATTTGAGTGATGCGATGATTTCCTGCGTACTAAATTTCATGTTTGTCTAAAATATTCCACACCTCTGATCTCACATCCCTATCAGATGTCACTGTGTGCAGACTTGTGTGAGAACTATCTGTTAAAGTCCTGCGGTGAGTCAGAATGTCAACACGTCCCCCACCCCACCCCCTCCGTTTATACCAGATTAACTTGTCAAACGACCGGTCCTTCGCCAGACTGGTCTTTCTGAACGGATCTTAGCGTCTGATCCTTCATGGGCCAATGGCAGAGGCTTAAAGTACAGGGCCGATCAGAAGGAAAGGAAGGGGGCTGTGGATTTAGGATTGTTTTACCTGGATATGGATTAGCCCTTCAGGTGCGGTTGCACGCTAGCTTGAACCGCGCTCACTTTAGGCCCACTTTCAGCTGAGAGACATAGACTGCATGACAGTCAGATGTGTGTTTTAGGTGTTTTTGTTTATTGAGATGTATGTCCGTGAGCTGACGGGGTGAAACAGGTTGTAACAAAAAGACACAGGGATTAAAGTGCAACACGCTCGTCCCTACACTTGCCATACCTGCCCCTGTTTTTGTGCTTTGCTTTAATTGGTAATTATTTTCCAGGGTTAATGCCTTCATTCAGACTGTCAGTGTGTCGTCAGGAGCAAAGGATTAGGAGCCCCAGGGAGACGAGCAGGGAGATGAGACACTGGCAACGGGAGGACAGCTCATTTTTACACAGGCAGAGAGGGAGGACAGCTCATCTTTGATCCGGCAGGGGCTTCGCAGGCCAGAGGGGTGACAGCTGCATTTTCTTTAGCCCACATTTGAATTTGAATTCTATCTTATGATGCAGCTATGTGCCGGCTTGGCAGGGCAGTGGGGTAATCTGCTCCATACAAACGCCCGGGCTTTCTTCCTGTGTGCCCTCACAGAGATTTAAGTAATTAAACTTAAATTGAATGCATAAAAAAACTCACTTGTACCGGTGGCTGTCTTGCTCGTGCCAAGAGTGAATAGTCAGGGCTGTCCTCTCTCTCTCTCTCTCTCTCTCTCTCTCTAATCCCTCTTACTATTTCTGCCCTCCTGACTTTGGCTGGCCTTGCGCTGGAAGCTCGGCATTCCTCTCCAGACATCTTTGCGAGCTGGAGAAGCAAACTTCTGAACTCCCACAGTTAATTGGAATAAACATCTGTGTCGCTTGTCTGCCGCTGAAGAATTCTGCTCCTGCAGTTTCATACAGCAAAGCCAAGATTACATCACATATGATAACATGCTAATTTCAGCCATTTAAGATATGAGCTAAAAAAAACTTTCTTAATAAATGTTCCTGGTCTTATATATAAAGGCTACTTATAAAGAGTGATTGAATTTTAGCGGTAAACCTTTCAAGACAGGTCTACTATGAGTCACAAGGCTGTTAAGTAATGTACAGTCGTAATATACAGTTAGCCTGTCATTACTCCAAAATAACTCTTAAATCCTGATCACCCTGTCAGGTTTATTTTGCAACAATAATGTGCTGACTGTACATTATGATACTTTCATGGCTACTCACCAAATAAATAGATATGCAGACATGACTGAGTTGGGCAATATTGATTTAGAAATTTATGTTGAAACACATTTAAAAAAAATTTATAACTGATGGTTTATGCTTCTGTAGAATAAGTCAGTGTCATTTCAACCTCAAAATGCCTGGTTAATTACACTAATTTGCTACAGTCAATTACTGTATTCCTGAAATGACTCTGACTTAAAAATTGAATGCATCGACTAAAAATGAAAGTTGTATTTGTGAATTGTGGGAATAGAAGGTTGAATTTATATAAATTAGGAAGAGATGCATTCACGTGGTCAAGTATAAATAGAACCTATTTACAATCTGATTACTAAAATGCATGAAGCGACCTGGAATCTGGCCAATCGTGAAACAGAATGAGCCAGCCGACTGCTCTCGAAAATTTCTACCTGGCATACCTGTAATGACACTGAAGTTGAACATACCTCATGACTCATGTTTAGTCATGTGATGCAGTCATGTGATCTATTTAACCCAAAACAAACAAGATGGCAGCCTGTGTTATTAAAGATAAATATTATTTTGTGCAATCTTCATATTATAGAAAAATTACTTGCAATTGCTGTCCTGCAGCAAAACATGACCGCAATTGCATTTTAGAACGTGAGAAGTGGTGGGATATTTTACTAATAAAATAATCATGCCAGTATAATGTAAGGACTTTCTCTGTATGAGTTCACTGAGCTATTATGATTTACGCATGCGCAATAATGTCATTCTCTGGCATTTCAGCGTGGACTAGCAATTTTTGGAAAAAGCTTCAAAAATGCTAATGATGACGGAAGGCTGTTTTTAAATGTATCCGAATGAATGTGGATGCAGCCCAAATGTAAATACTTCTTTTGACTTTTTTGCTAGTGTAGCAAAGACCATGTGGGCAGAGGAAAACAGAAGTCATAAAACAGAAGTTGTGATCGTCTTTTCTTCCCTAATTGTGAGTGTTCCTAATTCGGACTTGATTTTGCACACTGGGAATTGATTAGATCACTGGATTGTTGTCATTTGCTATTGGTGCGATCTCCTGTGAGAGACAGGTTACTTATTTTTTTATAAATAATAATGTGTACAGATTAATTTATAATAAACACTGCAACAACAAAAAAATAAGAAATGTCCATTTTGATTTCATGGTCAAGTTTCAATGGGTGCATGACTTTGGAATAATGATATTATAATGCGACAAGGTTCATGTTTTATCATGCTACTTTCACAGCAGTATCACTATAAGAACAAAAAACAGAGGTAGATGTGAAGTGAGGTAGATATGTCTAGCATTTGCTATAAAAAGAACATTGTTTGTCGGAATGTATAGCATGTGCAGGCAATTTAACGAAACAGACTGGAGGCCCCAAACTATTATAGAGGAGGGGGGATGCCAACACATCTAACATAAAATACTCCTGTGAAAGTCTGTGGCCTTAGGCGTAATACCTTTTATGTGACCCAAAATCTTTCTATCCAAACCGTTCACATGGAGGCTCCTGTAATATGTTTAGCTGCATGGTTGACAGGATGAGAAGAGATAAGGTCCGATTTGGCACAGTCTTCCATCTCAGGCGCCTTGGCGGCCCGACACACGGATCCCACATCAAAGTCTGAGTGGAAAAAGTCTTGCGGGGATGACCTGTTACAGCAAACAACTAATAAAGACAGAAGACAGACAAAAGGGGGAATTGATTGTGCGCTCATATACATGGCCAGCCCAGGTATCAGCCCAGCAGCATCACTGTGAGGTAATTACACCCTTTATGTCTCAGTGGGCATTATATGTGTATGTTTTCATTTACAACAGAGAGACCTCCAAGGCCTGGACAGAAATCCCATTTAATAGTTACCTGTCAAGCGTAATTAACTGTGCTTTTCTCATCCCATGCTTTTCATGGTGCCTGCAGCGAGACGTTCCTTTCGAGTTGTGTCTGTCTCAGCGCCTTTGCCACCCAAAGCTCAGAGACAGTTTTAATTGCAACATGACGACCACAAGAAACACACAAAATCCTCATAAAAGTATAGAAAAGCTGGCTGCGTTCCCAATGAGGGCAGCAAATCATGGAGTAATTACAGGTAAGCGACCTCTCCATCTCAGACAGCTCTACAGGGTGGGAGATTTTTCAATATTTTACGTATGGTCACAGCTTGGTGTTATGCGTACTGTTTGAATGTTGGCTGCGGGCCTATAGGTGGAGCCCTGTGCCGTATTTCGGCAGCAAGTCATTTTGGCCAGGTAAGCTGCATTGCTGTAATGTTTAGTGCCCAAGGATGATGAAGGGAAATGAAGGTAGTTCAAAATAACTGAGTACTTTAAAAAATAAAGCCAAAACAGATTAATCCAATGAGCAAACACAATGCAACAACGTGCATAGCACAAACAATATCGGACACTGAATGTGGGAAACAGAGGAACTTCAATACACAATGATAATGAACTAAATACAGACAGGTGTGATCGTTAAATGACAACTGACAACATGACATCTAATTAGTGGTGGGAAAAATAGAACAAAGGAACACTGGAAAACAGGTAACAGAAAGTCCAACATGAAAACGAAACCAAAACAAAAGCAAAACATGACAGAACCCAAATGGAGGAAAGGACGGTGGGAGAAGCCATGGAGGAGCTTCTCCCAGTCGAGAGTTACGAGCGAAACGGGAGGCAGCCAGGAGGAAGGTGACCCATGACGGAACTGATGGAAACTTGCAGGGTGACGCAGGGAGATGGTGAGGTCCAGGCGACGTCTGATGGACCAGGAGACCAAGTTGGAGACCAAGACGGAGTCCCAGCGACGAGCGACCGAGGTGGAGCCAGGCGGGTGGAGGACTGAGGCGTCGCCGGTGTGAATGAGGACCGCAGTGGAGCTTGAGGGATTGAGGAGCCTGATCGTTAAATTGGTGGAGCGATGGAGTGCAGCAGACAGCCTGGAAGTCGTGGTGAATGTGCGGCGCCAACTGACCCAGGTGGAGCCGGTGGGATGAAGAAGCACGGTGGAGTCGAAGGGACAACAGTTGACATGTTGGTGACAAATATAACACTGTACTGGATGGTATCAGCTGCAATGAACAAACATTTATGCAGGAAGGGACTAGTGGTGCAGAAGGTCTGTGGGTGGGCAGGGTCGATTAACCACTCCTCCTCTTCCAGTTCCACTTTGACCCCAGTGGCTTTGATGTGATGGCCGGCTCACACACCTGGTCAGACGGAACCTCAGGCTTCTCTTCCTGGACGGACGAGGCTGCTGGCTTTGGCTCTGTGCTGGTGACGGGTATCAGCTGGGTCTCCCGGTCTTTGGTGGGCTCAGGCTCCTCATCCATGGTGGGTGGCAGGTGGAACGACGACATCTCCCTGGGGCAAGTGTACTTCAAACCCTGGAGAATGGCCTCTCTCCATGTTCCATCCACCAAATCAGGTAAATCCTGTGGTCCATAGTAATTAGCTTCTTTCTAGAACAATGATTTTAATGTTTCATCATTAAGCAAAGTCTGATGGGCAAGCTGACAAAACCGAAGTGTATAATCCACAATCGAAAGCCCTCACCGGATGAGAGCAGTAACCTCACCTGCATAATCCATAATGGACCTTTTTTTTAAAGGTGTAAAACTTCCCTGAAATTTCGCTAATGTGCGAACACGTGTTTGTCGCTATCGAATGGACAGAGGAAGACTGCAGGCCCTCTATCAAGCAGACAGTTGAGTTTTTTTTTTTTTTTTCATGCACAGTAAAGTTGAAGATCAGGTGTCAGGCACATGATCATGGACATTATTCCACTCCCACCACTTCATTCTTGTGCGTTCGGAGAAGTCTCGAAGGGGACATTCATGCTGACTCCACCCTGAGCCATTCCTCTTTAGGACATCTTTGCCTACAGGGCTTCACGAGAGCCAGCGCGGTGTGTGGGAAAGCGCCCCTCCCTGCCCGCTATCTAAGATGCCTCAAAGCTATTTCCACAGTTTGCATAATAACTGGCTACATGGGGTTCTTTCTAGAAAGAGTTTCCTGGTAAGTGGAGCAGCGGAGGTTCTCAGGAGACAAGGCGAGATTCCACCAGGAGTGGGGAAATCACAAAGTTACGCTATAAAAAGAACAAAACAGTGAAGTCTTGCTGTTTTAATGATAATTTCAGTAACTTTTCAAAAGGAGGCTCGTGCAACTGCATAACAATAAGCAAGGGACTGATATGTGGAAGTAGAATTATTTAATTAGCCCCTATGAGTAATATTTTTTGTTTCTTTTGTGCTGTCCTTTTTAATGAGAAACTCTTCTTGGTTGAAAGACTTCATTATTTTTCTGTTAACTTTTATTTGTATTGTCATTCTCAAAAGGAATGCCAAATAAGTCCTGGTTTGAAACACGAATGACTTTGGTGTTCATGGAATATGTTTAACCTGGTCTCACTGGAAAAACTTGACTTTGCCTACAATTTTGCAAAACACCAAAAAAATATGTACAGTTTGCAGCTGAAATGAACACAAGTGGCAGTAATGCACCAATTTTTTTTTATTTCACTCAAATCAATCAATCAATTGATCAATAAAGTCTTATTTTCACCCTGTTCCTTGCACAATGCTAATAGTAAGCTTATACATATTAACATTTACATAGT
Organism: Squalius cephalus; assembly: GCF_949319135.1. NCBI lineage: Eukaryota > Metazoa > Chordata > Actinopteri > Cypriniformes > Leuciscidae > Squalius > Squalius cephalus. The sequence continues at coordinate 19,044,855 of NC_137133.1, forward strand.
TAAAATGGCAATTGCGTTTTCATTTAGCAGACACCTTTATCCAAAGCGACTTACGAATGAGGAATAAAACAAAGCGATTCATCTTAAGGAGGCAATAACACAAAAGTGTAACAATAGAGAAGACTGAAAAAAGTTAAATGACTGTCTAGTATTATTTAAAGTGCATTTTTTATATTGCTCCAATTGAAAATCATGGTTTCTGGTCTTGAAATTAAAAATTAAGGGTAGTTTGAATAGTATTTTCACTTGAGAGTTGAGGTTTTCTGAAAAATATTGTATTTTTTTTTATTTTTTTTATAGTATATAGAAAATATGATGCATATTTTAAAAAGACATCACAATAAACATTAAGGTCTTTTGAAGTAAACTATTATAAAACATTGATGGACAAAATATTTTTAGTTTAATCCTAAGTGAAAATTGTTTTTTAATAGAATAGCTAATTTAATGTTATGGTGAAATTAAGCTTTGAAAAGTCAAACAGTTATTATATCTGCCTTAATTAAGTAACATTTTGCCTTATGTCTAAAGAAAATATATTCTTTTAGTATGGTATATGGTCTTTATAATAAATAAACTTTTTTCTTTGTATGAAAGATTTTGTCTTAGGATAAGAAATATTTTTGATTAATATCAAATCAAAATGTAAGGTTTGAACCAAACCATAAATATAATAGAAAACTTGTCACTGAAAAAAACTAGAAAACTAATACATTTGGCTGAAACAAGGTTAGGGTATTTTAGTATATATAAATTGGTTCAAAGTTCAAAATAATTCAGTGTACTTGTAAGCGAACTTATTAAATTGGCGAAATGTATTAAAATTTGCCTGTCACAATTAACGTCACTATCAACTGATTTTTTTTTTTAAGACACAACACTGCAAGTAATGGAAAATGCAAATTGTATATAGCAAATTTTGGGGGCTGTTACCAATTCTCTTTTGTCAATAGCTGGAGGATAAAATAACATTGAGTTCTACCAGAAAGACTCGGGAGGTAAAATAGCGTAACAAAGCATACATTTATTAACAGCCCAGCAAGCAAGTATTTATAAAGTTATTTGGCGTAGTAATCCGAGGTTCACGAAATCTGCATTTCCTGCCGGAAGACGAAGGCAGGGGCTCAGCCGATCCCCGGGGATGTATGGGAAGGGACCATCCTGGTGGTGGGGAGGATGGAGGTGAATGTTGGCATCAGCATCTGCGAACTGAGATGTGTGTAAGTTCCGATCTTTTATTATGCGAGTATTAGAACACGATTGGTTAGATGTGAAGATAATAAGGTAAATAAATCTTCCCAACATGTTTTCTAATGAAAAAGCCCTTATGATGCTTGCTGAGTTACAGATATCACAACCCCAAAGACATTTAGACTTTTAGTCACACACCCTCAAAGGTCAAAGGGTCAAAGTCTGAGCCTGTTTACACAGCCATTAACCTATAGAGGAAGTGTTTAGGAGCTGCCAGTCAGGCCAAAGGTCAAGTGCACAGCCGTCTGATCCTCGCGTCAGACAAATAACAGTAGAGGAACTTCAGGTCTAAAAAGACAAAAAAATTACTAACTACTTTATAATATTTATGTATTTATATTTTATAGTAATTATGTCCTTTCTTTATTAAGCTATAATCAATAGCACAAGTGTCACAGGTACACAACATTATAGTGTGTTCCTATTGAACAAGATCTAATTAGAGGTGCATGCTAAAGCAATCATCGCTATTATCGTTATGGTCATATTGCATGTGCAGGCACCAATTGAGCACCAAACCTGGGGTTTTGAAGTCAGGGATATTTCTGCACATTATTTTAAGGGGTTAGTTGAATTGAGAGACCTGTGCCTTTGAAAGGAACGCCCTCTCACCCACCTAACAGTCCTTAATTTATTGTGTGGGAGTTTAAGTAACCATAGCTGACCATGATGAATGCAGCAGGCGTCATGTAATTATTGTTATAGTTATCATTGTCACTGCTCATAGCTTACATCACACTGTCAGAATCTAATTTCTGTTTGATTAATAGCTAGTTCTGGGAATACATTAGCAACGTTTAGCCTAATGAGAGAGCAGTGCTCTTCGTTTGAGAAGAGACTGCTTACTAGCAGCCAGAGCTCAGACTTAAAGCTCGTTCACACCAAGAATGATAACTATATCAGCTATACCTATATCAGTGTCCACACCAGCGAGTATAATTCGTATAATTTCTCTTTGGCGTTATCGTTATAGCTGTGGTGTGGACTCTGCTATTCTTTAATATTTAGAAGGATTTTTAGAACTATATCTTTATCATTATCGTTATAGTTACCGGTGTGAGCTGCATGGCTTTAACTCACGCTCTTCACTTTCACAGTAATAAAACTGCAGTCTTCACTGCAATAATAAATTGAATATAGATTAATCCTTATTAGCTACAAAAATTATTTAATCAAGAGCAGTGTGTGATTTTCTCTTTGTCTTTTGTTCGTTGAGTTACATTAATGAAAGAGAGCAGCAGGTTTATTAGGCTGCTGTCACTTTAAGACCTGCCGTGCATGACAGATCTGACACACATCCTATTTTTTCTTAACTCTTTACATTCATTTAACATTTTTTAACACATTTAAGACAGTGCTTACGAGGATATTCGACAAAACAGGCATTTTGACCATTTTTTTTTACCTTTCAAGAGCGAAAGACAACTCTGTCTGAAAGATTTTAGTTCTTTTTTTGCATCTTGCCGCGCTTGAGTAGTTTAATAGCGGTTGAATGAATGATAGCATGATTATATTCTGTAGAGCAGCTATTTGTTATTTATAAATGATATTTTATATTCTTTGCATAATTTCCCCCTGAACTTTTTCACAGAACCCCCTTTCGGACCCCAGTTTGATCACCCTAAACAGTGACTGATTATGTTGGATCTTGGCTTTGTTATAACCAAATACACTCTGAGTACTGGTTTACATGATTCACACCTATATTGTGTAAAATGGAAAAATGCAAAAGAACCCAAATCTTCCCATCTCTGCTTGTTATCTGAGCTCATCATTTACTGTCAGCTTCTCTGTCCGATTCATCTTGTGTGTTTCTTTGTCATCTCTGGAGATAAGGTGACACATCTCGAAACGAGGGGCCATTGAGGAAGACATGCTATCACTTCTCACTATAGCGATGACCGAGATGCTTGCACTCTCAGTTAGGTGATATGGTCACTCCACTGAATGACTTGCAATGAAACTCTAGCATTTATTTTGTCCTGGCTGCATTCTGCAGCGGTGTGTAACAACATACCTGAACCCTTGGGACAAGCAGTAACGTGTCAGGTATTCAAAGACGACAGGTGCCGTTAAGGACAGGTGAAGTGAGCTCATGGTTCTAATGGCTGTTAAAAGGACAATGACCTCTTCTCTTGCAAGTTCATATGCCAAAAGGTCAAGTTTAGGTCTCATTCTTTATTCATGAGCCTGCATGTTTACATCTGGTATTAGCATCTGTTTTGTATGGAAGCTTGTTTCTGCCACAGAATTAAACATTTTAAAAGATATTTGCGACTTTTTATCTCACAATTCTGACTTCATAAAACGCAATTGTGAGTTTATATCTTGCAATTCTGACTTTATAACACGTAATTGCGACATATCACGCAAGTCAGAATTGCGAGATGCAAACTCACAAGTGTGAGAAAAAAAGTCAGAAAAGTCAGATAAAAAGTCATAATTACCTTTTTTATTTTTCATTCTGTGGCGGAAAAAAGCTTCCATAGTTTTGGGTGAGCTAAAAAGGTGCAGAATACATTTAAAAAATATATGTCCATAGGATTTTTTGGATTGCAGTCAAACATGCATATTAAACATAGCAGAGTCAGTGAGAGCATATCATCTGCTGCATTAAAACAATGGTTTTAAACTGTCGGTTATGTGCAGGTATACAATGATTGTTATTATTTCTAAACTGATTAACTAAGTGATAGTCCCTCCTCTCAATGAAATACAACCCAGAATAGACATCTCTTAAAGGGATAGTTCAACCTCAAGTTGTTCCAAACACAAAAGAAGATATTTTGAAGAATGTGGATAACCAAAAAGTTTCTGGTCCCCATTGACTTCCATAGTATTTTTTCCCCTCCATTCTATGGAAGTCAATGGCTACTGTTTTGTTACCCCTATTCTTCAAAATATCTTGTTTTGTAATTCATTTGTAAAGTAATGAGAAAATGATGACAGAATTTTCATTTTTGGGTGAACTATCCCTTTAAGACATGCACAATAAATAAAAACCTGTTGTAAACGGAAACGTCTTGGCTGAGCACTTTAAACAAATCACGCAAAATAGATGCTAACACCTAGTGTAAACTAGCTAATGATGAACTAAGCAATTTTTTTTAATTATATTTTTATTCACTTTTGCAAAGAACCAATATGACTACATTAACGTCTCTCCTGTCCCTATACTAGCTCTGAAGCAACAATTACATGATGTTCTATCAGTAAAAATGTTGAAAAATTTTTACATTTTTGTTGTATTAACTCAGGTCAAATTTCACAACATGACATCAAAATGGCTGCCTCCATGTGGGAGACCTTAATGTAGCAAAAAGGCTTTTTGTAGAGTACTGTTATTTTCTTTAATGGTTACTAAGCCTAGATGCTTCTTATTGGTTGCAGAAAAGACAACTGAAACAAGAACAGTTGCTAATGAAGAGTGAGTCAAGCTTTCCAACTGGCAATATATGCTCACACTGACTACTGTTACTGTTAACACTCACCTCCTTTGGCTCATCCTTGCAGTCCGTGGTGACAACTGACAAGTGCTGGCTACCATCCAGAGCATTTTCAGCACCCAAAGAAAAGGCATTCTATGGACTATGAAAACGTCTGGAAGTAAATGTGTACCACACAGAGGAGTCAATCTTTCTTGTATCAACAACTCAGCTTGGTTGACTTGAATTGCAGGTATTTAACTGAATGTCTCTTTGAAAACAAGGATGAGCACTGGATCAACAGAGCCCGTCTTAAAATCTGAACTGATATAACACTCCGGTCACAACAATTCACACATCTGCTTCTCACATTCTCTCTTCTTGCCATTCAGAAGTGAAAAACGAAGTGTTCACTGCATCCTGCCTCTGTTGTATTAACGTGTGGCAGTGTAAATTTGTCTGCTAAGACGATCACTTTGTGATTCCACTGGTGTGCCATTTTCTAAGTACTCTTAACACTATTAACTACATTAATAAAACAAAAAACAAAAAAGTAGATTCAATGTTTCCAAAGTGTAGTTTTTCCAGTAATAAGCAGTCTCTCTCTTTCAAGTGGCACTGGGAAGTCTGATTCATTTTAGAAAACAAGTTAAATTGGAAAGTTTATTGCAGTAAATTCTCCATGAATCAAAGATGAATTTGAATCATCACTTAATTCTACGAAAGCAAACTTTATGCACATAGTGATTTTGTGACTACTTTTTTTGCAGCAGAATTGTGTAAAAATTAATAAAAATGATTTAATGCATCATTGCTCTAAACCCATATGATTTTCTTTCTTCTGAGGAACACAGAAAAAAGTCTTGAAGAATGGTTCATTAAATAATCAGACTGACCTTTGTTTAAGTATTAATCACTTTTTATTGCCAATGTGTGAACAACTTTTAATGTAACTGTTGTCGTTGAAAGCCTGAGGACTGATTTATATGTGAAGGACTCGGGTCGTTTATGCAGGGAAAATCAAAAGGATGTGATCTTTACATTTCCGTTCAGTGACACTGAATGCTGAATGCTTATACAATGTTCAGGATAATGGCATTCTGTACTGTAATGTCAATTTGTCATGCAAAGAAAGAGATTAATTCAAACTATAGTCTCACAGAGCCAGATCTGAATCACATTTTTGTTGTGTGTTTATTTTGTTATTGAGATGAAAGCGTGCAGCACATAATTACATATTCACTAAATGTCACTCTCAGCAGCGTGGACGGTGTCAGGATGTTCGTTAACACTGTGAAGGTATTTCCAACTTCTTTACTTTGTAAGCGAAGAAGAACCAAAAAGTACTGCCGTGAGTATATCGGTGCATTGAATCACATTCAGTCCCTTGTGCATTACGTGTGCACGAGTGCGAGCACGAGTAGTTCACTTAATGGCCACCAGTGTCACTAAAAACAAGGATTTTTGAATTCCACATATAGCCCCTTTAATATTTGGGTGAACTATTCCTGGTTGGCTATAATTTCGAAATAGCTTCCCCAATTCTGAAGAATATCTAAGTTTGTCACAGTGAAAAATCTTCTACTTTCTATCAAGAAAAATGATCCCATGAAGTTCCCTGAGCATGCAGCTCTCAGCACACCTCAGTGTGTAACTCTGCCTCTCTGAGGTCCAGCGGCACGCTGCTCCCGGCGTTGAACTCACGCACACTCAAAAGAGCCCTTTATCCCAGTTTTACAACAAACAAAAAAAAACTGCCCCACCTCCGCTATCATTCCCACCGTTCGCCACAAGCTGTGAGGAATCCACCCCTAAAACCCCCACCCGCATTTAAGCAGCAGACATCCTTTATGTTCACATGTGTCACTGCTGGTTTACTCTGTCAAAATCCTGCCGAACAATGGATGTGTAAAAAGATTGACCAATAGCTTTTTTTACAGCACTGCCCACCCATAGAGGTACAAAAGATCAGGGTGAAAAACACACCTGCACTTTTATGCAGCAGAAAGCAATGCCTGTGCCCTGATACTTCACACGACACAGCGCCTGCAGTCAGCTAGCAGACCAACCGGGGCGCGAGATCGCCACGCAAACCGCACGTGATACGAGCTGTTGTGCAGCACAAAGGACAACCAAAGGGTCCCTGAAATACGAGAGCACAGAAAACGTTTGGAGTCAATGTAAATGTGTCACTTGGACAAGGAACAGAATGGTGTTTACACACGCAGTGAATGTTGAGTATGATTAGACGAGGTGATTTTCATAAACATATATGCTATGTGGTGACGAGATATTATCTCAAGGGCCCGTCGTGAAATTCTTCTTCACATTTTAATAATATACACAATTTCTCTTTGATGTCAGATTTCTTTTTTTATTGCTCTTTACAGGGCTGTTTGTAAAATATTGCAAATTGTACTGGCAAGCTGAAAAAGTCTTAAAAGACACAATGTTGGCCTTAAACAGTGTATCTGACAGTTATTTAGCTTGGTTTTCATGTAAAATAACTAACTTATAAAGTAAGTAAGAAAAAAAGGACAATCCCCATTATGCTATTTTAAAGGTTCCTGCAATAGGTTTACGTGCATTAAAGGTAAAAAATATATATAAAAATAAATAAAAAACTTTTCACCTTATTTCTCGAAGAGTCTGAAAACAGTTTGTTCGAAATTTCATCTCTCTATACCCCTTTCCGGGAGCTTGCTCTGCTTTAATTGGTCAGATGGCTCAATCTGTTGTGATTGGTCTACTCTGCTTTGATTGGTCAGACGGTCTACTCTGCTTTGATTGGTCAGACGGCCTACTCTGTTGTGATTGGTCTACCTACTGCCTGTGTTGGAAACAAAATGTCTATTACCATATCTGAATTTCAGCTCCGGAGGCTTCCTCAGCGCTTGATACTCAGTGTTGTTTTTTTCATATCAATTCCAGCGTGAGTCCTCATCCTTTTGAAGTGCAGCAAAGTGGATTTGCAGCGCTGAAAACAGCGTCTTCTCAACATGAACCAAACTCTTCCAGTCAGGAAATCATTTCTGCGTGTCCTCCAAGACAGATTTGGAAGACCTATTGCATTGAAAAACATTACAAATTGCTTAGTTTTGGAGGACAAACTAAACAAAAAGTGCTTCAATTGCCGCAGATAAAGGCGCACTTTCCATTGGAGCAACATGACTAAGTTTTTGTGTATGTGTTTGTGTCTTCACTAAGACAATAGTCACTAGACCACAGCGAAAACTCCACTCTGTTTGGACTGCATTTGGAGCATGAAACCGGCTTGGTCAGTCAGTGAGAGTTAAAAAGACAAACTGGATGAAGCCGCTTCTGGTTTTGATTTCATTTGAGAGAGTGTCTTTTCTACTCTTGCACAAGAGCAAACCTGTCCTCCGGTTGGACGGCGGCCAAGTGAACATGCCGAGACCGACTCTGATCCTCAGTGCATTTCCCCATCATCTGTAAACCCACCACCTCTGTCAGGCATTGATAGCATATTGCTGTGTAATTACGGAAGGACCCTGAAGATCTCAGCAGTGCTGAGCACACACACTCAGTTTAAGCTGAGGTCATGTCTGTGAAATGTGTGTGTAAACGTGCTCAAAATTACTCAGTGACTCAAAAGTGATATTTTGCAACAGTGGCTGTTAAAATGCTTTGTTAACCTATGCAAAAAGTTAAGCGATAGTGGACGTAAAAGCTTTAAAATGATGAATATCTGTCTACCAGTAATAGGTGTGTGTGTGTGTGTGAGAGAGAGAGAGAGAGAGAGAGAGAGAGAGAGAGAGAGAGAGAGAGAGAGAGTGAGAGAGAGTAAGTTTGTGTCCAGACTTACAACATAAGTAGTACTGTCCCCCCCTACTGGCCCTGAGCTCATACAGTTCAGAGATATCCTGTACATTCACAACACATTTACAAAGTTTGCACAGCATTTGATGGAAGTTAAAACTGTGTAAATTAAATTCAGACAGTATGTTTTGCCACTTTTTATGCCTAAATATTTGTGGCGTTTTCATTTTTGTATGCAATTAAAATTTGTATGCAATTAAAATTTCAAGTACATTTTGTTTGTTAAAGTGGCTGTATATAAGAATTCCAATGTGTGAACAGCTTTTAACAAAACTTAAAAAACAAGACCTTCCCCGAATTCCTAGGTTGTCTATGAAAGCCTGTAGATTCATTTTTGTGTGAAGGACAGGTCATTTTTACAGAGAAAATCAAAAGGATGTAGCGTTTACACACGCTCCCGAGATCCTCTCCTCCGTTCAACAAGAAAGGAATGCTTATACAATGTTCAGGATAATGCCGAAAGAGCCATTCTGTACTGTATTGTAGATTTCATGCAAATAAAATTTGTTAATTCAAACTATAGTCTCACATTACATTGTAAACTTCTTTTTACTTCTAAGCAAAGGACGGGGGACATTCAATCAGTCTCTTGTGAGCATTAAGTTGCAGGCTGCAGCTCACTTAACGGCCACCGGTGTCACTAAAAACAAGGTTTTCTGAATTCTACATATAGCCCTTTTAAAGATATTTAGATTTTAATTAAGATTTAGATTAGAACAGACATGCACAACACTGAGAATTACAGCAGATGTTTTTGCATCAGATGTTGAAAATGTAAAACAAAAACACAAACAAAAGGAAACCAGACGACCACTAAACTCAGGACCACCTAAATGTTTTCCGACTCGTGCTCACAGAAGCCATAATGCTGTAATGATTTAATTGCTTTGGGACTGCAAGGCTAATAAGGTTTCTAAATCAGTCTTCTTTATTTGTTTTCTTTTTTGACTTGCGGCAAGAGGAAAAATGCAGTAGGTCTAATTGGAACGCTGTCATTAAGAGATATTCGGTATTAAAGTTTCTTCCTATAGTAATAGGTTTGTGGATTTTTTATAGTGGACTTGTGTTCCTCTTATCAAAGCAACTTCAAGAAGGACGTTTTTTAAAGCCAATATAGCCATGTCATAAAATACAGTAGTTCCTCAGCAGTACTCAGATCCTGAGAGATGTGGTGGAGAAATGGAGACCACCATCTTCTTATTGCATCATAGCTCCTGGTGGGATGAGTGAGTTTTTGTAATATAGAACAGATGACTTGTTTTAGCCCTATAAAGAGATTGTGACAAAGCAAGATGTTTTGAGTTTTGCTAGGAGTATCATGCACCTACTTTTTGAGGGGGTGTTAGTGGTGCTCCTGACTCAATTTAACTTATTGTAATGTGCAGTGGGACACATGAGGGTGTGAAGATGATTACAGAATCTTTAAGAAAATGTTTTAAGAAAAGTATCTACATACTTATCTTAAGTGTGACTCCACTGACTCCCCAATTCTGCCATTCTAAATTTTTAAGCTACAATAACCCTTTTTTTTGCAAATTTTTTTGAGTATTTTTGTCTTAATTTTATTTAAAATATCTAAAAATCCTTGAAACAAGATAAATTTACCTAAGAGACAAAACTACTACGGAGCGCCTGATGTTGGGACACGGTAATGGGGGAAAAACCAAAGTTTATCTGGGGAGAATGCAATAGAGTGCAATAGTCGGGTTGCGGAAGTAAAAACTTTTAAAGACAGACCAACTGTGTGCTATGAGGTTGTTAATCCATGGTATTTTCTTGCATTATTTCAGCAAATTCTTTAAATAATCATGCTTAACAGTGGAATTCCTAGTGAAGAACTACATTACCCATGATGCTGTACAGAAAGTTTCACCAATCAGAGACAAGCTCCAAAAGATTTATTTAGCTCCGTCCCATCCCATGAAGCACTGTGATTGATGTAATCGAGTCGGTCTCGCTACACTCTCAAAATTCTGAAATGTTTGTATATATATGTAGCCTGGTTAAAACCAAACAATTCTCAGTAGTAACTGAGTTATGGTCTGGCAAAGCTACATTAATAACTCCAAAGGGGCGTCTCCAAATTTCCAAAGGGGCGTCTCCAACGGACGTCGCTCAAATGCCTTTTTGGGCGCAATTGGATAGACCTAAAACCAATCAGAGCGATCGTCATCGTGTAAAGCCATATGCTGCGTCCTAAGTTACACTACGCCATAAAAGTATGTACTCTTTTTGTGAAGAAAAGGTATTTACTTTTGAATGTGTAGCAAAAAAGTAGGCAAGCATTGGGACATACTACTTCGTCATCTTTATCGGACGGATCTGTCGCGTGCATCCTGTCACTTAAACTGCCCTGTCAATCATCTTGTCACAGTTAAAATCCTCTATTCTCTACCGTTTCGGAGAGAAATGTAGTAGCACGCTCATCTGCCAGTGGGTCTTTCATGGAGACTGTCCTCATGTGTTTGCAATTTGAATATAATAATGCATTTAAAAGTTGATGCGCTTCACCAACAGACGCCGCTCAAATGCCTCTGGGCACAATTGGATAGACTTAAAACCAATCAGAGCGATCGTCATTGTGTAAAGCCCGCCTCAACGTTTCTGACTGGTGCCGCGATTTCGACGGATTTGAAATGGGCTTGAATCAGCTCTTTGCCAGACTACTTGTAGAGCAAATCTAAATTTGCCGGAAGTTGTCTGGATTTTCCCAGGCTAATATATATGCATATTTTGCAATAAACTTAAAATATATTGTTTTTATACATATAATCAATTAAATGAGTAGTTTTATATTTCTTCATCGTTTTTAATTCAATTATGTTGTTCGCTATGCTTCATGGGATTGTAGTTCTTTACCTCACCAAAACCGTTACTGTAAGTACACAGTCCTGTACCTTTGTCTTTTTGTCTGATTTTCAAAATCTTTTTTGCTTCAAATCAAAGTTTGTAATGTTGTGATTCACCTTGTATAACGCTTTAAAGGGGGGGTACAATGGTGTTTCATGTATTCAGAGTTGTTTACACTGTTAAAGAGATGGATTCTCATGCTAAACATGGGCAAAGTTTTAAAAAAATATTTTGGACGAATAATGGAGAATTTCTGTGCTGAAAATCTTACTTCCGGGTTGGTACAAGTTTCGGCTGTTTTTTTTCGATCGTGAATCTAATGACGTAGACCAGAGTGGAACTCCTTATATGAGCATTTCTCTCGGAAAGCGCGCCCGCGCACACGTCGACCAGAGGAGAGCGAGACCGCGCACATCAACGCGCTTCAACAGGAAATCATCGGCAGCGCTGCATAGGATTTGTTCAAGAATGTCTCCAAGAAAGTGTGTATTTGGATGTGAGGGAAAGCTTACCGTGTTCAGCTTTCCAAAGAACCCAGTGTTACAAGAACAGTGGATGCAGTTTGTTTTTCCGGGGCAGCAACGGAGTGTAGGAAGTGCGGTTATGTGTTCTGGTCATTTCAGTGACGAATGTTTTATTAACAAGGCCCAGGTCAACGCTGGATTTGCAAATCGTTTGCTATTAAAACGTGGAGCGGTCCCAGTGATAAAAGACCCCATTCATGTAAGTCCAACTGGATCGGATTTCTGTCTTTTGCTGGAAAGCTACCGCTTGACTCTATAGCTCCGCCTCCAGGAGCTCGGCTTTTTCCGGAGAGAATCGGAAAGCTGTATTTTTCTTTTATAAATATAATATAACTAAACACTTTTTGGAGATATTAAGGATGCACTACTACTCTATAGGTAATCAAGATTAACATGAGATTAGGTGAAACTGTGCATGTTATGTACCCTTTAACGAAGATTATTTTAAAATCCCAATGGGAAAAATGAATAAAAAAAAAATACTTCCAGAACCAGTGCTGCTGAAAAAGGTGAACAAAAAAAAAGCCATATTTGATATTTTTAACATTTATGAACTTTGATACAAGTATATTTTTTCTTCCCATCTCATTTTTCTATACCTTTAGAGTCTCCATAAGATACAGTATTACTTGAAGTGTATTTTGTCTTACTGCACTCTTGTTTTAAGGATTTGTAGTCATTTGTTATTGGAAAACAAGTCAAAAGAAGTCATTCTGCAGTGTAACAAAGATTTGGAAGTTGCATTCAAAATACACGACTCAAAAATCTAAGAGGACTTGCTCCTACTTCAACAGACAGAATACACTGCTGGACACCGAGGTTACTGTAATAGCCTCATACTGGTTGAAAATGAACTCTGTACACTATAATACTGGATTAAAATATATGGTGATTGCCCATGCAAAACTCATTGCCACAATGCTGTGGGTAGTTGGCAGGTGTTTTGGGTTTTGATTGCTTATTATCTGAAGTCCATAGTCCAAAGTCCATAGAATAAACCGTGCAGGATTAGTTACACATTGAAGTTTAACACTCAGGGTTATAGGTGTGTTCAAATGCCTAAGCTAGGATCAGTAGGTAAGAAAAGTCATTTCTATTGTCATTTGAGTTCAGCAATAATGTTCAACTTGTTTGTGTCTTAATTGAACTGGTACTAATTGGCATTGGAGAGAAATGCGAAGCGTTGAGGGTGTCGCCCCACTGGAAGTGTGACAGGTGAGCTTATACTTTGACACCGTAGGGAAGGTCTGGATCATGGGATCTGGTTCAGAACACAATGCCATCACAACTTAATTATCACCTGCTATATATACATGTCACATCAAGGGAGGGCAAAAAAAAAACCACGAAAAAAAAAACAAGACCTCAATCAACACAATGTCTGGAACGCATGTGAGAACGTCAAGGAGAGGATTTTGTCACTTTCTCACAGGTATTTTAAAATGAGCCTTTAACACTTTTCTGTTTGACACAATGCAAATCAGCAGAAATTAATTTTAATTGCAAAAGACTGTGTCATAACCTAATGTGTGGGAGAATTCGGATGTGATAGGAGTCATTGTCGTACCCATTAAAAGCGATCGGATTCTAATTAATCATTTTAATATCCGAGCCTGCTGAATTTGTATACGTCATATACAGGCACACTCTCTCAACTCCATTCTGATGTGTATCACCTTCGGCTCTCTGATTCTCCCAGTTTCAGGACTTGCTCCTTTTGTTTAATGGCTGGCTGAGTCCTCTCTGGTGATTTGTCCTCTCCTCATCTGCATGGGCCGTAGAAATTCCCCCCGGAGCGCCGGAGGAGCTATTGTTCTCATCCCAGGTTGGGTTCCTCCGCCTGAACCTGCTCCCGCTGATGAGTCGGAGCAAGGAAACGCAGGCAACGAATAAAAGACAGGGCTGACAATGATTGATGTCTGAGCGCTCTCCCTGATTCGCTGATTAAACCCATCAATCTATATGCAGAGGAGTTGTCCGATGCAAATGGATCCAATCTGCCGAAACAGAGTAGTATTGTCTGTGTGTTATGGAGAGAGCCAAAGCTGGAGGGAGCGCGATTGGCAGCTTCAGGCTCGTGGCTGGAAACAGCTCAGTGGTGCTATCCGAGGTTGTTCTGTGTTAATGGAAAAACTATTACATCTGATGGGATTCATTGTTTGAGGGGTGGGCTTTCCACTATGTTAATTATGCCGAAATTCTCCTGTGCACAGAAAGGGCAAGATGTTACAGTAACTCTGCTGGAACGGGCGTAGAGGGCCGGTCCTTCCTCTCAGATCTCTCTGATGGGGAAAAGGCAAATGCTTATTTTATCATTAGTGGTGTTTGCTAAGGCAAGCGACATTATTATTATTGCTCATGCTCATATTTTGAACAAACCCCTGACCTTTACTCCATAGCTTTTGTGCTTTGGAATTGAAAGATCCACCTTGATGAGAGTATCACCTCATGTTATTAAGTTTTGTCTTGTGGACGGACAGGGACCAGAATATCAAAAAGAAACTATTTACATAATCAGTCAATTCCAAAATGTTCTCTGGTAAAGAAGCATAAACATATGAGAGCAGATGTTTTGGCATTCAATTTGTGTGGACTTTTAAATGTCATTTTAAACCAAATACGTATATAATATTCAGTCATCTGACCTACACTTCTACTTCAAAGTTTGGGGTCGGTTAGTTTTTTTTTTTTTTATGTTTTTGCAAGGCTGCACCAAGGCTGCATTTTTTTTTAGATAAAAAATACAGTAAAAACTGTATTATTGTGAACTATTACAAGTTGAAAGAACTGTTTTATATATTCCAGCATCATTAGTGTCAGCATCCCAGTCTTCAGTGTCACATGATCCTTCAGAAATCATTCTAATATCTAATATATTCATTCAGCATTTGCTGCTCAAAAAAACATGAATTATTATTATCACAGTTGAAAATTATTTTGTTTTAGGATTGTTTAATAAATAGAACATTCAAAAGAACAGCATTTATTTGAAATAGAAAGTTTGTGTCTTTACTGTCACTTTTGATCAATTTAATACATCCTTACTGAATAAAATGATTAATTTCTTTTTAAACAGTCTTGTTGAGCCCCAAACTTTTGAACAGTAGCATACATTTAAACACTCATATTTGATTCTTCTCTTACTTCTTGCTATTTTAACACTGTTACCGTAGCTAAGGAAATGTTAGCGATATGGTAATAGGAATTCCAATGTATGAATCATAGGGGAATACAAAAAAAGGATTGATATGTATTAAATTAATTTATTTTATTTAGCTGTTTATTTTAGAAATGTGAGGGACTTTTGGAAATGTCACATCTGCATTTCCGAATACCTACAGTATGACAATGATCCTTCCTCATAGTCAGGCAGCCTGTTTTATTTAGTTATTAGCTGCATAAAGGTCCACAAACTCCAAATGTTCATTGTGGGATTTTTAGACTTGGGCTAGTAATTAAGAAACTTGGGCTAGTAAGTAACGACTAGTTACAGCCAGCCATTTCTGTAACAAAACAGTATACATTAAAACCAGAAGAAAGAAGGTCTGTGCTATTCAGAAACGAGATAACCATAAAACCAATTTAACCAGTCTTCAAAGTGTTTTCCCGGGAAAAGAGTTTAGAGGAGATGAGCAGAGGAAGCCATATGGCAGCATCCTCCGCTGTGGTGGGTGTTTGACGCTTATACTAACTGTGCTGCAGGAGAAGAAGTTGTGTCATTTCTTCTTTCCCTCGGGCTACACCTCACAATGACACCAGCAGGAAATTACGTTTCGAAGAGAAATTGTGGCGGTCCCATTTCAGAAGTTTTTTTTTTCAGCCATGTCTTGCCATTGCAGTATCATAGAGATAAGATCTGTTACTGACTGTATGCCAAATGTTAACCTGTTGGCCATCAAATTAGACTGTATTTGTGTTTGTGTTAGACTGTATTTGTTTTGTGCACATTGCTGGCATGTTTTAGAATGTTGCTATTAAGTTTTAACATGTTGCTAACATGATTAACATGTTGTTAGCATGTTTCTGTCATGTTTAGCACGTTGTTAGCATAATTTAACATTTTACTTGGATGTTTTAGCACTTTGGTAGCATCTTTAGCATTTTGCTACCATGTTTCAGCACATGTTCAAACAAGTTTCTAGGCTTTGCTAAGGACGGATGGATGGATGAAAATTTTACGGTATAGAATGGACATGGTGGATGTAGCTTAAATACTTTATAAGATAGATAAGCTGCGTCCCAATTCAGAGGCTGCAACCTTCCAAGGGCACATTCGAAGACAAATTTGCGTCATAGCAGTGCGACGAAGGCTGTCTCAATTCGAAAACTCCTTCAAATGCCTTTTTCGTTTCCCATGAAATGAAGGATACAACAGATGGATCCTTCGCGGCCTCGCCTCCCCCAGAATTCATTGCTCGCCAGTGATGACAGGATTTTGTTGAGAGAAATTGCGAATTACACTTTTAAACTTAAGTATTAGGTTTCAGCTTACTCAAATATCTAATGATGCAATTGTACAAATAAAAAAAAAAAAACTTTTTTTAAAAAGCAGTTCAAATGTTGACATATCTTCCTAAGATGTGATTATATATATATATATATATATACTCTTTATTATGTACAGAAATGGACTCTGGTGACAGTTTGTGAACCCTGTTTTGTTTCCAGGCTGTTTAATATAACTTTCAAAAAAGTCCAGTACAAACGTTACTGCCGCTCGTCAACAGTAGCTAGGCGACAAGAACAATCCTCTTTAGGCTAGACCGTCCCATTTAACAACGCTCAGTCCGACCATCGCAGCCTTCGAAGGATGCAGCCTCTGAATTGGGACACAGCTACTGTTTGAAAGTTTTGACCCCCTCAATGAAAATCTATGTTTTTTTTTTTGTAGATTTGATCATCATCGGTTTAGGAAAACTGTAAGTCTGATCAGTTAGAAAAGATATAGAATACAGAATCAAAACATCCTAAAGGTCTCTGCTGAGTTTGGTGGCCATAGTTGGAAAGCTCTAGATAGAACTAGATGGAAAGACCAGTTACTGTTACTAAATTTGTTCTAAGAAGAAGAAGAATAAGATCAAAATGTTTGAATGTTTAAATGTTAATTGCTAAATATTTTATTTAGTAAAAACGCTTTTGGCCACATCCCAGACAGCAACATAGTGTCGCCCAGATCCGGCCCAAATCTGGTGCAAGTGGAATCCACATGTACCAGACATGGCCCAGATCTGGGCCGACACTATGTTGCTGTCTGGGATAATAGTGTCTTAATGGCAATAGAGGTCAAACACTTAAGCTAATCAACTTTGACACCACGTTCCACTATCATGACCTCTGACCTACCTGAAACACAGAGTGCTGGTGTCAAGTTCAAGTGCTTGGTGAAACCCACTCCTCCGTAAGCAAATAATCCTCGCATTTGCTGATCCCACTGTGGCTCTTACTGACAAACAATGACAGAGCCAGTTAAAAAGAGCAATAAAAGCACAGCTAATGAGTAAAGGAGGGGAAAAAAGAAAGCGAGGAAGCAAACGCGGGCAGTAGCGATGCCAGGGGGACCACGGGCTGCTCTCCCCATCTCCCATAATCACCAGGGCGATGCTCGGATGCCTCCCCTATTTGCATAATGCCATCCTGACACTTTTACTTCCTCCATCCATCACCAGCGGCGTGAGTCCTGCGCCCGGCTTCATGCCTCCGTCTCCCCCCTGATTGCGTCCTGTGTTTATCTGCCCAAGCACAAAAGATTGATTCCCTGCTGTCTCGCAGCCTTATGTTCAGCAGATAGGGATTTTCACAGAATGATGAAGCACCCAGTCAGCTAATGATAAACAGAAAACACATATTCAAAAGGACGGTCCCTCTTTCTTAGAGACGTCTGTCTTTTTTTTGTTTTTTTTGTAGCTCTTACTCTCTCTCTCTCTCTCTCTCTCTCTCTCTCTCTCTATCTGTCTTTCTTTTTTTTTTTTTTACAGGATGTGTGTGGGAAAAACGGATGTCAGGTTAAGGAACTGAACATACTCTGCTGGGACTTCAATTTGAAACGCAATTGTTTTCCTGTCAGCTTGCCCCCCGTTTTCCCTTGATTTGCTCTGGGGGTGAAAAACGAAGAAATGGGAGGAAAGGAGATAGCAATTAAAATAAAAAATGCCGTTTTGATGGTCGGCCCTTGTTTCTCAATGCGCTCGCGAGCAGCGGATTTTGACAGCTTCGTTTTTGTGAAGCCGTTCCGACAGGGAGATAACAGAATACATGCACATGCATGGAAGATCATTAAGGGAACAAGCATTGAAACAAGGTCATCATATCACCTTTTATTGTGGTGATTTGCCACGGACCATTAGAATCACCTAAATACAAAAAAGTCTGATGCGATTGAAGTGCTTTGCAAAGTGAATTCGTTTGGAGTGTATTTTAACACCAACAGAATGGATAATGTCATCACATAAGTGACGATGGCCACGAGATCAAAGTTACACCACGGCTCTGAAATCACTCAAGCTCTGTCTGCGAAGTTTCAGTCTAATGATGACAAAATAGCATTAGCTGCTGTCACTTCTAAGAGAAGAGAGATTATTTTATTTATTGAAATGAGATTGAAATGATAAATCTCGCCCCTCCTGATAAAATAGTTGGCCTCATAATCCTCGGCGTGGGGATAGGGATTTGAGAAGATGAAGGGCGAGAAGGAGAAATTCATAATGCATAATAAAACAAAAGGTGTCGTGGGAAACATCACTGATATTAAAATCAGTGGCAGACAGATCTATATGAGAAATGCAGATTTGCCAGTTGTAAATAACCACAGCCAGAGTGAAGACTTTTGATTCAAAGATAGACTGACAGCACAAAGGGAGGAAAAGACATTTAGCCAACTGTGAGACAAAGAGAAAGAAAGAAAGAAAGAAAGAAAGAAAGAAAGAAAGAAAGAAAGAAAGAAAGAAAGAAAGAAAGAAAGAAAGAAAGAAAGAAAGAAAAAGAAAGAAAGAAAGAAAGAAAGAAAGGATTGTTTGGAGTGAATCTGTTATAGGCTACAGCTCATTAAGTAGTCTGACTCTGCGATCTGCAATGATAATCCTTGGAAATCCTCCAGGACTTGGTGATATTTGGTCAGACTGGATAGTATTATTTTTTTCCAATAAATTTTAATTGAAATTTCTGTAAAAAAAAAAAAAAAAAAAAAAAGTTCACTTTTGGCAATCTGGTCAAATTACGAGTAAAAAAAAAGATTGTCATTGATATTGCCTCTGTTTGATTCGTCACTCTGACAATGAAAAGTCTGATTGAGCACGTTGAATTGTGGGATTTAGCATTTCACACATTGTTCACTGGCTGTGCTGCAGATTTTGGCAAATTTTATCAGGGTATTGCATTACATGCTACTTTTTTCTTTTCTTTTCTTTTTCCTAAATATACAGAAAGTATGCCACTCAAAGAAAGAAAGAAAGAAAGAAAGAAAGAAAGAAAGAAAGAAAGAAAGAAAGAAAGAGAGAAAGAAAGAAAGAAAGAAATTATTTATTTATTTTTCAAGCATCTTAGTGTACTGCATACTGTGTTGGGGAAAGTAACTTTTAAAAGTAATGCATTACAATATTGCGCTACTCCCTAAAAATAAACTTATTGTGTGACTTAGTTACTTTTTATGGAAAGTAATGCAATACATTACTTTTGCAATATTTGTTCTCACCTGGGCTGTGCTTGTTTGTTTGTTTGTTTGTTTGTTTGTTTGTTTGTTTGTTTGTTTGTTTGTTTTTTTATTTTTTTAAAAATCTATTTTTGGCAAATGTAAAGGCCCCTTCACACCAAAAGTGAAATGAACAAGCCTCAGGATGATGGAAATGCAAATTCACTTCTGTACAGTAGAGGGCACAGGTCAAACAAAGCTTTCAGCTGAGCTGCCATTACAGGACACAGGAGAATAAAGTTCAACATTCTTTTTTTGCTTATTAGTTTGGTTGGATTGGATCATCGAAGGTCAGCAGCAAAGACATTAGTTAATAAAGTGAGATTAAATACATAAAGTATGATTGTAATTTAACTATTTAATTATTGCAGGTTTGCTTTTCACATTCAAATGCGTACTCACATTTAACCATCTGTTTACACAGCGCACACAATGCCTCTGCACTTACGATTTCTCTCAACACGAGGTCAGTCAATAAATGAGGAAATAAAGTAACTTGCGTTACTTATTTGAAAAAGCAACTTGGATAGTTTCTTGTAAATTTAAAAGTATGCTTTGTTAGTTACTTGAAAAAGTAATCTGATTACGTAACTCGCATTGCTTGTAATGTGTTACCCCCCAACACTGCTTAATAATACATGAAGTAGTATGCATATGTAATTATACGGTTTCAAACAGTAGTATGCCACATTGCTGTCTGCATTTCTAAAATAATTCTGAAAATTTTACTTTTGGCAGCTTGAATAAAAAAATAATAAAGTGGTTACAAGTGGTTGGTTGTTGCTTTGATTTAATTTGTCACACTAAAAATGTTGAGCAAATTGCACAGCATTATTGGATACATAATCCCATGCAATGTGCATTGGTATAGTATACTACACATGTAATAGGTCAAAGATTGTCAATTGTATACATGCTGCATACTCTGAAACCTAGGTGCTATTTAAAAGAAAAGAAAGAAGAAAATATTTGGAGCAACACATCTGTAAAGTTATATTTAAAAAAGAAAACTCCATTTACTAATTGATGTTTTTGTTTGTGACAATGTCCTCTTTGTGAGAAGCAAAAATAGAAACCTCTGATCTTCTCTGATCTGTTAAGAGTAACTTCTGAACAAAAAAAATTCAGTTGGACTAAAAAGCAAGTTGTGGTATTAAATATATCTGCTTGCTGTATAGTATAGTATGTTGACTAGTATCTTCTACTATGCTGATATCTGCAAGAATGTTTCTTAAGCATTCCTCTCACTGTCTTCACCATATGGCACTCACAGCTCATCCAAACCATCATCTTACTTTAACAACCTGTGCTTCTCACAACTGAGCACATAATTCTCAGAGTTCACCTCCACTTCAGGAGGGGCTTTTTGGAGACATGAAAACACAAGTTAGGCTGTTTGAGATGATCTCTAGAAGAGGGTAAACACACTTCAACTCAGCACAATGACTTTTCTATTCCTCCTCTCCTGCCTTGTGTACAGCGACAGAGGACTCTTCAAAGAAGAGTCATAACATGAAGATGAATTCTGACAGCCTCTAATAATGCTACATTGCACTTTTACTCAGATTTGGGCAACTGCACTGGTGTGATGAAGTGGTTTTAGATTACAAGATTACAAGGCATTAAAGGTGTTTATTTATATATATATATATATATATATATATATATATATATATATATATATATATATATACAGTGCCTTGCGAAAGTATTCAGCCCCCTTGAACTTTTCGACCTTTTGCCACATTTCAGGCTTCAAACATAAAGATATAAAACTGTAATTTGTTGTGAAGAATCAACAACAAGTGGGACACAATCATGAAGTCGAACGAAATTTATTGGATATTTCAAACTTTTTTAACAAATAAAAAACTGAAAAATTGGGCGTGCAAAATTATTTAGCCCCTTTACTTTCAGTGCAGCAAACTCTCTCCAGAAGTTCAGTGAGGATCTCTGAATGATCCAATGTTGACCTAAATGACTAATGATGATAAATAGAATCCACCTGTGTGTAATCAAGTCTCCGTATAAATGCACCTGCTCTGTGATAGTCTCAGAGGTCCGTTTAAAGCACAGAGAGCATCATGAAGAACAAGGAACACACCAGGCAGGTCCGAGATACTGTTGTGGAGAAGTTTAAAGCCGGATTTGGATACAGAAAGATTTCCCAAGCTTTAAACATCCCAAGGAGCACTGTGCAAGCGATAATATTGAAATGGAAGGAGTATCAGACCACTGCAAATCTACCAAGACCCGGCCGTCCCTCTAAACTTTCAGCTCATACAAGGAGAAGACTGATCAGAGATGCAGCCAAGAGGCCCATGATCACTCTGGATGAACTGCAGAGATCTACAGCTGAGGTGGGAGACTCTGTCCATAGGACAACAATCAGTCGTATACTGCACAAATCTGGCCTTTATGGAAGAGTGGCAAGAAGAAAGCCATTTCTTAAAGATATCCATAAAAAGTGTCGTTTAAAGTTTGCCACAAGCCACCTGGGAGACACACCAAAAATGTGGAAGAAGGTGCTCTGGTCAGATGAAACCAAAATCGAACTTTTTGGCAACAATGCAAAACGTTATGTTTGGAGTAAAAGCAACACAGCTCATCACCCTGAACACACCATCCCCACTGTCAAACATGGTGGTGGCAGCATCATGGTTTGGGCCTGCTTTTCTTCAGCAGGGACAGGGAAGATGGTTAAAATTGATGGGAAGATGGATGGAGCCAAATACAGGACCATTCTGGAAGAAAACCTGATGGAGTCTGCAAAAGACCTGAGACTGGGACGGAGATTTGTCTTCCAACAAGACAATGATCCAAAACATAAAGCAAAATCTACAATGGAATGGTTCAGAAATAAACATATCCAGGTGTTAGAATGGCCAAGTCAAAGTCCAGACCTGAATCCAATCGAGAATCTGTGGAAAGAACTGAAAACTGCTGTTCACAAACGCTCTCCATCCAACCTCACTGAGCTCGAGCTGTTTTGCAAGGAGGAATGGGCAAAAATTTCAGTCTCTCGATGTGCAAAACTGATAGAGACATACCCCAAGCGACTTACAGCTGTAATCGCAGCAAAAGGTGGCACTACAAAGTATTAACTTAAGGGGGCTGAATAATTTTGCACGCCCAATTTTTCAGTTTTTTATTTGTTAAAAAAGTTTGAAATATCCAATAAATTTCGTTCCACTTCATGATTGTGTCCCACTTGTTGTTGATTCTTCACAAAAAAATTACAGTTTTATATCTTTATGTTTGAAGCCTGAAATGTGGCAAAAGGTCGAAAAGTTCAAGGGGGCCGAATACTTTCGCAAGGCACTGTATATTCCCCTATTCCTGCTTAATATGCAGAGACAACTATATACTATCGTAGTTTCATTTCAAACTTCTGGTGCAGTCAAACCACGACACGCTTCCCCATTAAGAACCCAAAAATAATCAAAATAGGTGCTTTGTGGCTTGTAATTGTTGTCTATTAGCTTTGAGGTCAAATATATGCTTGTGTATGACTAAAAGGTAACACAATTATCTTTAAGAAAACAGAAGAACATATAAATATATAACAGAAGAATATATAATTTGTTGTCAGTAAAGTTCAGTTTGGCGTACCACAAGGCTCAGTACTATACATGCTACCATTAGGAGATATCATTAGGAAACATGGAATTAGCTTTCACTGTTATGCTGACGATACTCAGCTGTATATTTCTTCAAAACCTAACGAAACCTACCAATTCACAAAATTAACGGAATGCATAGCTGATATAAAAAAACTGGATGACTAGTAATTTCCTACTACTAAATTCTGAAAAAACAGAGATTCTAATTATTGGACAAAAAACTTCCACATGTAATAACCTAGAATACTGTCTAACACTTGATGGCTGCTCTGTTAAGTCTTCGTCGTCGGTTAGGAACCTGGGTGTGCTCTTGATACCAATCTTTCATTTGAAAGTCACGTGTCTAGTATCTGTAAAACCGCATTTTTCCATCTTAAAAATATATCTAAATTATGCCATATGCTCTCATTGACAAATGCAGAACAATTAGTTCATGCGTTCATGACCTCAAGGCTAGATTATTGTAATGCTCTACTGGGTGGTTGCCCTGCATGCTTAATAAACAAACTACAGCTAGTTCAAAACGCAGCAGCTCGAGTTCTTACCAGAACCAGGAAGTATGACCATATTAGCCCTGTTCTGTCAACACTGCATTGGCTCCCTATTAAACATCGTATAAATTTTAAAATATTGCTGATTACTTACAAAGCACTAAATGGTTTAGCTCCGCAGTACTTAAGCGATCTCTTAACGCATTATAGTCCTTCACGTCTATTGCGATCTCAAAATTCCGGCCAGTTAATAATACCTAGAATATCAAAATCGACTGCTGGCGGTAGATCTTTTTCCTATTTAGCACCAAAACTTTGGAACAGTCTTTCTAACATTGTCCGGGAAGCAGACACACTCTGTCAGTTCAAAGCCAGATTAAAGACACATCTCTTTGACTTAGCATTCACATAATACATTATAGACTTCTATAATCCAATGTTAGTGTAGCGTTAATAGAGTGATTCTGACAATTTAATTTAGCTCAAAGGAATTATTAATTAATTTATAGGGAATTCGAAAGAATTAATTATTACAACCGAGCAAATGACTCGTTCGCGGTTCATTTGAACTGGCTGTAATTCTCAGCTCTGCAGCGAATATAAATATCCAAAACTATAGTGAAACACTATTTATTAGCAAGGTAACTTAGATCAGCAGTTTAAGACATTAAATTCGTAAGCACATAACACAAGTAACACTTCTCTTTAAAATACAAATAAGACTTTATTGATTATTCTAACACATATGCTAAAACTAATATCTAACACAAACACACGCACACACATTCATATGAGTTGCAGAAAGGAAGAGAGTGAGGAAAGAGTGAGTTTAAGAGATGACAATCTCAAGATTCTATGCACTTATAAGACATGACCTGAAGGAACCATCAAGCATTAATTTAACCCTTCTATCGTTTTAGGCAGGTTATTAAATTTATATCATACACCAGTTCAGCTTTTAGTCTGGAGATTACTTGCGTCTTTGCTTTTGGGGATTCCCTTTGTTGCGTGAAAGGGGTTTTCCCGGTCCGTTGGCTGGTGTCCTCGTGCTGGGATGGGTGTCTGGGGCGGCCAATCACGTGGTGTGCTGGCGGACGGATTGAAAGTCTTTGTCTGAAGCTGGTTTTGTCGAATCGTGGAATGAAACTTTGCTGCAAAACTTAACTTAGAACCGAGACTCACAACGTAAAAGAAAGGAAAACTTAGAAAAGAAAGAAAATTGAGACGAGAGTAGTTAGATGGCTTGAATGAAGCGGTTAACCCATGTTCTTCTGATCTTGATTTGGGTTCTTTATCTCTGCGCGTCTACATGGTTACTTTTTCTTGAGAGAGAGAGACAGTTTCTTGAGAGAGAGAGAGCTTTGTTTCGGGTCTAAGATTTTAAACTCAAAAGTTTGTCCAACCTCCTGAAGAGATCGGACCAATTAGACACTGACTTAATTTAGGAGGTTGCTCTATTCTCTTCTTATCGTAAATCATGCGTTATCTGTGATCTCCTTGCTCTCCAGCACTAGCAGAGAGAACAAGAGGCCACAGTTTAGACATTATTACTATTATAAGAATACGAAACATTTCACACAGATTTCAATCAAGCCATCTTTTGAATCACGAGCATACGATCATACTGATATGAATCACAACACACTTTCATTCAAACATCTAACAGTTATAACCATTAAATGACTTACATGGGATCTAAGCTTATTAAACATGCATATAAGTGGTAGAAACAACATAGAATTATGTAGTTGCATGATGTTTGATTATAAGTCCATCGTTCTGGGATGATTTTATGTACTGATAAGGTAAAATCTCAGTTCTCTGGTTTGAAGAGAAGAGAACTCTGGTTTGGTCATTCAGAGGTCCTTAAGGAGAAGATGGTCTGTTTTGTATCTCTGTCGTGGGCTCGAGCAGCTTCTGCTGTTATCTTGATCGAGCACTGAGTTGTGCCCTCTCTGAACCAATCATTCTTTTCCAAACCATCTCACATTGACAAGTTCCCTTTCGAGGGAACTCGCGCTGCGTCGAGAATCGACACATTGGGGAACGCCTTCAGCGTGACGCGTCTGAAGCCTGTATGGAACTAGTCCAATCTTGATTGGTGTTACGTGATGACGTCACCCGTGACATCGCATGTGACGGTGAAGCGGAAGCTATAAAAAGGACACCGGAACATAACAGCGCTAGCTTTCTGTTCTTCAGCAAGCGTTATATGTGACTGTGTGTCTTATTTGGTGTTGTTTGTTCGGTAAAAGGTATTTTGATGGAGAAAGAGAAGCATTTCAGACAGTGTGTGTCCCCTTGCCCGCGCTATTTGAGCGAGGGTGACACACACGTGCTCTGTGTTGTTTGTCTCGGAGTGGAGCATGCACGGGCAGCGCTCGAGGGCGCTGTCTGTGCAAACTGTGATCTAATGCCCCTGAGAACGCTCCGCTCCCGCCTCGGTCTGTTCGATAAATCAGGCCAGGCACGTGCTCCCCATGGATCAGGTCCCGCGTCTGTCGAGGCAGCGCGGCGCTTGCATTCATGGGGATCGCAAAAGGATCTGGCTGATAATGTTGAGACGGCCGCGGCCCTTTCCCAACATTCATCGGCCAGTTCCCACGGTCCTGCTCGCGAGGTGGAAGCCCGCCCAGCGGCTTCTTCCGCCCGCGAGGAGGACCCGATGTTCGAATTGTCTGGCTCTGAGGGGTCAGATAGTTTGAACATCGAGGCAGGAGAAAGTGAAGCTCCATCATCACATTCTCCTGCCTTTGAGGAGTTGCTGGAGGTTGTAACCCGGGCTGTGGGTAAATTAAAAATAGAATGGCCCCCAGATAAGCAGGAAGCGACGAAAAAAAGTATGCTTGATGAGCGCTTCCTGCAAGCCCGGCCACAACCTTCGCGCCGGTCTCTCCCGTTTTTTCCCGATCTCCACACCGAGGTGTCGAGATCGTGGAATAAGCCCTTCTCTTCTCGTCTCTCCAGCCCCAATGTACATATATATTCCAGTATTGTGGGGTCGAAAGAGAAGGGCTATGGGACGATGCCCCGGGTTGAAGAGAATTTTGCATCTCATCTCTCGCCCGATGCTGCATCGTCCCTGAGAGCTCCGGCGCTTCCCTCCAAGCCCTGCCGTACCACTTCGGCGCTTGTTGGGAAGGCATATATGGCGGTAGGTCGGGCTGGTGCATGCCTGCACACTATGGGGCTTTTGCAGGCGTACCAGGCCGACCTCCTAAAAGAGGTGGACGAAGGCGGGGAGGTTTCGTTCGATGAGATTCGAGAAATGCGTCGAGCGGTCGATTTGTCTCTCCGTGCTACCAAAGAGACGGCCCGCGCCATTGGCCGCTCTATGGCAGCACTGGTAGCCACGGAGAGACACCTATGGTTAAATCTGTCGGGCATCGGGGAGAAGGACAGGGCTTTCCTCCTCGATGCCCCGATTTCGTCTTCTGGCCTTTTCGGCGACGCAGTCAACACTGTCGTCGATCGGTTTCAGGAGACGAAACGACAATCAGCCGCTCTAAAGCATCTCATTCCCCGCCGTCGTTCCAAGTCTCATGGGTCTGCTGCCAGGGGGCAGTCCCAGGAGGCAGCCGCCAGCTCCTCACATCTGCAGCAGCATAAGGAGAGTGTTGCTTCTCGTGCCCCCCCGAGGAAGGTCTGGGTCCGAGGGCAACACTCTCAGCCGAAGTCGTCTGGGCCTAGGACAGATCTGAGGACTGTCATTCAGGCGAGGAAGGCTTCGGCGAAGAGGTCCTGACGCGTTGCGCAGGCCTCTGAGGGTGGTCCCCCCCGTGATAGAGCAACAACATCAAGCTCCTTCACGGAGCCCTCAGGAAATCGATGTGTGCTCCCCGCCGCTACGTGCGCTTCGGGACACATCGGTTTTCAGCGAACGCAAATCGCAGTGTCCGCTCGAAAACGATGCGGCTCTGTCGATTGCGTTCCCTCTCACGAGGCCTGCAATAAAATTATGTCGGTTAGTTCCTGCCAAACGAATGCTTCAGGCCACCGATATTTCAATTACAACACCCGAGGTCAGTCCCGAGAGACTGATCCCCCTAGTAGATTATCTAGACACCTGGAAGGGTCTTCGAAATATATCTCAGTGGGTCCTGCGCACAGTGGAAAAGGGGTACAGAATTCAGTTCGAGTATCGTCCACCAAGATTCAGTGGGGTGGTTCACACACTGGTCAGCCCAGAGCAGGGTCAGGTTATGAAGCAAGAGGTTCAGTCCCTCTTAGCAAAGGAGGCCATAGAGCAAGTTCCTCTTCAGGAAAGGGAAGCCGGGTTCTACAGTCGGTATTTTATAGTTCCCAAAAAGGATGGGGGGTTACGACCTATAATAGATCTAAGGGTATTGAACCGGTCTCTGAGGAGATACAGGTTCAAAATGTTGACTATACCTCTTATCGTGAGTCAGATCAGGTCCGAGGACTGGTTTGTCATGATAGATCTGAAAGATGCTTACTTCCATATTTCCATCCTTCCCCAACACAGGAAGTTCCTAAGATTCGCTTTCGGGGGAAAGGCGTATCAGTACAGAGTTCTTCCATTCGGCCTAGCACTGTCTCCTCGCACCTTCAGGAAATGCATGGATGCGGCCCTTGCTCCTCTGAGACTTCAAGGCATTCGCATCCTCAATTATATCGACGACTGGCTCATTTTGGCACAGTCAGTAGAGATGGCGGTTCAACATCGAGATGTTGTTCTGAACCATCTAAGGTGCTTAGGGTTAAGACTCAATGCCAAGAAAAGTTCCTTAATTCCTCTACAGAGAACCACTTTCCTGGGGGTAGTGTGGGATTCTATCACGATGCGGGCACAGTTGTCTCATGCTCGGGTAGATACTATCTTGAACACAGTAACGAGTCTCAAGCTAGGCCAGGCCATCACTGTCAAACACTTTCAGAGGGTGTTGGGCCTTATGGCAGCAGCGTCCAACGTGATTCCTTTTGGCCTGCTGTACATGAGGGCCCTGCAGTGGTGGCTCAGGACCAGAGGGTTTTCCCCGAGGGGCAACCCTTTTCGCACGATCAAAGTAACGCGCAGATGCCTTCGTTCTTTGGTCATGTGGAAGAAACCAGGGTTCCTGTCCCTAGGTCCTGTGTTGGGGGCACCATGTCAGAGAAAGATTCTAACCACGGATGCCTCCCTCACAGGCTGGGGTGCGGTTATGGAAGGCCGCTACACCAGGGGTACTTGGAAGGACCATCATCTTTCTTGGCACATCAATTGCTTGGAGATGATGGCAGTGTGTCTGGCCCTCAGACATTTCCTTCCGGATCTCAGAGGCCATCATGTTCTAGTGCGAACAGACAATATGTCGGTGGTGTCATATATAAATCGACAGGGGGGCCTGAGATCGCGCCCTCTGTGCAGACTGGCGCATCAGGTTCTTCTATGGGCCCAGGGGAAACTTCTTTCACTCAGGGCAATGTTTATCCCTGGGGACAGCAATGTGGGGGCAGACATCCTGTCGAGGCAGGGGCTGAGGCCCGGGGAATGGAGACTCCACCCCGAGGTGGTGGAGTTGATATGGAGGGAATTTGGTCAGGCGGAAGTGGACCTGTTCGCCTCTCAAGAGAACACCCACTGTCCGCTCTGGTACTCCCTCACACTTCCAGCTCCTCTCGGACTGGATGCCATGGTGCAGACGTGGCCGAGGCTTCGTCTGTACGCATTTCCCCCGGTTGCTCTGCTCCCAGGGGTTCTAGAGAGAGTCCGGCGGTACGGGATCAGCCTGCTCCTAGTAGCCCCGTACTGGCCGGCCCGAGTGTGGTTTTCGGACATTATGGTTCTCCTAGCAGGTCCTCCGTGGCAAATTCCGATCAGGAGAGACCTTCTGTCTCAGGCCGAGGGCACAATTTTCCACCCTCGACCAGAGCTATGGAAGCTGTGGGTTTGGCCCCTGAGGGGGACCAACTCTTAAATGTCGGTCTCTCAACCGAGGTTGTCGAGACCATTTTAAACTCTAGAGCCCCCTCCACGAGGAAACTGTATGCGTTAAAATGGAATGTATTCACTTTATGGTGCAGAGAACACCAAGTGGACCCAGTTAACTGCCTGGTGGCTTGAGTGCTGGAGTTCCTTCAGAGTCGTTTCTCGGACGGGCTCTCCCCGTCCACGCTTAAGGTCTATGTGGCGGCCTTAGCTGCCTTCCACACGCCTTTAGGGGTGGGCACTTTGGGGAGACACCCACTTATAGTACGTTTCCTTCGTGGAGTTAGGAGGATGAGGCCTGTCATCCAGTCTAGGGTCCCCACGTGGGACCTGACAGTGGTTCTTGAGGGGTTATCTGTGGCACCCTTTAAACCTTTGGATGAGGTGACTGAGAAATTTATGTCTGCTAAAGTAGCGTTCCCATCACGTCCCTAAAAAGAGTAGGGGACCTGCAGGCTCTATCTGTCGCTCCTTCCTGCCTCGAGTTCGCTCCCGGCAGAGTAAAGGCTATTCTCCACCCTAGACCTGGCTATGTGCCTAAGGTGCCGTCTAATGTGGCACGGTCCATAATTCTCCAGGCCTTTCATCCTCCACCGCATGTGTCGGATGAGCAAGCTAAATTACATCTACTATGCCCGATCCGGGCCCTGGAAATCTATGTGCAAAGAACTTCGGGCTGGAGGAAATCGGATCAACTACTTGTGTGCTTTGGGTCCCCAAGGAAGGGGTCACCTGCTTCAAAACAAACTATTAGCAGATGGATAGTGGAAACAATTTCTTCAGCTTACGAGGTGCGTGGTTTGCCTTCACCTCTAGCGTTAAAAGCCCACTCCACTAGAGGGGTGGCTTCCTCTAAAGCTCTGCTAGCAGGAGTTTCCCTCCAAGAGGTCTGTGATGCTGCAGGCTGGGCTTCCCCTCACACTTTTATAAAACACTACAGTTTGGATCTGCCCTCTACACCGGGTTCACGGGTTCTCTCGTTTTGAGTATGCCAGATTGCTTCATACCAGGGCGTATTCTCTCAGTGTGGCACAGTGGGCATTTCGTTCCCCAATGTGTCGATTCTCGACGCAGCGCGAGTTCCCTCGAAAGGGAACGTCTCGGGTTACGACTGTAACCCTCGTTCCCTGAGAAGGGAACGAGACGCTGCGTCCCTCGGCCACACTTTTCGCGCTCCTGAGAACGACTTGCTTCGACCAATTGAAAGCTAGCGCTGTTATGTTCCGGTGTCCTTTTTATAGCTTCCGCTTCACCGTCACATGCGACGTCACGGGTGACGTCATCACGTAACACCAATCAAGATTGGACTAGTTCCATACAGGCTTCAGACGCGTCACGCTGAAGGCGTTCCCCAATGTGTCGATTCTCGACGCAGCGTCTCGTTCCCTTCTCAGGGAACGAGGGTTACAGTCGTAACCCGAGACGTTCTTCCATTAGTTGGGCTCATCTCTTCAAAGCTTGCATGGCCATAAAGTTCTTAGCTGGGGGTTTTCGTTGGTTAGCGGAGACTGTCTGGAGCCTGATTTTATGGCTCTGGCTCTGGAATGGTGATTTGGGGTCTGGAATGTTGAGTTCTGTGTGAAATTATGTTTGAACAAATCACCTGGAAGCTTCACTTGTGTTTGATTCGTACTCTGTCGTTACATTAGGCTGCATAGATTAGGTTAGCCGGAACTGGGAACACTTCCCATAAATCCTGATGTACTTGTTACATCATAAGAAGAATGGCATTTACGCAAATTTTAGTGTCTTTGTTTATCCCGAGGTTTTCCCGCAGCCTGCCGGATCCAGGCCATATCCAGATCTGACGAAGGACCTTCGCCTGGACCCGATAACAACGCAGTGCTGAAGTGCCAACTAGTCCCTCCCCTGTGAAGGATCCCTTTCCCACTCTACAGGAAAATTTCGGTTTCGTGTATCTACCCCGAAGTGATAAAATTCTGTATCAAAATGTTAAGGCCAGACAAGTAGTTTAAGGCTTGGTTTGTAGGGAATTACAAACCTGCGCACATATATTCAAATGTGCATAACTATAGAATTAATTCTTGATGCGCACGTGAGCGCCATCAGCGTCTCTCACAGGTTCGCGTTTAAAGTCTGTGTAGAGAGAGCGATGTCGTCTCAGCGGCCTTTAATTTAATAACTAATGATCCTTGCGACGGAAGTGAATCAATCAAAACTAACTTTAGCTGGAAAATATCTTTATTCAAGGACCGCTATAAAGCCAAAACAATCTCTGTTACCTTAAATTATCCGTTTGTTACTGTAAAGCCGCTTTGAAACAATCTAAATTGTTAAAAGCGCTATATAAATGAAGATGACTTGACTTGACAAAAAAAAAAGAAAAAAACATGCCAATAAAATAATAATACTAATAATGTAAATGTAAATTAGTAATGTTGGGACACAAAAATCTTTAATCTGGATCCAGAAGCAAAACCTGTTGCGAACCACTGGTGTAAATAACAGTGTCCGTGTTGCACATATTATGGTATTGTAATTGCAAAAGCAATAAAACAGTGCATTATGCAGGGTTTGATATTAAACGTACAGTATGTAATTTTTTTTGCCGCTAGGGGTCGCTAACCTCTTACAATAACAAAGGCGTAGTTTGATGACGCAACATTTGCTAAGAATTATGGATCTTGTCGTCAACGTCAAGCCGACCGATCTAATAATGTTTATGGATGACTGAATACATCGATGCTTTTATCATGACTGTGATATGAAGCAGTTCGGGATTGCTAAGAGACAGCTATCAGCTCCACACGCGACGCAAGTCCCGCGGATATAAAAGGAATATGGACATTTCATTCTACCAAACTACACGCGAGTGCAGAATTACTACTCACAGGTCAGTTTATTAGACAAATTAAACTTGTGAGGTAACGCAGCGCTGTTTCACTTGGTCTAACATTACACTAGCACACTAAACTGCATTTCAATGTGTTGAAATGTATGTGTTAGTTTGTCTGTATGAGACTAGCAGTAAGCTAGATCAACATTAGAATAACATACAGATCATATTATAACATTTTATCATTGTTGAACTAACTTATATAACATTGATTGGTTTTATGTAAATGTGCTCACCTGTTTAATAAAGTACATGTAGGAGCGGTCGAAGTCTCGGACGTGGAGCTCTCGTTTATATACTGTCTATGGGAGCTCTAGGCATCTCGAAAACACCGTGCTGATATTGATTCTCGTTTTAGTTCTCATTTTTTATCCAAAGTCTGCTTGCCATGGTCCATAATGTTTGAACGAAACAACAACAGCGTGCAAATAGACATTGCGAACTACATTGTCCATGTCTGTCGCCTTGGTTACTATCAGAGGGCTCTGGTTCATAGCTCTGGTTACCATGGCAGTACGAGCGGACAACGCGGATATGACGCCATTGACTGCGACAAAACGGAAATAAAGAAACGTGCCGTGTCTTCGAATTAAATTAAAATTTCTCCTGGTTTGAAAGTTGTTGGAAACAGTCGGGATAATGTAAGTACACAACTAAAAAAAATATATAACATAGATATAGTGATTTTTGCTATTTTTAAAGCAAAAAAGTTACATATTGTGCCTTTAACACCCGCCAACTTTCCAAATGTGGTTGGATTTCAGCAGTGGTGTGTAACGCAGTCACTCCTATTAGCCACTTCACCGGTCTTGGTAAGTGTTCACGTAAACACAGTCAGTTATGTTTTAAGTGAACGTTAACGCACGGTAACAGAATAAAGGATCCATGCGTCAGGTGACAACAGCCTAATACACCTGCTGCCAAATTATGAGATGATATTAAAAATGTCTATATGGCTGTTTTCACCGTTATATCGGTCAAAATTGTGGCCAGTATAAATGTTGAGTGGCTAGTAACTTTGGAAAACCACTAGCCACAGTGGCTGGTGAGCAAAAAAGTTAATGTCAAGCCCTGGCATTATGTAATTAAAAACAACTGCATACATATTTATTAAGTGCAATTTGTTGTTGTAATTACACAGTAACAAAGTTATAATAATGCCTAAACATATTCATTTATATTTTTCTTACTTAAATTTCTGCTTATTGCACATTGTTGTTCCCAAAGAAAAAACAATAACTGACTAGACTACAATTATTCAATAATATAATGAGAAAATATTGATTGCTTTTCTGTACTCAATGGTTTTTTCCTTGAACCTCCACTTGGCTCCAGATTTCAACATGATTCAGATCACTTCCTTTCTCTAAACTCTTCCCCAAACCGTGTTCTCCACCTGATCAGCTTTTCAGCTTTTGGTGAGAGGCTGTTTATTGCATTGTGGGGTGTAAGTGTGAGAGCTGACATAAAAGTACGTTAGCCTAGTCTTTACCACAGACAGGTAAACGTGAACCCGAAGAATGTCTTGTGTTTTTGAGTCTGCAGGCAGTCTGGTTCTCATGTCTAAACAGAGTCCTGTATCTCTTTTACTATCTGCTCTCACAACACAAGCTAAAGGGCCATAACCTGATAAGTGTGTGTACGTTAAGATGTAGAGGAAACTGTCCCTGACTAGTAGACAAGGTGTTGTCTATCTGTTTCCCTCTTTCTATTCCTCAGTACGAAAGCAGAGCTGGACAGTAGTCTTTATAATTCATACTTAGTAGTTACTTCATATTTAAGTGTGACAGAAAATATATAAGACATTAAATATAGCCATGTATGTCAGTCTTTGCCACTGGCTGTACTGTCTCCTGTTCTGACAGACTGAAAGAGCCCAATGAATGCCCTCTAGTTTTCACCGTGACTGTTACATATTTCTAAAGATTCCTTCCTGTTTTAGTTTTTTTTCATCACTAAAACATCTAAATGTTCAATCACCCTGTTCAATCTGGGTTGAGGCTGTGCAAGTGAATCGCTATCTTTCTTTCAGTTTTCATACTATCCATACGTAGCATTTAATAAGATAGAAATTTGTGTAAAGGTTCCAATTGTCATCTGATTTTTTGTCATCTGAAAAAAGAACATGAAAATACATATGACACCATGTTTCTTTTTTTAAAGGTGTCATTAATGTAAAATACTAAATTAAATATTCTGTGCAAATGTATGCATTTTTACAATTTAGCTGCGACTGAGAAAATGACAGACAAATCAAACAACAGGATCCGAATATGAATTACACTGCATAAATCTGTGAATAAATAAATAATAACATGGAATTATTATATAATTACTCATCCATTAACTCTAATTATAATTAAATAAATAAAAAAAATACCGGTAACACTTTAGTTTAGGGTCCAATTCTCACTATCAACTAGTTGCTTATTACTATTGCATTTTACTAGGACAATGGTTGTTTATCAGTACTTATAATGCACATATTAATGCCTTATTCTGCATGACCATATTCTACATCCCTAAATCCAACCCAATACCTAAACTTAACAACTATTATTAAGCAGTAATTAGGAGTTTATTGAGGCAAAAGTCATAGTTAGTTAGTTAATAGTGAGAATTGGACCCTAATCTAAAGTGTGACCAAAAACCAGCACAAATATCTATCCCTTTACACTTCAAAATAAAACATTTTTAATAATAAAAATAATAGTAAATCTCACAAATGTTGGTGTTCAAATGAAAATATAAATACATGTGCTGAAATTAGAAAAATTAAAGATGGGGTTGACATCTCATCCCATCTTTCCCTACATGTTTTTTGGGCTAATATTGCCTTCAACCCCTTGAGCTACAAAAAAAGAAAGAGTTTGACGAAGTTTGACATTTCCAATAGAGGAACAATGATATAGCATTCCGTATACTCCCACACAAGTACTTTTAGTGCAAATTGGGACACAACCATTATTAGAAATATTACGTCATTATGTTAAATTGTAATACTTCCTGTACTCCGTTGTTCAATCTTTTGTGCCTAAAATGTTTACTGTGGGCTTCTATTCTGTATAAATAACAGGAAAATGTGCTAAAGACTACTAAAGGTTAGTGTTTAATGTGTTTGAAAAGTGGGGTGGCACATAGGTCCCTCTGTGTATGATGCCCAGCCCCCCAAAATGATGATATTTTGAAATCAAATCCTATTCTCCTGTGAGGACTGAGGGAAGCTTTCATTAAAATATTTCATGCATGCAAATCTTCCTCACAAAGAGGCAGATATTTCACTCTATTTTTGCCAACATTTGTGTGAGAAAATCCAGAGAAAATCCATCAAATCCTTTGAAAATCCAATAATATTTGCATAGAGCTTAAAACATGCAAAGTCACTGAATATGAATTAAACCTAAAGCCCCCTACTTACGCATTAAAATGGATTCTGAAACGCTCGACTCCTACAGGTAAACCCAAATCAGGGTCTTTGGTTAAATGGTGCTTGTTGGATGGACAAAACATTTTAAAAGACCAATGCAAGTGCAAGCCACTTCATTCATTGCCATCTCTACAATTATGAAGGCTGTTTAAGAGGACCAAAAGGGGTGCCAGGTGTTGAAAACAAATGTTGAAAAGCTTTGTCTTTTGCTTCACTGATGGTAAACCAAGGCCACTGACTGAAGGCTGACCAATCTCTGCCAACCTTGTAATGACAAACACACATTGGCAACATATTAAGAATTCAACAGGCAAACTATTCAGCAATTAATGATGTAGGAAATTATCCCTTCTGCTAAAGATGCCAAGAAAACAAGCATTGCTTGTGACAGTTTTGCATTACACTTGCCCTTGAGGCCTTCTATTGAATGTCCATGCCTTATCCAAACTGGACTTACTTACGTAAGCTTATGTAAAATATAGCTCTTCAGAGATATCACAAGGGCAGTGTTAAATACAGAAATTGAGCCTAGATGGAAAAGTTATTCAGAATGTTACACACAGTTTGCACATTCTTTACATCAATACAAGCTCTTTAGTATAGGAGAAGAAGGGAAGAAATCAAATTTGCCTTGATCTTTTGACATATAAGTGGTCTTTGAAGAATTAAAACATCCTGACAGTTTCATAGCTTAAAATGTCCTCTGCATTATAAAGCGTTTATTTAATCAAGCTCCAAAAACAGCTCGTTTGGATATTGCAGGATCAGTGACTTCATTTGCATCGACCAATAGCAATACATCGTCGCACCATAGGCCCCGCCCAATGGCGTTCAGTCACTTAACGGCTAATATTTGCCTACACTGGATATGAGCTTCATGTCAAAAGCAAATAAAGCCCATTATAATCACCGTCTACAATGGATACAGTATACAGATATGCGTTCAGTTTCTGACATACTCCACATGCTTGAGTCTGTCGACAACAGTACAAATGGAAGAGTGAACGAACATTCGCTGTGACGCGTCCAGTTTAAACAACTTGTTTGCATCTCTGTAGAGACTTCAGAAGAATCCCAGCATTAGAAACAAGTTAATGGTTTATTTTATTGCCGTTCCGGATCGTGTCGGAGGATTATATGCTTGTTCGGAGCATTTGTTTTGATGCGATGCACAGTGTAATGGAGAGAAACTTTTAGCAGCACCTTAAAAAAAAGATCATACCGAAAGATCAGAATGACGGTAGAAGTCAAGTCAAGTCAATGTTGTGCAATTAATTAATAATTAAAAATTGAATTCAAATAATAAAAGGAATTCACATAATTAAAAAAATCCATGTCATTACCTCTTTACTGCATCTATGCTGAATAAAAGCATTAATTTCTTTTAAAAAATGACTGAGCCCAAACTTTTGAACAGTTGTGTGAGTATAGTAATAAAAAAGCTCAGCTTACTAGCAGCATTTGTCATGACAACTCTCTGAGTGTTTGGCATGGTATTGGATATGACAATGTTGATATGTTTGGTTTTGGCAGAATAGATCTGCTAAACTTCTGTTGCTGATGCTGTTTATTATTGCATATGCCGCAGCACATCTATACAGGTGGAGCTTGGGAGGTAGAGGGTTTCTGAAAGTGTGCTGCAACTACAGTGAAGATGCTGACCAAGTATTTTAAAGATAAGCAGCAAACTCATTGGCTGCTGATACAGCAGGAACCAATCAGCAGTGCCCTACAGAGAATGATGATTGGTTCCTGCTGTATCAGCAGCCAATGAGTTGCTGTTTGCAAGATGAGTTGAGTTGCAAGATTGAGCTAAAGACCTATCAGCCTAGAGTTTCATGACAGAACTTTGTATTACCTTTGTTGCAAATAGATTGAACCACATTGGTTCAACAATATAGAATTGAATGACGCCATGCAGGTGGTGGAGTAATAGCTTCTAATTAATCGGTTTGAGATCAAATTAATGTCAGATTATTGCTGTAAATAATGAGCATGGCATCTGAGGACTACTTCGCTATTTTTGTTTTCTGTTGTTTTTGCTTTATTTCCAGTTCTTTGAGCCAATCGCAGATTCCCTTTAATGTCATATTCTAGCTACTAGAACACGTTAGCTTACTTATTTTGCTCAAGACACAGTTCATACTAACAAGAAACTATGCTTTATGTCAATAGCTTTAGTTCCAACCACACATTGTGATGTTGTTTGCAGGTTTCGGGAAACACTGAATCGTTGAACTATGTTGGTAACAACGGAAATTATGACTATGTAGCAGTTGACTGAGTGTTTGGCATGGATTGGATCGATTCCTTTCCTAGAGCTCTTCCTGTCCGATTTGAGAAAAATCAGATCTATTGGAGACGTCCAATAGATTACTTAGGCGCACTGAAAGAACACCACAGACACAGTACAATCAACAAGCATTAAATCTCACAGTAAAACAAGCAGCTGTGAAAAATATGAGACACCGGTGTTTTGTCAGATGAGAAGTTGTATCATCTTTTTATATTCCTTTTATAACTGTTTTAATTGTCCTTGCTTTTATTTTGTGCTTGTTTTAATTCATTTCTGTGTAAAGCACTTTGAATTACCATAGTGTATGAAATGTGCTATATATTGCCTTGCCTAACAACTTTTAACAACTTTCTGTCTTCATTTGTATCACTCCTTCTCATTGTAAACAGCACTGTGTTTCAAATGATTAAATACACAGATCAAACAACTTAATAATTACTAGTTATTAATGTGCAAATGCTTTGTTTTCTTAAAGAAAACCTCTCTGGCTCTTTACTGACTGTGTCAGACCCACATTTGAGGCCTCAGGCTCAGAGCACAATGACCCAAAGCCTGCCCTTTTCATTCTGATCTGCAATAAGGATGTCACTCATCATGCATTCCTGCCATATATCCTCTAAGGTTACTTTTTCATGCCCCAATAGAACATCATAGACAACTCAAACCCAAAACTTTAGTGAAGGATAACCTGCAATGTTGACAGTGCTCCACTTTCCTTGGCTTTTAAATTTAGATTTAGGTCTTAAAGTAAGAGGGGAAGTAAGAGAGCACCTCAGGTCAGCTTTCACTCTTAAAATGGTGTCCCCTAAGTGACACTGAAGCCTCAATACAGCTCTGAACTCGACTGTGCATGCAGAACGAAGTAACATGCAGGCGTCTCACATGGTTGACACTGATCTACACGGTCGAAACTTTGCACCAACAACTCAAAGAAAACTTTTAATTAATGGAGTGTGTTTCGTTTTTAACATATGATCAAAATTAATCAGCCCTCGATTTGAGATATTAAAATCAAATTAATCATGTGAAAAAGCAAATGATGCTTGACGCGTCTCCAGCTGTGCCGAATCGTTGTTTTTTCTCGCTCTTGCTCCTCTCTTCAGGAGGACATTAGTGCACACCACTTGAGTCAACTGTTACTGTCACTCCAAATAGTTCACATATGGTAGCTTTAATATATTGTGTTTGGTGGGTTTGATCAGTCTAGCGTTAGTATTAATAGATGTAAATTTGCTCTGCTTGAGTGACACTTAAGAGTGCACTCTTAAAAACAAAAAAGGAGGGCGTAAAATATTCCTACTTTTCTGTCAAAGGTGATGTATTCTTTGATGCTTCCGAATGACTTGTTTTCTCAGTGCATTTGTAACAACACTTTATTGATTTAAAGTCTGCTGGTCTGATGCATTGTAGTTAAATAACTAACCGAAAGCAGCGATGCCACTATTTTATGACAGTAACTTTTTCATAACAAAGTAGCTTTTCCATTAACAAGCTATGGTTACACGCTATATTAGGTGTCTTTAACTATACTATGTACTTACATCAAACATAAGTAAAATGTACTTGTTGTGTTCATGTTGTATTGTAAAACACTGTTGCTGCTATTGAGGGGTCTTTGGTGTTTTATGCCCCCAACGTCGCCTTCCAGGCAGTGAGGGGATGGGTAGGTTTAAGGTTGAGGGTAGGGTTAGCTGCCTCTAAGGAGCCATTGGGGGCGTAAAACACCATCGAGCCTATTGAGGAGTGATACGGGTAAGGTTAGGGACAGGTGTGCTGGTATGGGTAGGTTTAAGGGTGGATTAAGGTGTAAGGGAAGGGTCAACAGTGTAATTACAAATGTAATTACATAAATTAATTACACCTTGTACCTTGTACCTTGTAGCAATGCACAAAATAAAAATGTGATCATATTTCACAATAATTTGACAAGTTAGTAACAGTTAGTTAAATGCTTCTGTTCATCACTATTTTTGATTTGTAAAAGTTAAAGCATGTTATTGGATGTTATTGGATGTTAGATCGGATGGATCTCCATGTCGGAAATTTCAGATCTGATGCCAGATCCTGTCAAAAGATAACCATTCTGGTGTCCAAAACCAGTAAAACCTGTCAACAGCAAGTCTTGTCAAAACTCTATTAACAGCCTGAGAGTTTTACTGAGAAAGCCAGAGAAGAGCAAATGCAGGAGACAAGTGATGATATTTAAAAGACCAGAGTTTATTGAATAATATTAATTGCAATCCTCAGACTTCGATCGTGTAATTGATGTTGTATCTGATAGTTCTATAATTAAAAAGCTAGAGTAAAAGATAAAGTAGCTAGCTACTTTGTCAACAAAAAATGAAAGTCGCAGTGTAACGGATGTAGTGACAGATCTTTTCTTCTGTATTGTCAAAGTGAAACAGTTGTTGATTGGATGGATGCAGATCTGTCTTATATAGAGATCCCATTGGAGTAGATTCAGACACACCTGTTCTGGCACTTTTGCTAATATTTGGCCTAATGATTGTGCTGTCTTTTGCTTTCTGTAGTGTTTAAATAATATACGGCGTTAAGATGACTGAGCGCTCAGCTGAGAGCGTGTAGCCTTGCCTCCGTCACAGCACGGACGGACGGGGATAAGGATCAGCTGATCGGCAGATCATGAGTGATGAATGGCCGAGCTGATAATCTCATCGAGGGTCTGTCAGGATGATCAGATAAGAGCCGGTCTTGCTGAGGGAAATCTCACCACCCCACAGGCTGTCGGTTCTACTAAGACATGCAGTGAAACACCAGAGTTTGCCGCATGAAGGGCTTAGCATGCAAGAGTTCGGGAAACGTTGTTGGCATTCCTTAGGCACCGTATGCAGAAACATATTTTTGTAATGTTTTGGGAATTTGAAGATAAAACCTTGCACTGGTTGTCGTTAGCACAGTTCTGCAGTAGATACTTTTGACCATTTGACTCGCTCATTTGAGAGAGGAAACGCAATGCGCTCAGTCATCAAACAGCGGAATCCTCCTCCCGCTAAACTTCACGTCCATTCTGTCAAGTAACTCTCTCCTTTAACTGATGGTAAACTTAATGATAAAGGGGGACCCTGTACTGATCCTGTGTGATTGAAAATCTGCTGTTTTGAAATGTAAATTCACTTAGGAAGGTAAGGAGACACACAGATAAAGGGCTAAAGCTCTCCCGGGATAACTCCCGCAATTGGCGCCACAGTTAAGGCGTGTCAGGTGGCTTGATGAATCCGCAGGGAGGCTGCACCTCAACACCAAGCTCTCCTCAGATCATCATCCCCTCGTCCTTATTCTGTCAACGCCATTGATGAGGCTGTCAGAGACCCTGCTCATTTAAGGAGAGCGCCTGCCTCTCTTTGCATATGCACAACAAGGAGAAGGGAAGAGAGGTAGAGGCAAGGCAGGTGCTGAGAGGAGGAAACCATGGGGAATAGCATCAGAGACCGAGCACATGAAGAAAATTCCCACCGGAGTTGGCGAGGCAGGGGACGATGCGTGGAGCCGAGAGATACCCCCTCCTAGCAGCAGGAGCCTGGAGCTTTACTCAGGCGGTGGGAGGAGGTCGCCGCAGCTCTGTAATCACAAAGTTCATGCAGAAGAGCAG
The DNA here is from genome assembly GCF_949319135.1 of Squalius cephalus. Lineage (NCBI taxonomy): Eukaryota > Metazoa > Chordata > Actinopteri > Cypriniformes > Leuciscidae > Squalius > Squalius cephalus. The sequence continues at coordinate 19,086,662 of NC_137133.1, forward strand.
GAATGTGGAGGCGTTCAAATAAAACAGTCTTAAAACATTCCCGAGGAGGTCCCGTAAGTTTGAGACCAAGTTGTGTCACAGAAAGAAGAGGCAACCAGGATTTCTCAGCCATGTAGAGGGCGCTAGAGTCAGCCATGTAACGGAATCTCTAATTAACGGAACAGCGGGAAAGTTCCGCAGAGTTGATATAGCACTGAGCGCATGTGGACCATTTTTTTGCATTAATGATCTGGAACACGCAGAGCCCCGCTAAACGCACAGTGCTGCGGGGGTTGGCGCAGAGGTGGGTGGGTGTCCTGTCCCCTCTCACATCCCAGCAGGCCGGTGAGCACGTTACAGTAACAAGATCCTCCTAATTAGACCCCGACACCTCACGTGGGCCTGACATTAATATTAATCGACCTCTGTGGGCTGCGACTGCATTTGTACTGCATATGCAGATGGAAAGGAATCAGCCCACCTAGATGAGCGAAAGGGAAGGAGAACATGAGAATGATAAATGTGGAGAAAATGAAGAGTGCAAAGGGGAAATAGACAGATCTCTCCAGGGGGTGTCATGCACCTCATTTTATAAGCAGTCCTGGCTCACTTGGTTGGCTAAGTATGATACTATGTTGATGTAAGGCCGGGTGCAGGCTGTACAATTTTGGCCAAGATGTGCAGTTTGAGACAAATTTCAGGTGTCATAAAAGATTTATTTCGTTGTAGGACAAAATTTTCTGTCTTTGATCGCTGGTTAATTGCCTTTGCAATGAATCCTAACCTTGTAAGATAGCTTTCTAAAGAAGACCCAAATATAGAAATAGGAGCAAAGCAATTTGTGACACGTGTTTGTGAGAGATAGAGCAAGAATATTACAGAGAGAGGGTGAGATATTCAGTTACCAATATTTATACTAGATTGTTTATATGATATGCAATATAATATGAAATGCAAATTAACAATATCTTGCATGCTATACTACAGAGGACCTTAAAGCATTAGTTCACCCCAAAAAATGGTCATCATCATCTTCGAAACACAAATGAAGGTATTTTGAAATAAAATCTGAGATCGTTCTGTCCCTCCATTGACAGCTACGTAACTACCACTTTGACACATCAAAAAGTTCATAAAGAGATCGTAAAACTAATCCATTTGAATTGAGCGGTTTAGTTAAAATTTTCTGAAGAGACTCAATCGCTTTATATGACAAACGGATTGAATTTAGAATTTTATTCACATATAAACATTGATCAACGAACATGAGCTTAAATCTATTCATCATATAAAGCGATCGAATCTCTTCAGAAAACTTTTACTAAACCGCTCAATTCATATGGATTAGTTTCACAATCTCTTTATGAACTTTTTGAAGCGACAAAGTGGTAGTTGCATAGCTGTCAATGGAGGGACAGAAATCTTTCAGATTTCATTAAAATATCTTCATTTGTATTCCGAAGATGAACGAAAGTCTTACGGATTTGGAACGGCATGAGGGTGAGTAAATGAATTTTCATTTTTGGGTGAACCCTTAATAAGCCTTTAGAGGACCCTCTCAATGGTCCTGGTCAACCATGTTTTTTTTGTTTTTTTTGTCTTTTGTATGGGATGGAGACAAGAAAAGGTTGAGAGAGGGAAATTAGATCAGCATCTGACCAAGGTCAGACTCAAACCAGGGTCACTGTGAACGAACAGCTATTATGTGTTCTGAGTACCATGACAAGAAAACGTTGCAGAATTTACTAATTGTACTTTTAGTTGTTCTTATGCAATGCACAATATATGTATGCTGCATTAGTGTTGTGATACAGCTTTCATTTATGAACAGAAAGCCGAAGGTTAGACATAAACTCTTAAATAATCACTTATTACACATACAATAACCATGCAACATTATTATCAAATATTAAAATAGTGTTTTTCTGCAACTTTCATTCAAAATCCACTTGGTTCAGAGATCTGAGAGGGCATGTTTGAATGGGTGTGAAGCTTCTGGGTCTCTCTTCAGAGGGATAAAGAAGTAGGAGTATGCTCCGGAGTGATGTGAATAGAGAGGACAGTGTTTTGGGGCATGGATGACTGTATGCAGTTATGCCCTCATACCTTCAAGCATGTGGCAAGTGAATCTTGTCGTGACTATAAACGCAGTGAAGGTGTCAACACTCCAGCTGCCACACAGCATAGACAAAAGACAGGCAGGGGGTGAATTGCTTCAAGTCATCTTTCACCCTTTCTGTTTCCTGAGGAGGAGGTGAAATAGTGTATGTGTTAAGAGGTGGGTGTGAAAGTTCACGAAAAACTTCACGATAGCTGCAGGTGAAATAGATCTGGATGAAACAAATCTGACTTAAGAAAAGCAATTATAATATTTAAACAATGACATGATTCCATATATTTGGTTCCCTAATTAAAAGAAGTTTATACAAAATGTAAAAAAAGTGATTTCCTCATCAAGGTATCTGAAATTATAACAGAATGAAATGGTCTATTGCAAAATAGGGAATCTGAGGGAAAGCAGTAATATAAAAGTAGCCCATACAGCTGTGCCACTTCAAAGGTATACTGTAGTTCACCCAAAAGTTACAATACTGTCCCCTGTTCACATGAAGAATCATAAATACCATAATTGTGTATGAATTGTTGACATCATTGATATTATGCAGTTTGGTGTCTTCACTATTGCAATAGTTGAAGAGTCATTTAGGATGGAATTGTCACTTATAAGTATCAGGGGGACTGTGATTCGAGCTGTACAGGAAAGCAACTGTTGTTATGATGGACCAGGCTGTTTGCCCCCCTGGGAGGTCTGGTGCACAGGGTACTTATTAGTCTTAGGACGAGACTTTGTGGACAGATTTAAAAGCTTCAGCCAGGATCTCTCGCATTGGTGCCAAGTTAAGCCACAGCATAATTAGTAAACCTCAGAGGAATGTTCTTCATGTGGCCGAGTACAATGGCCTCTTAGATAGATGCTGAAACATGCTCTTGCACCGTCCATGCATGCACATACAGTGTCACCGCAATCTGCTTTACACACTCTCTCTGTCTGCTCACACACACAGGCGTGCAGAAAAGACTATTACTCCCATTAAAGAAGCCCAGATGCTTCCTTGATTAAATTTGACCACACAAACACAAATGAAAGCAAATGGGTGCGTATAAAGGCCTCCCCAAGCATATGTTCAGCAGGTTGCATTGAGCCCATAATGGGTGAGAAAGAGAGAGTGAAGTACGAAGTTCATTGCTGAATTCACGTATAGGGTAGATTAGCTCTAAAGCTTTGTAATGTAAAATTGACAACAGGGCAAGATTGACCTCAGTGGTCTTAGTGACAACTCCTGTGCAAGAAACAGAGAGCGATATTACTCTCTCGCCATTAGACATTCCCATCTAGTAACAGATGTGACAGTATTACAATACTTCTAATCAATGATAGTTCTCTTTTCTGTCACATGACTCAAAGTCCAATCATTGTTTTAACATGTAACCTTAGGGAGAATTCACATTCAGTGATTACATGGTTACACCACTTTTGCATGTATTATTAACTAACATCCAAGAGGAGTAAAAACTACGAACACACATTTTTTAAAGCAGTACTACCAGGATGGCCAATTACATCCATCCATTCTCCAAACCGTTTGTCCCATGTAGGGTCACTGCATTTCAGGACTTAGGCAGGGAAATACCTTGGATGGTTGGCCAGTCCATCACAGGACCAATTACATGTTACACTATATTGGATTTTGGAAGTGTAAGAGTTGAGTTTATAACCAAGCATCATTTGATTGGCTGTTAACTCAGATGGCCAAAAAGAGGAATGGCCTGATACTGACATATAAAGAGCTGTTTTGGTTGTGGGGACATGGGTTTGAGTACTGGGTCGTGTCATGTCATGTTCTTGTTTTTCTTTTTCTTATCTTTCCCTGCGTTTTAATATCACATATCCATTGTCCAATGAAATAAAGCCAACAAAAAAATGGAAAGTCATCACAACCTGTAAAAAAAAAAAAAAAAAAGTTGTAATAAATTTTAATAAAAAATCTGTTTTAATACTACTTGAGAACTCGTTTTGTTCATGGTCATGGCAACAGTAACTGATCAAAGGCTGATTAAATGATGGAGAAAACTGGAAAGGATTCAGATTTGTGGTGTAGTTAAGCTGACTTTACATTAAAGGCCTAATTCAAGTGCCACAGCGGTGGAGTGATGGACACAAGTCTTTATCAAGTGCACCATTTGGAACAGGATCTGTAAATAAATGGTGCATGCAATTTTAATCTTCAAATGTCAACAGTAATTGTAAATACATTGAACTTCACTACTAAAATACAACTGAACTAAAGTACAACTGGTCAATTGTAGTTGAGAAGTTTCTGGGCCCGGTCAAATGGGAATCTTCATGTTTAGAGATGGATGGGTTTGATGGCAAGAAGTGGCCCAGATAAAGTGGGAGTAGTCAAAGTACATGGAGCCACTTGCAGTAGTGTATACCAGGAACAGTGTACTTGATTTAATTCTAATAGTCACAAACAAGACATTTGGAATGTCTAGCTAGGATGATACAAAGCAGTGAGAAGCCATGAGATACCTTGATTACTTTAAGTGATGGAGAAGACCAGGGGTCCAAGCATTCGTCCCTTTGGAACTGCAGGCATGAGGGTACAGGGTGTGGAGAAATAGCCTCTTGTCATCCAGGATGAATGTAAACCAGGCAAGCGCTGACTTGGAAATGCCCTTCTCTGTAGACATCAATAGTTTGTGGTTGACAGTATAGACAAATGCATAATAATTAGTATGGAGTTAAGCAAGGATATGTTGTCTGATGTGAATGCTTTAGTCTGAGACGACAGCTTCGCTAGGTAAGAATAAGTTGACAGAATCGAATAGGTAAGGCAGAAGATCAGAGGGGATAATTTTGATGGAAGAGGATGAGAGTGATAGAGATAGTGGTTCCTCAGTTCTTGGCGAGGAGAAGACCTTTGTTAAAGTTAAAAAAATTATCATTTGTAAAGTTTGTAAAGCAGACCTAACAAGAGGTGATGAACTGACGATGAACTAATGATAATTGATTATCTTTGCAACATTGACACTGTTATTGAACTAAATCCAATCAACATTGAGCTGAATAGTGACAATTGTCTTCAGTAGAGCTCATTTACAGCTGAAATGATAGTTATTTCATAGTTGATGAATTTTGTAACTGTTATTATCCCGTTTACTTCTGTGAAGCAGCTTTGAAATAATCTGTATTGTATAAAACGCTATACAAATAAATGTAACTTGAACTGATTCAGGAGAAGCATTAGCAGGATTTATCAGGCAATTAGGCAACAATGTTTAGAAACAAGGAATGGCTTTAATTTCAATTAGTAACTTCTCTGATTTCAGGCAGAATTAATGTATTGTGAAATTGTTCCTTAAATTTAGTATTTTAATGATAAGTCCCAGACCTTTATATAGCCACTGTATCTGATAGTCAAACCAAGGGAACAAGGTACTAACTCTTCCATTCTGACATTTCTTAAACCCTCACAGCTGTAAAGGACCTTAATGAACTATAGATCCTGGTCCTGGACTACCACAGCAGTGAGCATAGTAGATGCAGAAATATGGCCTATTACGGAAGTGGGATGCGAAAGCCATTTCATGTTGACTTTAAAGGAGCCTTAATACAACGTACCCACGCCTCATTGCTGCATTAAACACCAAAGAATATAACTCCCAAGATGGTGTGCTTTTCAAGTTAGAACTCCATTAACTTGGCAAGTGGCAAAATTAGGTTTTATCCCAGTTCTGCTCAGTTGAACTACAGACTATTTGCGGCAGTGAGTAGTGAATGAGTGTTCCTCCACTTACACTGAGGCCCTATTAATTACCCAGGCTGCGTTGAAGCCCGGGTGTGCCAGGGGGCTCAGGAGCTAATGCTTCCCGTTTGACCGTGGATGCTCTGTCTAATGCTTCCCCCGAGAGGAGTTTCACTAATTAATCCACCGTCTTCAGAAAGGCGATGCCCCGTTCCCCCACCCCCGCACAGATCTTCAGGGAGGAAGTGAATTCATTTAAGCTCATACAATACTCAAATCTTGAGGTGTGGTTGGAGTGGATTTTGATCAGAGGAAAACTCTTGACTGCTGTGGTTTTAAAGCCTGGGGAAATTAGATCGCTGTTAAAACAATCTGTATAGTATAAAGTGCAAAATAAAAAGGTGACTTGACCAAAAAGTGTGTTGAGGGTAGATGTGGTCAAATAGACAGGTCACTAAGTTTTATATTATTATTATTATTTATGTTTTTATGGATTACCGCAGAGTTTCTCAATTTATTCTTATTTACCTCCACAGCCAAATCAGTAAGGTCCAAGTTCTGTCATTTAAACCAAAAAAACTTTTATGCTCCTTTTGACTTGTATTATACTGGATATAATTAAATCATTAATTATCATTCAACATTAATATTAAAATGGCAATCATTAGAAAGATTCACTTTTAAACTAAAACAATTGAACAAGATACCACAATATCACACTATCAAATAGTGTGAGAAATATAAAATCTTCTGTTTTAGTTTGAATTGGCATTTGTTAGGGGACACCATTATAGAAGTGTGGGAAGATTATAGTATTGTTGTTAACTGAACTGAGCTGGGCTGCATTTCCCAAAAGCATCATAAGCCCAAGTAGATCGTAGAACCATTGCAGCGAATGGTCTCTACGATCAAATTAGCTCACAATGCTTTTGAGAAATGCAGCCCTGTATGATGACATAACTGTCTTCTCCAGAGCTGATTTACAGCTGAATTAAACTCAGTCTAAAATTGATGAACTACACACAGTTACTGAAAAGAACTGAATTAACACTGAACGGACTTAAGCAGAATAATGACACTATTGTCTTTTTAGTTGCTTTACAGAAGAATTGTATTCTGTTTGCATCATTGAATCCTTTGTCTCCCTCAAACGTAAGCAAGAGCACCCTCAGTTGATACTGTAATAATATATTTGGCAAAACAGATTTGGCAAATGCTCCAGTGCATATTTGTGTTTGCGCAAATGTCAAAAGTCTCCATTTACAACGTGTTTTTGCAGCGGAGAGCAATGTAGCCAATCACAGACTTAGTTGTTGATCTCTTGAATGCAATGGCCAATCAGAGGTGTTTAAGTTAGTCGGAATCGCCAGAGTTTTTATTCAGTGCTGAGTTATGCAGGCTTGCAAAACCTCTCATTTACAAACAAATTGTAGACACAATGTACTGTAAGTAAGAGATTCATTGTGCATTGTTGGCAGCTTCATTGATTATAACAGAACTTTGTGAGATTGCGCTGAACTGACAAAGCAACAGTGTTTTAATGATTGTAAAGTGATCAGCCTTGGCTCGATTTTGCGGCTACAGCCTATATAAGGTCAGAAAGGTAGGTTGAGGCTAAACCATTTAAGGATTTATAAGCAAAAACTAAAACCTTAAAATCAAAAGGCACTGCACTACTAAAACGCAATGGAAGCCAATGCAGGAAAGCCAATATGGGGGAAATGTGTTCCCGCTTGCGCGTTAAAAGTTGAGCTGCAGTAATTGCAACCGTGAGAGAGAGGCCTAGCTGACTCCAATATAGAGGGCATTACAATAGTCTAAACAAAATGAAATAAAGACATGTATAACCCTTTCAAAATCATTATATGACAAAAAAGACTTGACTTTAGATAAAAGCCTTAACTGATAAAAACTCAATTTAACCACGAAATTAATCTGTTTATCAAGTTTAAAATTGTGACTGTCATCCACACAAATAAATCAAACTTACACATTATTTTGGTTTCTTTCCTTAAATTTATATTTTATAGTCCTCATATTTTTCTATATATTTTTTCTATATAGAGGCTATTTACACCAACTCCTCCCACTGAAGTCTGGTTGGGACAGACAAAATGATGAATTGTTAACAAAACATGTTACAAAACAAACCGTGTCAATAGTGAAGGGGTAAGACGTGTGGCAGAATGTTTTGACGCAAATCGAAGTTCTGTTCCGCATTTTGCCGAACTCGCTCTACTCCCTTTTCCCATCACGTATCAGATCGGAAAGGCATGTATTTTCAATAAAAATTAAGAAAATATTTGAAAAGTGGAAATAAAGTGTCTAGCGTGTGTTTAAAGGAACACTCCACCGTTTTTTTCATATTAAACTATGTTATTCCCTTAACTAAGACGAGTTGATACATACCTTTCTCGTCGCTCTGGCGCGCAGCGACACTTTGATAGCACTTAGCTTAGCCCAGTTCATTCATTAGGATCCAAACAGAGATGAAGCTAGAAGCAACCAAACACCTCCACGTTTTTCCTATTTAAATACAGTTACACGAGTAGTTACATGACCAAGTATGGTGACACAAAATAAAACGTGGTGCTTTTCTAAAGGCGGGCGTACACGGTGCGATTTTTGCTGTTTTTACGAGCTCGCAGATGATTTTTTTCACTCGGGAGAAATCGAGTGGAATCGGTGATGCTCGCATGGTCGCGGCTCGCAGCGTGTGAGAGGAATTACGAGCCGCGCCGAGCACGTTATGAGCACCTCCCCGACCTCCCGATCATTTTTAAACATGTTTAAAAAATTCGGGGAGTCGGCCCGATTTTCACCAGCTGTCCCTTATTACCAAATCATACACACTATACCACGCTATACCTCAGTGGCAGCAACCATACAGCGTGCGCATACACACTCTCTCTCTCTCTCTCTCTCTCTCTCTCTCTCTCTCTCTCTCTCTCTCTCTCTCTCTCCACACACACACACACACACACACACACCTCTCTCTCTCTCTCTCTCTCTCTCTCTCTCTCTCTCAAGTTTGTATGTTGAAAGGCTACTGTTCTCTGCTTCACAAAAAAACATTTGCACACACATTTCTGTCATTTTTTTCTATCTGAAGCTTTGCCTGCATGCAACATTGACGTCTCTGTGTTTAGCGCGAAAGCCCACGTGATTGCTGACGGCTCGGGATAAAATTCGTGCAGGACAGTCGTGCCGTGTACCAGCTGCTTTGACGCGATTATGAGTTAAACTGACTCGCAACGTGTGCAATATCTCACGACCTCCCGAGTGTCCGATCCTGGTCCGAACTCGCACCGTGTACGCCCGCCTTAAGCGGGTAAAAAGGATAACTATAATGTATGGCGGAATAGCACTTGGGAGCACTTCAACTCGGCGCAGTAATATCATCACTCCTGAAAAAACGGTGGAGTGTTCCTTTAACTGATAAAGTGTTTAGGGGTGGGTGTGGGAGGGCTTTATTGTCCCAATAAGGAAGCATCCATTTAATAATTTTAATAAATAGAATAATTTATTAAATGTTAATTAAATGTTATTATTGCATACCTTGTAATGTACAACAACACTGAGGTGCAAATAGTATCTGCCACCATTTAAAAGTATAAATAGCATCTAACTATTTACTCTGACTGCAAGGAAATATGCTATTTTTAGTGCAAATAGCCACTGCCCTTAAACAATCACATGCTAACACTACTGAAAATAAACAAGGGCAAGATTTGACACTTTATGTGTCTTTACTTGGTATATTGAGCATGTCACGTATGATGTTACACAGTCTTCATTATATTGTCATATTGAATTATTTGCAGTGATGGCCAGGATATCATGACTGATGCATTCCTGTGAAGTGAGCAAATACGGTTTGGACCTCCGGCATGTTCTGGCACGAGGACCATGCAATGTTCTAATCACTTAATAAGAGTATCAGAGTGTCTGGCCAAACCCTGAGGTAACAGTGGCGAAGGAGGGAAATACCTACTCAATTTAAAGAAACACAATGCAGATTAAAGAGCAAGTAAAGTAAATGAAATTAAGTAACACAATCAATGCATAGTTTACTTGTTTTTGTTAAGTCCACAAATGTAGCTTTCTAGTAACAAACATATCGGTTTATCATGAAACAATTTACTGGAAAGTCACAGTTGGCAAGGATAAATGGAGATAATAATCTCATAGCAATAACAGAAATGCATGGCTGTCCTCATGTCTGAGCAGCTGGGAGTCACATCAGCCGGTTACGCCGTGGCTTTACAGCAATAAAGCTGTGGTCATTCGTAACAGTTAGTTAGTCAGTTCAGATGGGAATTATGTTATTGTACTATGAGTGATGTGCTGTCACATAAGTCTATTTTCCATGTAATCCCGAGTCTACTAAGCATTTTTAGAATTGTGTGAGAATGTTTGGTTACTTGTGGCATATGTGTGAAGCACACACAGGCATGCTGTGCAGTAACTTATATTTGACAAGGCTATAGTTTACAATGCTACAGAATACTAAAGAAAACAAAAGGCTGCATGTCTGTCAGAATAGAGATCTTGGACCTTGATTTGAGTTTCCCATTCATTTCCTCCAGAGGGATTCAATAAAGAGTTCTAAGCCATAACCCAAAACAACCAGCTCTTAGAACACATTTGATTTATGCAAGGGGAAAAAAGTATTTGAAAGTCAGAGAAAAGAAAAGGTCTCTCACATGTTTCTCACTGTAGTAAATAAAAATCAATTTTGCTATGGAGAAAATGAATGGGATTTTTATTTTCAGAACCCACTTTATTGAGGAGAGACAAAACTATGGCGTTATTTTTTAGTCAAAAGTTATGAGCGTGTAAGACATGCTCACGAGCACATTAAGTTATTTCACACGCGCAAAAATGAACCTTCAGCTGGCATGATAAAAGTACTCGCGCACAAATTCAACAACCGAGAGGTGTACAGGTAGCTGCGAGCGAGCGCCTGGCATACTCTCATAGGTTAACTCTGCTTGTACAGTGGAATCCTGCTCGCGCGCAGCGGGCTTCTGCTCGCAGAAGTCTGTTTTGCTCGCGCAGTGGATTTCTGCTCGCTCAGCTGATTTCTGCTCCCTCGAGTCTACAGGACTTTTGACAATTTGGGGGCGGAAACCAAGGAGGGCACTGACCCTCTTATGATTGGTCACTTTCATCATGGAAAATCTTGGGAAATCTTAACCCCGCCCACCTTCTGACGCAGCGCGCGTCACTCAGCTCGCTCTGCTACTCCGGTTATCTCTGTGTATATTTTAGGCAAAGAAATATGTGATAAAACACCATAACTATTTTCGTTTTCATTTAAAGAAATCTTAAACATGATAGCCACACAAATGTGGTTCATGCAACGCGTATTGATTATATTCACTGCACATAACGTTTACCTATTTATAACAAAATATATAAAAACATATAAAAACAAAATATAAAACACAAACCTGCCTCTTTTCGTTTTAAATATATTATAAAAACATTAAACATTTTAATATGGTCCAGGCAATATGTGCATTTGTACTAAACAACAGATTTTGCAGTAAACAACATTACATATATTTATAATATAAAAACATATAAAAACAAAATATAAAACACAAACCTGCCTCTTTTCGTTTTAAATATAATATAAAAACATTAAACATTTTAATATGGTCCAGGCAATATGTGCATTTGTACTAAACAACAGATTTTGCAGTAAACAACATTACAGTTTTTAAAATTTTAAATACAATTATTACAATTTAAAATGACAAAACTCAACCCAGTCTCTTTTTGTTAAATTTTAGTTTTATCAATATTAGCCATTATAAAAGTATAAGTAAAATCTATAAGAAGCTATACAAATAAAGCAAACAATTCCGTCAAACACACAAAGTCAGCGCTCTAGTCTAACCATACAACGGTAAAGTTAAATAGCTTATAAAGTTATGAAACTTCCCCTCAGCCAAAACGATTGGCCAGGGAATAAATTATAGATTCACGAGACCAAAAATCGCCCGTTAGATATACACAAGACGAATTATATCTCATGTTTAACCACTACAGAGACGCCAGAGAAAGCGACGAACGTCAGAACGACTATAGCCGAGGAAAGGCTGTTCCAGGCGGGGTACATGAGCACCGAGCGCCCGGTCATCGTTGTATGGTTAGACTAGAGCGCTGACTTTGTATGTTTGACTGAATTGTTTGCTTTATTTGTATAGCTTCTTATACCTTTTACTTATACTTTTATCATGGCTAATATTGATAAAACTGAAATTTAACAAAAAGAGACTGGGTTGAGTTTTGTCATTTTAAATTGTAATACTTGTATTTAAAAATTTAAAAACTGTAGCCTAATGTTGTTTACTGCAAAATCTGTTGTTTAGAACAAATGCACATATTGCCTGGACCATATTAAAATGTTTAATGTTTTTATATTATATTTAAAACGAAAAGAGGCAGGTTTGTGTTTTATATTTTGTTTTTATATGTTTTTATATTATAAATATATGTAATGTTGTTTACTGCAAAATCTGTTGTTTAGTACAAATGCACATATTGCCTGGACCATATTAAAATGTTTAATGTTTTTATAATATATTTAAAATGAAAAGAGGCAGGTTTGTGTTTTATATTTTGTTTTAATATGTTTTTATATATTTTGTTATAAATAGGCAAACGTTATGTGCAGTGAATATAATCAATACGCGTTGCATGAACCACATTTGTGTGGCTATCATGTTTAAGATTTCTTTAAATGAAAACGAAAATAGTTAGTATGGTGTTTTATCACATATTTCGTTGCCTAAAATATACACAGAGATAACCGGAGTAGCAGAGCGAGCTGAGTGACGCGCGCTGCGTCAGAAGGTGGGCGGGGTTAAGATTTCCCAAGATTTTCCATGATGAAAGTGACCAATCATAATAGGGTCAGTGCCCTCCTTGGTTTCCGCCCCCAAATTGTCAAAAGTCCTGTAGACTCGAGGGAGCAGAAATCAGCTGAGCGAGCAGAAATCCACTGCGCGAGCAAAACAGATTTCTGCGAGCAGAAGCCCGCTGCGCGCGAGCAGGATTCCACTGTACAAGCAGAGTTAACCTATGAGAGTATGCCAGGCGCTCGCTCGCAGCTACCTGTACACCTCTCGGTTGTTGAATTTGTGCGCGAGTACTTTTATCATGCCAGCTGAAGGTTCATTTTTGCGCGTGTGAAATAACATAATGTGCTCGTGAGCATGTCTTACACGCTCATAACTTTTGACTTAAAAATAACGCCATACAAAACATGTAGCATGAATGTCCAGCCCCCTGACACTGAACCGAAACCAAACTAGACAGGAGTGGAAGAATTCAGACACCAACCTTTGCACACAACACATAAAGCATACAATAGAGCGCACGGCCCAATCACAGTCAAAGCCACACGCTTACACAACGACAATGTGATGCATGAGTGTCAGGGTTCTGTCACCAAACTAAGAAAAAGTCCAACCGGCGTGACAGAAACCTGATATTTATATAAATAATCTCATGCATTTTCAGTTGCTATATCCGGACACATTCAGAAACCAAGGCAACCAAGGAAACTAAACACAGGAAACTAGAAAATGGAACTAAATGAATATCAAAATAAGAGTACCTGAATAAAACAGGACATGACAGTTATACATGCGACTGTTAAGTAAACACTGGGATGATATAGTAAGTGAAGCGTTTAAAAGTGCAGTGTGTGATTTTTAGCGGCATCTAGTGGTGAGGTTGCGAATTGCAACCAACAAAAGTTACGGTGGCCGACAGGAAAAGGTGTCATCGTCTGAGACAGCAGAGAGTAGCCATTTAAGCAATGAGGTTTCTTTACTAAGATAAATTAAGAAATGTTGTTTACTTTATTATTCAGTAAAACGATGTTATTGCGAATATTATTGTTACTTGTTCATCATTGTATCAGTGTTTTATTCGCTGACTTTAGCTAGCTTCTTTGCATGAAGAAGCAACAATAGTGACGAAACGCGTTTGTCCGTTTAGGGCTACTGTAGAAACATGTAGGCGCAAAATGGCTATTTTAATGTAAGGGGGACCCGCAGTGTATGTAGATAGAAATGGCTCATTCTAATGTAATTTCACGAGTTCACACTTACAAATAAGTCAGATAGAATAAATGCGTATTTGGCGTGCTGTCCGAGGAGAGGGCTCCGGGCTCGGTATTTGGCCCGAACCCAGAGTACTCCCCCCGTATTCCTGGCTGTGAAGAACAAGCCAAGAGTGAGGAGTCGGGGTGGTGGAGGGATGCTGAAAACTGTCAAGGAAGTTAGGTGAGTTGACAGAGTGAATATATATATATGCTTCCTCTCATGCTGATAGGGTAGACATGGTAATTGTTTGATGAGTTGATTGATTGATTGATTGCTTGATTATTTGAACGTGCTCCTCCCGAACTTTGTTAATAAAACATCATAAAAACATAACGGTCCATTATGTAAGGTCTTTATACCCCACTGAAAACATAGTTATGTATATTATATTGCATTTCTGTCTACAGATCCTCCTAAATATTACACAATGCACCTTTAAACAATTCAAAATGAAAGACAATTTGACAAGATTAAAAATAACTTTTCTGTTGTAATTACTGGTAAGAAGTGTTATCATCTACCGTCAAAGTCCCATTTTATGAACACCTCACAAAACTGCACATACAACTTAATTTGCCATGTACAGTTATTTACTGTGGTTATGTAATTATGTTGTGTTATGTAATATTGTTTTTATTCATAGTAATTGTAAATGAAAGCTTTAGCAAAAGTTCTGCTGGGAAGACTCAATTGTTACATCACTTTACCTTCTCATCTATCCAGTCACATTCTAATACTTGTGGTATAAAAGATTGGTACTTACACATGTTTGAGTTCGCAGATGCTGACGCTTCCATTCACCTCCAACCTCCCCACCACCTCCAAGATGGATCCCTCCCTCCATCCTCCCCACCACCACCACCACCAGGATGGTCCCTTCCTATACCTCACAGGGGGTCGGCTGCGCCCCTGCCTTTGTCTTCAGGCAGGATATGCAGAGTCCGGACCCTCAGATTGCGAGCTACGGATGGGGCCTACGCCAAAGAACTTTATTGCTTGCTGGGCTGTTAATAAATGTACAATTGTCACAGTATTTATTCTCCCGAGTCTTTCTGGTAGAAATGATTCAACAGGGTTTTCAGTAATAATTAGCTCAACAATATATACAAATAACACTTATAACTAAATTTTTTATATAACTAAAAATATATCTAAATTATGACATATGCTTTCAATGAAAAATCGCGAACAGTTAGTTCATGCGTTCATGACCTCAAGGCTAGATTATTGTAAAGCTTTTATGGGTGGTTGCCCTGCACGCATAATAAACAAACTACAGCTGGTCCAACTACAGCTTTTCCTATTTAGCACCCAAATTCTGGAAAAGTCTTACTAACATTGTCCGGGAAGCAGACACACTCTGTCAGTTTAAATCTAGACTAAAAACACATCTCTTTAACCTGGCATACACATAGAAAATTATTCATTCCTATTATTCAAATCAGTTAAATGATTATTAGGCTGCATAAATTAGGTCAGCCGGGAACGCTTCCTATAACACCCGATGTACCCGTTACATCATAAGAAGAATGGCATCTACGCTAATGTTAGTCTTTCTGTTTATCCCGAGGTTTACTGTAATCAGCTGGATCCAGGCCATATCCAGATCAGATGGAGGACCTGCGCCTAGACATGACCACAACACATGATGTAGTCAGCCGGATCCGGGCCGTATCCAGACCAGATGGAGGACCTGCACCTATACACGACCACAATGCATCCCTGAAATGTTAGCAGAGATTTTGTCAACTAGACTCTCCCCTGTGAAGGCCTCATCGACACAACAGCCATCGACACTGATCCTCAACCACCTCGTCCCATGCCGGCATGATGACTCCGATCTTCATCCAGTTCCAAAATAGCATGGAACTGGATAATATTCTGATTGTTCCAAGCCAATCTGAATTCTGACCTATAATGCTGCCTGAATCATAATCATACACTGTTCGTTCATTGGCCAGAGGAGAACTGGCCCCCTGACTGAGCCTGGGTTCTGCCAAGGTTTTTTCCTCCATTCTCCCACCTGATTGAGTTTTGGTTCCTTGCCACTGTTACCTTTTTCCACCTTTGTTGCCATTGGCTTGGCTTGCTTAGTTGGGGACATTAAATTTAACATTTAATTTAATATTCAACAATAATATTGATCTGCCTGCATTGACACTGTTATACAAGAACTGAACTGAGCTGGACGATGCAATGCATTCTCATCCTACGGCGTCATATACTGACGCTTTTGACATTTCGTCTACATCGAACGCACATGGCACCCTTTAGCGTCAATATGAGACGCAGATAGATATGGGCCAGAAGGCGCCTCCTAGCGGTCTAACCCTAACCCTACCCCAGACCTAAACCTACCCATAACCGAACAAAGCTCTGTGCGTGTCATATTGACGCTAAAGGGTGCCATGTGCGTTCAATGTAGACGAAATGTCAAAAGCGTCAGTATATGACGCCCTAGGATGGTTTACTCCAGAGTGGCTATATATATAAATTAACTAAATTAATAACTTTTTTAAAACAAAAATGAAACATCAGTGAACTTACTTAAGCTGGACTGTGATGCTATTTTCTTTTGGAAACAAACTTTTTTGCATTATTGTATTTCATGTCATGCAAGGTAAAAGGCCATAAAATTTACCTTGACCTGCAGCTTTTTAAAGGTTTCCAAGAGTCTGAAGTGGATGTTGGTCAACAAAAAGGAAATCAGGAAATAATATACACACTTCACAACTTATTCAGAGAAATAAAGCTGACTGCGTGTGGATTTTAGACCATTGATCATGAAGCTTTACTTCCAAATTTTTATATGGTCGCTCCGAGCAAGAGAATGCATGGTAAACCTTGGATTTTAATTCAATATAGTGCCATATAATAAGGACTTGTATGTATTTGTCAGCGTTGGTTGCAGCATAGATGAAACAGGATCTAAGTGCAGCAGCTTTAACTTTACTGAAACTCAAATCAAATCAGTTACCAAAGAAACAAACAGGCAAAGGACAGAACTAATTAGCAACCTAGAAAGCTAACTAAGAAACAGACATTCACAGAAACGAAAACCAGATCAGAAACAAACTCAAAACATGACAAACAGACTCAAACCTTGACAGTATTGCAATAATTATTGTATATTTGATTTAACATATTATGTTTTAGTCTAGTTATCTGTGTCGGCAGTGTGCAGTAGACACACCCATCCTAACTATTTCTTTATATTATATAGAAATAGAAATATCGGGCTTATCCTGCCCGAAAAGACCATAAACATTACAGATAACATCCAAAGTAACAATTCATTTACAAATATATATCATAAAAACTAATCCTGTCCCACTGATTCACTGCAAATTGTGTGATTTTAGGTCAAGGTTTTGGCTGTAAGTCAATGATACCCTCTGTGTCAGTAGGGAATACCAATATGGCCACTTGAACACTTCCTGTGGCTTTACCGCCCGCTGGCAGTTTAGAGCGCAATGGGCAATTCAGTCATTTATATAGACCTGTGTCTGTATTCCAGTATAATCAGAATAGATGTGGCTAAAACCAGAAGTGTGTCAAAACTAAATGGAAAAAGATTAATTTACATCTTCCTCTACTAGGTGATGACAAGTGATGTTATTTTTGAGTCTAACAAGTATTTGTTTTTTTATTCAGTTAACTTCATTATTTGTTTTGAGGTCATCATTAATGTGTTTCTGAAGAAGGTGGGCTATAAGGTGTAGCGTGCATGACTTTTGTATTTATCTTCTAACAAATAATTAATGACTAAACTTTAAAAGTAATAGGCTGTATTGCCCAATGCAGATCACATGCTTTATAGCTGATGCAAGTGGCCTGGTGGTATCGCAGCATCAAAAGCTAATTTAGAACATGCTTTTGAAAGGTCAGGGCCCAGTTATGAAAGCCATCGCCCTTAAACAAACTTTAGCTATAAACACTGTGACGCCAGTTAATTGTTGGTTTTTCTCTCTCTCTCCATCTCTCTCAGCCTTTCTCTTTATCTCTCTCCATCTCTCTCTCCCTTTCTCTAATTATGATGCTCTGAATGCAGCTTTTCTGCTTGTACTGAGAGAGCAATAAAAAGAGAGAAGTGAGGGGCTGCGTATGGGATCCATTAGTTTGTTTATTAAAAGTCATTCTCTCCTCTCCAAGGCACTGAACCACAGATCTCTGCATGGGCCTGCAGACCCAGATGCAACATTGAAATGAGAGGATCATACTGTTTTACATTAACATAAATGCAAAAATGTATACCTGTCCTTGATATTATCATAATTTTCGGACGTGTATTATGGTGCTCCCATGGTGTTCTGTGACGTCCCTTGGAATGTCATGGAAGATTCAAAAGACAGCAATCTCAGTAATTTCCCTTATAAAAAATTAGTGCACTTTAGCATACTTTTAAAAAGAATACTTATAACAGAAATAAAATTAAAAAAAGAATATACTTAAGTGTGAATTCAATGTAATGTTTTTGGACACTTAAATGTTATTTGCAATTAAATGAAAATGTATTATAGTTTAAATGTATATTAAATTAAATAAACTCAAATTTAGAGAATTGTTTGACCCACTTAAGTAGCACTTAATATGAAATTATTTATATTTAATTTCAGAAGTACTTCTATTGCCTTTGAAATATAAAATTAAAAATCAAGTACTTTACATGTGCTTTAGTATGTTAGTCAACATAAGTGAAAAACCGTTATGGCAGTCACATGCACCTTCAAGGTGGAGGGGGACAGCTGTCCCTCCAACCTCTCCTACAGGATGGAAAGCACCATCCCAACTGTGCATCTCTGTGGGTCTTCCCCTCAGGAAGAACACCAATTAGCGTACAGACTCCACTTCAAAGCAATAGACCCGCCTCATAAAGGGGGCTCTAGCCTGAGTGGTAGTGTCTATCACCGGTGATGATAGCCCACTCAAGTATTCCACATCCTGTCCTGTTCACGTCCTGTCCATACATAGATTTTCCAGAGGAACATGGATATTCTTGTCCCTAAGAAAGATGGACCTTCCTCAGAGGGATTTGCCAAAACCTCCGCATGGCCAGCAACACCGCTAGCAACTCAAGCCACTTTGTAATGCCAGCACAGACGAGATCCTGTCCAGTAGCCCGAGGCTGCGTACCCAATGCATATGGCACCCTAGCCTGACTTGGACGCATCTGTTGTGACAACAACGTTCCTGGACACTTGTTCTAGGGGAACTCCTGCCCATAGAAATGTAAGGTCTGTCCAAGGGCTGAACATATGATTGGGTCACATAGCCGAATCTGATTTTCCTGATGAGCCAGCGCGATGGGTTGGAAATCACTAGCCAGGCTTCCAAACTCTGCACGAGTGCCGCACTCGTGGCATCAGAGGAGCAATCATGTTTGACACATCTGCAGTGGGGTGGTGTAGCGAAGCATGTCGGGAAGCATCGCATCGCAAATCGAAACTGTGGCAGTGGGTGTACTGGAACACCTACCTTGCTCCGTGAACCCCAACTGGAACCGGCTGGTGACGGGTAAGGAGGCAGGGCGCCCAGGTGTGTCGCGACCAGGCACGAGGAGACAATAAACTTATGTCCAAAATGTCCGAGCTGCAGACTGTGTAAACCAGGGAGTGAGGAAGCTGCCTTCTTGGGGTTCTTAGCGCTCGCCTGACGAACAGGCTACGTCACTTTCCTGGTGTTGTTTGCGGACAGAGGTGGACACCTTCGGTGAAGAGCAGACGGACCGTGGGACCTCTGCGGGAATCACACCGAGGCCAGATGTACGTCTGCTTCTTAACACCTTGTGAGATGGGGGGCATCAAGAAAGCGAACCTTGTTGGCTTCCCTCATCTCAGCAAGGTTGAGCCACAGATGCTATTCCTGGACCACCATAGGAGACATCGACAGGCCGAGAGCCCACACTGCACCTTTGTCGCTTGTAGAGCAAAGTCGGAGGCTGAGTGCAGCTCCTGCATTAATCTCGGCTCAGAACTATCCATGTGCAGATCTTTTTTTTAATGTTTTGGCTTGCAGGGTGGCCATGGCACGCAGGGCGGAGGCAGCCTGCCCAGCAGAGCTGCAAGCCTTCGCCGCTAGAGACGGGAGTCTGGGACGATTCCGACAGGCGGCAGTGTCTTGCGGGTATACATGTACCGCAATCTGTGGAACCTCCTTGTACCCCTTGGCTGCCACACTGTCGAGGGTAGTGAGGGCGAAAAAGTTTGTGAAGCAGGACCTGAGAGTAAAAGGTGCCTTCCATGACTTTGTGAGCTCTTCATGTACCTCCGGGAAGAAAGGTACTGGGGCGGGGTGCGGCTGTGAGTCACTCTCCGAACACAGATACCAATCATCCAGCTGCGAATGCTCGGGACAGGGTGGGGGATTCCACTCCAGCCCAATGCTCACAGCAGCCAGGGAAAGCATGGCTGCCAACTCTATGTCAATCTCAGACTGAACTGTCACACCCAAGTGGAAGCCCAGCCAGGTCTTCAGCATTGGAAGGCATAAGCCCGCCCTCCAATTCTGCAATCGACAGTTCGTCCTCATCTGGAGCCCTGAATGAGAAATTTGACACACAATGAAACAAGCCGCCTAACTCATCCAGGACCTCCACTAAGTGCAACGTGCAAAACGAGGAAAGGGAGATCCGTGGGGATTTACTCAGTGCAAAATATCCTATTGTTATCCTCATGTCACCCTCAGCACTTGACGCTGTGACCTTGTGCATAGCAGAAGGACAGGTATGGGGAGTGACTGAAGTGAGCCAGAAAAGAGAGTCGCGACCACAATGTTGCCATGGCCATATTCTTGCAATGAGAACATGAACCATCTACGAACACTGCCTCTGCTAGGGTATGACCCAAACCCAAAAGGCAGAGATTGTGGCCATCCGAGGACAAGAAATATCAACCGCACCCAGAAACACACAGGTGGAAAGGCATCTTTAAAAAGACTTCTCCGTCTGTCTTTGCTCTTTTAGGGAAACCTACTCTTTTATTGCTGAGGCGCCCAGGGGAACTCTCTGCACTTATCTGTACTTTAGAGAGGGGAGAGAGACACTGAAATGTGCCATGTACACCAGCTTCAATAGAAGGTTCCCTTGTGTAGAGTGACTGCATACACAACCGCTCAGCTCTGAAAAACAAATCTGAATGAGTGGAGCAAGCCACCTCATTTAAACCCATTATGTCGGGGGAGTGGCATGCAAATTCCACTCGCCAATTCTCATTAGCCTTTTCTCAAAGTATCAGAGGTGTTTGTGTCAGGGTTCTGTTTATTCTTGGTTTGGTGCAGAGCTCTGACACTCCTATTGTCTTGCCTTGTCTTGTCATGGTGAGCGTGCAGTTCCGAGTGCACTCTTCTGTCCATGTGAGTTGTTTTGTGTGCGGGGCGTGGTTTTCGGATCTCAGCACTTCGGTCTTGTTGGTTTTGGTTCTGTGTCAGGATTCGGACATTCATGATTTGTGTGTTTGTCTTCTGTTGTGAGCACACAGGATGAGCATTCATCTCTGATCATGTCTCGTTGTGAGAGCTTGCGGTACAGCTCCGTTTGTGCTGTGTTCGATGTAGCATGTGGTTTGTGTTTATTTCGGCAGCGTGCTTTCATTTTGTCGTGTTCTGTGTGGACACGTAGTCCGTGAGAGCTCTCATTGGCTGCGTGTTTGTGTCATGTTTTGTTTGAGCACATGGCTTGTGAATGTGTTCAATGGCCATGTGTTCTTGTTTTTTGTCATTTTGGTGTGAGCACATGGCTTGTCATGTTTGCTTCTCTGTGCCATGTGCTCTCCTGTCTATTGTCTAGCCCCACCCTTCATGATATCTGATTATTGGTTCATTTGCCCCACCTGTCCTCGTTACCTGCTTTGTTATTCTCCTTGTGTTTTCAGTTCTGTGCCAGATCGTTGCCGAATTTACCCATTGTATCTAGCCCTGTGAAGACTTGAATTGCAGTTTCCAGCCCTGCCTTGCCTGCCCAGTCCTGCTGCCAGTCATGTTTCCCCCATGGGGTAGTTTTTGTTTTATTTTATTATTAAATTAAAAAAAAATTGCATCGGTTTTGCATTGTTTCTGCATCTTGATTCCTTGCCTTATCCCTTAACCCAACCCTGACAGTTTGAGGGCCCTAAGTGCAACCTCTAGTATCAGTCATCAACACCATGTCAAAGTGACTGACAAATAGAGAACAGTTAATTTGACATTATTACAAAGTGCACTTTTTAAAATTGTACTTAAGTGTACTTTCTTTAAATGGATAGTTCACCCAAAAATGTTGTCATCATTTACTCACCCTAAAGTTGTTCCAAACCTGTATGAGTTTTTTTCTTCTGTTGAACACAAAAGAAGATATTTTAAAGAATGTTGACGGTAGCCATAGACTATAGTATTTTTTTTTTCTTTCTTTCTATGGAAGTCAATGGCTACTGTCAACTGTTTATATATATATATATATATCGTATTTTGTATTCAGCAGAAAAAAGTATGAAATCACATGTATGACTCCACATTTTCACAAAGCAATCATTTGAGGTAATTTGCTGGGCAAATTAGGCCATTATTAGTTTTCATATTTCTCATACCTCATAAAGACTGGATACTTTGCAGTGCTGGTGCAGCACAATTAAGAACAAAGCATGTTTCGAGTTCTTGTTATTTCACAAAGAATACTGAAAAATGTAGTTTTGTAAAAAAAAAATATGCTTTTTGTAGCCAGATTCTATTGGTATATCCAAGGATATTCAAGGGGGGTTATAAACTATACCAGTTTGTTTCCACTATTATTCTGAACACAAAAAAGTTGGGGGTTAAAGAAAATCCAAAGATTCCCTCAATGGTAATACACTGTGGTGTCATTCACTCAACTCATACATACAATCATTCCAACATGACTTAAAGGCAGCAATTGTCCACGTTGAAATAAAATTCAGTTAAATACCATGCAGAAAAAGCTTGAGAAATTGACTTGTTTTAAGAAACATCCAATGTTATACAATTGCTAATATTGCCTCTGATCTTGGACTATTGCTACTGGCAGCGACTCCAATAAAGTGATGTCTAAAAAGACTTTTCCTGTTATCTTTCGTCTGTCTGAATATCTCTACAATGTTATGACTTAATAATTTCATCAGGAAAAGCCGCCGCATGCATTATCTCTGACATACAATCTCGCATATCCTTGGATAAAAGATTTCACGATAATCTGCACAGTTACCCTACATAACCACAGGCGCTTGTAGCATATTGTACTGCAATGTATCACGTCAGATTCGCTGTCACGATCAGTCCCCACAGAGCATGCATTAGATGAAATTAGCCTTGTTTGACCATTCCTTTCTTTTAGATAATGTGCTAGATTGTCTCTAAAACATTGACTACAAAACCAAGTTTATTCATATGCTGGAGTTTGCTCTGCGGCTTGTGTCAGGATTATTTACTTTTGCTGTTTTATATTTTGGTTCAGCCACTGGCCATCAGATCGTACCATCGACTTGATGTGCTTGAGGTTATTCCTCTAAACGCACGCTCCAGCACCACTGCACATGTGGTCACCAGACCAGAGGATGATAGCTCACAAAATTGGATTAGCCTGTAAAATCGCAGATATGAATCTATAGGAAGATCTCCAGATTGGATAAAAGACAGAGGGCTGCTTTCAGTCATTTGGGGTAAGATGTGTGTGGTCTGAAGGGGTAATTGGGCTCGCTCCAGGACTGTGTCCAGAGGTCCAAGCTGACTGTGACATGGCGCTGTTTGTGCGTCCTGCTCACTGATCCGCTTTAATTGGTCGTCATTAAACCCCACATTAACCAATTGAGGGGTTGCAAGAGTGGGCACCAGACCGTGGAAGGGAACGGCGTGTTTTGCTTGATTTGAATTACACAACTGTAGGGCCACAAGATGTATTCCTGCAGACAGCAAATGTTTACAACAACCAATTAGGTTTATATCAATATGAAAATTAGAGACTAGAGATTCTGTAACCGACAGCCATACATATTTTTAAGCAAACATATCAACATTTGAACGGCCATTTGAGTGTTTTGTGGATGTGCAAGTGTGGAATACATATGGATACAATAGTTTACTGGAGGCATTGTTCCAAATTAAAGCTATAAATATAAATGTGCTTATAGAGATGAGGGCAAAGCAAGCGACAGATGATTTCCAGGACTTAAGCAGTTGAATTGTGTTCTTCTTGTTTCTGATGAGTAGATTTTCAAAACAATTTTAAAACATAGCAGGAAAATAATTGTTCAGCATACTTCATTCAAGTAATCAGTTCAAATCTGCAAGATTTCATGCAGCTAAAAAGTAAATGTAGATTTTTTATTAAAAGGAGATGCTTTACCTTCATGGATGTTGATCAACTTCAGTTGATCAATGACATTCACCTTTTGCATGATTTTGTTTTCTTCTAATAAATAAGCATTGCTCAGATTATTGCAATTAAAAACTTACTTAAATTACTTTCTTCTAGATCTGCTGTCCAGCCAAAACAATATTTGTTGCATTATTTTCCTGTTATCACTGTACAGCTGCCTTGAAACAATCTGTATTGTAAAAAGCGCTATATAAATAAAGGTGACTTGACTTGAGAGGTTTAAAAAACAATATTCAAGACTGATATTCAGTAATATTATCAATTAAACTGCACTGATACTATCAGATGTCATAAAAAAAATCTCTCAGAACTGCGTTATATAAACTCAGAAGTCAGAATTGCGAGTTATAAAGTGTCTTTTTTTCCCTCAAATCACAATTGCATGTTTATATCTCATAATTCTGGGAAAAATTGAGAGACTAGTTCTATATCCTGCAATTGTGACTTTTTTCCCCGCAATTCTAACTTTATACATCGCATAATTATTACTTTGTTGCAACTATTTAAATTTATTCTGTGGTGGATACAAGCTTCCATACTGTATTGTATAAAGTGCTATATAAATAAATGTGAATTAATAAAATAATTTATAGACAATGTATAGAATAATATAAATAAAATAAAGAATCATGCTAAAATTGGATAACAGGTTTGCGAATTTGACAAAATTTAACAAATGTATATTTACATTTTTCTACAATGAATTAAAGATCACATCAAAAGATCATGTAATGACATTTTCGAATGATTTTAGTGCTTAGATACAGCTGAGAAGGTCAAGACCTCTGAGGTGGGACCTTTCAAGAGAGTGTGGGATGTCCAAAACACAGATATTTATTGACTTCATTTAAATTTTAGATAATAATATAATAATTATATCTAACACAAGTGCAGTTCTAAGACTTTAGAATATAGTAATGGGACACCAAATTGTAACCAATTCACAGAAAATGCCAAAACGTACAGTTTGATGGCCAGCCATTGACATAGAGAGCCCGTTGAAACACAACAGGACTGTGTCATCTTTGTCCCATGTATCTCACATGTCATGACCCAGGGACTAGAGCTGTTGGATAGTGATTGAAAGCCGCCACACTTGAGAGCATCAGACCCTTGCTTCTCTTGAAGTAATGAGCTGACCCAGAGAGCAGGCCGCCTTTGAGCTGAGGCCAAGCCATCTGAATCCACTCTGCCCAAATGAGAGCTTAGCTTTCAAAGCAGATCTGCCGAAGACCGACCCCAGCACCGTGTGAGGGAATGAGGGGGAAGGGATAAATCATTTCAGTGCATGAAATTTGTATTGTCATCATGATTGCATCTGAACATTACGATTTACGGTTGTAAATCCAGCCATGGTGATTAAACACAAATTCATTGGTTGAGTTTTGTAGGTGTGAGCTATTGAAGTAGTACCGAATACTGCCTCGTGCAATGGAAAAACGACTGGTGATGTGATTGGTCAACTGCAGAGATAATAGTGCCTGGAAAATGATTTCATAACACAAGGGGCCTAATTTATAAAACGTCGGATTTGATCCTACACCAAAAGTGAGGAGCAACTCAGGCTTTATAAAGGTAAAAACTGACGTGAAAAACACCAGCGTGCAACAACTGAAGAGCATTCATACAAATTGTTTATGCTCATACATACAATACAATATGCATTAATATTGTTATATGTGCAAATGAGCAACTGCTTTGTGATAATTATGTCACTGAAATGTATTAATTAATCATATATCCCAGCAAGCAATTTTGCGTTTAAAAGACGTCTAATAGCCGTCCAAACACAGCCCTGAAACAAGGCAAAATTATTAATAATAACAAGGCTGTCAGTGAAAATTTAATAGACATCTAACCATAGCCCAAGAATAGACTAGTCATTAATTAGATAACAAAGAAATGAAATGAGTGAAGAAATGAAACCAAACACCCTGTAATCACTGTTTACTTTGCTTACATGACGGAATATCTTACATCTCGCAAGTTATTTTGGCGAAAACGACATGTAACCAAATTCAAGTTTATTTTGGCTAGAAGTGGGTTATTCATAGCCGGACTATATCGGGTCTATAGTTAACATAAATGGTGAAATGACAGCTAATGCTTGCTGGGATGATTCCCTTAAAACAAATAAAAAACAAATAAAAAAAACTAGTATGAACTACAATTTAAATTGTAGATGCATTTAGGAACTTTTTAAGTGCATATGGATATTTGATAAATTATATGTAGGAACATTTTGGAAATTGGCATAAGTTCAAATTTAGGATCATTCTACGCACATCATTATAAATGAGGCTCAAACATTCATGTTGCAGGCTCGCCTTTAGTCTTAGGGATAGTTCACCCAAAAATGAAAATTGTGTTGTCATTTATTGTCAACATATATTTCTGCCACCTACTGGACAGGAGTGTGAAGCAATAGCCATAAAATTGCTTAAATATTGTTTTTCATGTAAACCGATCAGAGCACTTTTAAAATGTTCAGGGAGTGACATTAGACTCTTGGGTGCTCTATTAAAGACCCTCTGTGGTGAAAATCAAACTCTTAATGTTGTTTATGTCTATGTGGTGTTTTTAATAAGCTTAAGACAAACCATGTGTAAATTCATAAGTCAACACCATTGCTGAGTATTTTCTCCTTAAAACTGCAGTGAACCAAAGTCTTAAAAACAGAGAGAGAGAGAGAGATGTACTCTTTACCCTGTAATGCATTATAAAAGTATTTTATGCATTAACTATGCCTTTTAATGCACCTTGTAATGCATTGCAAGTCCTTATTAATAATTGTAACCACAGTTATCTTACATTACAATACTTATCTATTCCTTGTCACACCTTTAGAATATATAATGCATTAAAACACATGACACACAACCAATTTCAGATGTAACCAGAAATCTGCAAATATTACAATACATTTTATGTTTGGCTCCAATTATTTAAATAGATATAATTAATTATAATGTACATTATAAATACCTTTACAACATACATTTTTAGGGGCCAAACCCTGAAGGGAATGTAGCCCCAATAGGAATTGTTTATTTTATTAATATTTTTCACAAATGGGAGTCTATGGCATCCCTAAAATTATGAAAATTGGCACACTTGTTGTGATGTTAATGAATAGTAATCTGACCGATCCATAGACCTGCATATACTAAATAAGGCAAGGGTGTAGAGTTGCTTTCAAGCTATTTTAAAGGGGTGGTTGATTATGATTTCACTTTTCTAACTTTAGTTAGTGTGTAATGTTGCTGTTTGAGCATAAACAACATCTGCAAAGATACAACACTCAAAGTTCAAAGCAAAGGGAGATATTTGCTTTTAAAGAAATCGCTTTTTAAGGACTACAACAAACGGCTGGTAGAGACTACACCACATTCCTCCCGGGTTAGTGTCATCATTAACCCTAGAATTTACATAAACCCCGCCCCCCTGAACACGATTTATAGATTATCAAGACAGAATATGCTAATCAATGACTAGAAGATAACTACACATAAGCTTCATAAATTCATCAACTAACCATTCATAAATGTCCTCTTGCTTCTACATGTTGTCACTTCTTCTTGAGTCTCCCATCATTGTCTGACTCCGGTTTGAACATAAAAGGCTGAAAGTTTTTGAAATGTTCAGTGTATGTGTGTGTGAGTGCAAGCTGTTGAAGCTCTGCCCCCCTGTGCCGGGAGCAGCAGCTCATTTGCATTTAAAGGAACAGACACAAAAAGGTGTGTTTTTGCTCACTCTCAAAAATAGACAATTTTAACATGCTACATAAAAATATCTGTGGGGTATTTTGAGCTAAAACTTCACACACACACACTCTGGGGACATCAGAGACTTATTTTACAGCTTGTGAAAAGGGCATTATACCACCCCTTTAAGGCATGAAGAATTAACAAACGTTTAAATATGTCATTTTGGTGAACACAAATTAGTTTTAAGGGATGGAATTATTGACTACAGAGGGGATTTAAGTGTTACAGTTAGTTGCGATGATGACATAATTTTCATATTTGGATGAACTATGAAAACCAGCATTTCAAGCATTCCAAAGTTGGCCTTAGAATGTTGGGAAATATAACTGTCACACTTCCTGAATAAACACCATGAGGGTTAACAATTGATCTAACTGTTTTTTTAGGGGCCGTATAAAGTGCCCTTCACATTCTCATCACACATTAACACCTTTTCCAAGACATCTGACATGTATTATCTGAGACGGCAAATTTTTGCAAATGCTGTATACACATCCCAAATTTTCCAGCTCTCATTAGGGGAGGTCATGCTATTCCACATGTGAAACCCAAAGTCATCACAATGAGCATAAATTATCACAATTGAATCAACAGGCTTATGGGCAGAGCGTCAGAGAAAGGAAGATGCTTTCGCTCAGTCCGCCTGCACAGCAGAGCGCTTCAGATGTGGTCTGGCTCCTAGTTCACACGCTGAACTCAATCCGCACATTACACTCATATATCTCCAAACAAGAGGGACGCAGGAAATTCAAGCGCTCTGCTTTTTCGTGTTGACGCACATCAAGGTCTGCCAAACGCTGTAGACCACATAAGGCATCTGTTGTGCCGTGATGCTCATCTCATCATTTCAAGGATGACTGATGAATGTGACGAGCCCCAAAACAAATCAATTCTCACTTTGCATTGCTCGTTTGGCCTCTCAGGGCTGTGAAGTTTCCATATTCTTGTAGTCTAACACTTTTGAAAAATTAGCAAAAGATTTGTCGTCACAGTCAGAGTGTTGAGATTTCTATAGAGGCTTTCGAGGCTGTCGATACAATGAGAGGCAGTCAAGTACCGGCGGATATAAGAACTAAGGACGCTTCGCCATATGGTTTACATCACTCTCATTTTAATATAATTTCTGCTTCTTTTCCCTTTTATGAAGAGAGACCCAAAAGATAGAGACCACACTTCTAATAATTAAATGTAATCAAATTTCTGACAATGATTTGTTTGTACAAATGCTCTGATTTTCTTGCCTCCATTGAAAATGCTCTCTGAAACATTAAATCATGCTGGATAACATGATCATGCTTTTATTAAAGCAAAAGATTGAATGTAAATTTCTTTCATTTCTTTTTTTCACCATTTGTATTGTTTTTACGTAATGGAAATTAAATGAAATGTTACACTTTATTTTGATGGTCCACATTAGACATTCTACTAAATAAGTAACTTTGCAGAGACATGTCTACAAATCTCAAGTATAGACTATATATTATTACTATTACTATTTTGTGTGTGTGTGTTTAGTTTTTGCATTTTGGCAAAAAATGAAATCTTCCTTTGTGTTTTTCATGTACAGACGGCAATGTTGTAAAAACAATCCCAGTTCACAAGAATCCATGAAAACAATTAAAAACACAGTATTATTCATGCCAGGCCAGTAGTTGGCGCTGTCACTTTGTAAAGAAACACTACGGACCTATAGACTGAACACGTAATACGCATACGCGTCACCATTTTCAGAAATTCACGTTTTTGTAATTCACAGTTTCAATTTCAAAAACTTGCACTTTAAAACCCGTTTTCAAAAGCTTGCTTTTTTAGGCCCCCAAAATTCCACTTGTTTCATAAAGACAACCTATACCAGATATCAAGACCAGTAGATGATCTTTTTTCTACATAATTTAGTCCTTTCTTTCTGTATTTCCTTTCCATTTTCTTTGCTATTTATGTTTAACCCCATTGGTCTTGTTACGTATTCTTTTTGTACTTTCTTCCACCCTCTTCCGCCTCACACACACACACACGCAGGCAGGTGTCACACCCACGCTCTGGCAGCCGGGTAGATAAAGTGAGCTCGCTTCCTGTGTGAGGTTAAACTCTGTGCCTGCATAGCGCTAACCACAGCCAGTTGTCTTCAACGCTGGTCTGGGAACAGTATCACCTCAGCCAAATCCAGACTTTAACCACTACAGCAGGTCACAGATCAGCGTGCGGGGGATAACATCGAACAACATCTAACAACATCTCCACACGTCGGCAGAGATACGTGTGTGGTTAGACGCCCAGGTGCTCCTCAGAGCGAGATGCTTTGAGAACCTCCGTAAGTCTCTGGTCTCATGTGTAATCAGATCAGATGTCATTTTCGAGGGTTGAGGTATTGCCGTTGAGACAGTGGTTTTGGATTGTAATAGTTTGCGTTCCTTCGCCCCTGCAAAGGTGACCTCTTATCAGCGAGCGGCTTTGTAAAAGAGCGCTTCTATTTACATGACTTGTTTTGAAATTACCATGGCAAGCTTTTATCAAGGGTTATGAAGTAATATTTACATTTTATTTAAAAAGAAAAAAAAAAGGTAATATGTTTGTGCTGAATGGAGAATTTATTTTCCATGACTTTATTGGTGAAGGTGAAGGGTTTTTCACGCTTTCAAAAACTGCCTTTATGCCATTGTGTAGCTGAGAGCTAGACTGTGATCCTTTCTTTAACTGAACTTGTAACAAGAGTGTTATTGAGTTACTTAAAGCACACACACACACACACACACACACAACCACAGCTCAGACGTAGGACTGACAGGTCTGCTGCATCCCACCACAATGAGAATAAATTCTGCTTAATATCAGTGGGTTCAGGTTGGACTTTGCCTTCAGAACTGCCTTAATTCTTCACGGCACAGATTCAACAAGGTGCTGGAAACATTCCTCAGAGATTTTCTTCCATATTGACATGAGAGCATCACACAGTTGCTGCAGATTTGTCAACTGTTGAATGGTAGTTTCATCTACCTTTCAGAAATTATGGTTTCCCCAAATATTTAAAGCAGCAAAACTGTTTTCAACCCTGATATTAAGATTTAATGTTTACTGAGTAGTAAATCAGCATTAGAATGATTTCTGAAGGATCATGTGACACTGAAGACTGGAGTAATGATGCTGAAAATTCAGCATTGCATCACAGGAATAAATTACATTTGAAAATATATTCAAATAGAAAACAGTTCTTTTAAATGGTAATAATATTTCAGAGTATTACTGTTTTTACTAACATAGTAGACTTCAATCGATTTTTGACTAAAAACTTATAATCAGAAATAGTAAGGAACAGCAGCATTTACCTAAATATTTTGCCATATGAAAGAACCACAAAAGTGGTACATGAATCGTCCAGTTCACTTTAAGGAATCAGATTTCCAACTCCACAAATGGGAGAATTGACAGTTTAGGAGTTTGCTTATTTATAAAGCTAGAAACACTGTACAGTGTGACACTAAATGTTGGGAAAAGTAGCTTGTTAAGCTACAGTATTTTGAAATAAAGAAATAAGCTAAAAAATAACCTGAAAAAAGCTAAATTAGCAGCATGGCTACTTTCAGTTAACCACTCCCAAATACTGATAACTACTGTTTCTGTCAACAACAAAAAAACACACACACACACACACACACAAAGCAACCGTTTAGATGGGGGTGGGTGTATGTAAGACTTCTGTTTCATAATGAATAATAGCTTCCCCTTTGGACGGGCCGCAATCAAGCCTTGTGAAGACCCTGCAATTGTGGCAAATCAAGTCAGCATCTATTAATAATTTTTCCAGGGTTCCTTTTGGCAGAGGTGCGCGTCCGCCCGCTGTCAGAGAGTGCATGATAGAGCGCCATCTTCATCCGAGCCGGGGCAGGCGTCTGTCACCTTGATAAACAATTCCTACACTAATCTGAATAAAGATCTTCATTTTAGACCTCTGGCTGACTAGCCTTTATTCATCGTCGTCTCTTTTTCATAGGTGTGTTTATTGTAATGGTCTTTTGTTCTGAGGTTTGTGTGGAGGTTTTTAGTATGTAATTACTGGGATTGCCTGGATGTTTAAGGTATTTATAGCTGTTTATTTACTAAACATATTCCCTACATTTTATGTCACTTCTGCCAATTTAGTGAAAGGACAATGTTTTCTGTTTTAATCTAACTGGCTTCAATAGCTATAAATATATTTTGATATATATATATATATCAAAACGCTGAAAATATTTTTACTTTCAATGTTTAGTGCTTGGCTTGGCTCAATTTTAAAAAGTAAAAAAACAACAACAAAAATGAACGTAAGATACAGCTTTGAGGAGGCAGATAACAGTCAATGCAATTAATTATCTGCAAATAAAGCAGATACAGACGTATCAGTAGGTGGTAAAATGGTAATAAAATGGTAGTAGAGACAGTAAGTATACAGTATACAGTAAGGGGTTGTTTACACGCACCATTTTTAAATAAAAACGGAAAACTTTTTATGCGTTTTGGCTGTTCATTTACACGACAATGGTATTTTGGAGGCCTGAAAATGTAAACTTTTGAAAACGGTTTCAGAGTGCACGTTTTTGAAAACAATACCGTTATTGTCTCCATGTAAACTACAAAAAAAAAAAAAAACGTGAATTTGTGGAAACGATGACATCATGCACCTGTGTATTACGTGATCAGTCTGTAGGCGTGTGGTGTTTCTTTACAAAGTGACATCGGAAACTACTGGCCTGGTATGAATAATACTAGCCTGACGTCGTCATACTCAGATTCTAGTCAGAATGTGAGTCTGATACTGCTCCATTGGGCTGTGATTATGGGGCGTGTTTCAACCGAACCAGGAAGGAAAATGCCTCTGCACTCAATTGGATAGACCTACAAAATCAGAGCAACGGAGTAAGTGACGTATGTTTTTCATTCATGTTTCCGATCGACAAATGCCTTGATCGTGGTCGCTATCTTTTATAACAGACGCGATGGCGGAATCTACACATGATGTTTTATAAAACAAAGTTCGGGAGGAGCACGTTCAAATAATCAATCCAATCAACTTGTCATCAAACAATTACCGTCTACACTATCAGCATGAGAGGATGCATATATTTATTCACTCTGTCAACTCACCTAACATTCCTTGACAGTTTTCAGCATCCCTCCACTCACTCTCGGCTTGTCCTTCCACAGCCTGGAATACGGGGGGAGTACTCTGGGTTCGGGCCGAATACCGAGCCCGGAGCCTCTCCTCAGACAGCACGCCAAATATGCATTTATTCTATCTGACTTATTTGTAAGTGTGAACTTGTGAAATCTCAGTTCCCTTTCGTGGTCACTCCGAGTTACGTCGGATGACGACGATTGGGGTTTCGCTTAGAAGCCTATCACCTTCGAGTATTAGAAAACGAGCCAATGGCAATGAAATGCCATGGGTCTGCGGAATTTGCATAGCGTAACTCCGCCCGCCGCAGGGGGTATATAAGGAAGTACGCTGCACAAATGCAGATATGCTTTCGCTTCGGAGCCGAGAACTTCTCCACTCCTGTAAGCCAAATATTCTGAGTTAGTCTTCTCTTACCTTCGAGACGAGCGAACTCTCCGGTGTTGGTGTGACGGCGATTTCAGCGAGTGCTCACTACCCTGCTTGATCTGTTCAGTGATCTGACAGTTAGTGTGTTTTCTCCCTGTGCGCTTCAGCATCCGCGGAGTTTATCCTCTCACAAAAAGAGCTTGCACGCGGCACGTCTTTTTAAAGATGCCTCGCCCGTGCACTTCTGGTTGCGGTCGAGATATATTTTTCTCTGATGGGCATGAACGCTGCTTAGCGTGTTTGGGCGTTGATCACGCTAAAGCAGCGTTCATGGATGACTCATGTTCTCACTGCGGGAACATGACCATCTCCATGCTGCGGTCGAGACTCAATGAGCTCACCAGAGCGAGAGTCCCCCTACCCACACCCCGATCTACTGACTCCGAGAGGGCTAGTACTTCGGCTGGTGGCTGGGGTGACCTGAGGGTGACTGTGTGGGACATACCGCCGACACGTCCGCGGTCCACACACCCCTCTTCAGCAGTGGTACCCGCGAGTGTACAGACTGAGACCGCTGGTCCCTCTTCGGAGCCCCAGCGCGTCTCGTTTGGAGCTCCAGAGGAAGATACTATGTCGATCGCGGCATCACAAGGTGGGCGCGAGTCCTCGGGAAGTGAGGATTCGGCTGCGTTGCCGCCCTCGGGCGTGCCAGCGTTGCCCGAGTCTGATCCCGAGCTGACCGCCATGCTTTCCCGGGCAGCCGCGGCCATTGGTGTTGAGTGGTCCCCGCCACCTGATCCAGTGCGCTCGCGGCTGGACGATTGGTTTTTGGGAGCGGCCGCTGACACTCGTCGCCGCCCAACCCCAATTCCTTTCTTCCCGGAAGTGCATGAGGAAGTCACGCGGTCCTGGAAGGCTCCCATGTCTTCCCGTGATCGTTCGTCGGCTTTCTCCGCCTTTCCTCCCCTCGATAAAGCTGATGCTTGTGGGTACACTGGGATTCCCACGGTTGAACGTTCTGTCGCGATGCAGCTGTGTCCGGCAAGCGCTTCATCACGTGGTGATCCAAAGCACCCTTCCAAAGCCTGTAGATTCTCGTCTACTATGGTGGCGAAATCTTACAGAGCGGCGGGACAGGCAGCTGCTTCACTGCATGCCATGGCCATCTTACAGGTCTACCAGGCCAAGATGCTCCGTGACTTGCACGAGGGTAGGACAGACCCAGGGCTCTTTGATGAGCTGCGCGCCGCCACTGACCTCGCTCTCCGGGCGACGAAAGTGACCGCGCGCTCCCTGGGTTTGGTGATGTCCACAGCTGTGGTCCAGGAGAGACACCTGTGGCTGAACCTGGCCGATATGCGTGAGCCTGAGCGGACTCGTCTGCTCAACGCTCCCATATCCCAGGCCGGCCTTTTCGGCGGTGCAGTCGAGGACTTTGCCCAACAGTTCTCGACTGCTCAGAAGCAGACTGAGGCCATTAAACATATTCTGCCCCGGCGTGCTGTTGCTGCTAAGCCACCGGTTCAGAGTCCTCAGCCTGCTCGCCGCCGAGGGCGCCCTCCTGCGGCTCCCGCCCCTCCCGCACGGCCCCAGCAGCAGTCATCGGGGTCGCGTCGTGGAGGAAGCCGCAGGAAGGCGCCACAGCCCTCTCCAGCCCCGCCGCCCGCTAAACGCCAGGCTAAGCGGCGCTCCTGAGACGGGCAGCTCAGGATTGGCTTTCTTTTCTGTTCAGGAGGTGGTAGCAGGGCCACTCCTTCCCCCGGTGGAGGGCCGGGGGAGAATCTTTTGTTCTCCACTCCCCGCTGCTCGTCCCACGACGGGCAGCACCCTAATGTGGTTAAAGACAGAATCGAAATCCCCAATCCTGAGCCCACAGAGCCCGAGGGCCACAGTGCGCGCCACCCTCGGGTCCCGCCACTGCCGCCCTCCTCTGTCCCAGAGGTGCGGGATGACAGCACGCGCCGCTCACGGGCCTCGCTCCTCTCATCCCCCTCTGTCGCCAGACCCCTGCCAGAGCACGCCCCCGTGGGACGCGCGCCCTCCCCTGGCCTCCTCTGGCAGGACGCGGTTTATGACCGTGCCCCCGCACAGGGCCGCTATGCCACCCTCGCCGGTGCCGGTCATTCCGCCTCGCTGCCCCACCGACGGTACGTCTGTGGTTCGTATGACCCCGCTGGTGCACTTTCTGGAGGCCTGGCTAGAGCTTCCCAGACTGTCCCGCTGGGTCGCGAGAACTATCAGGCTCGGCTACGCGATTCAGTTCGCGCGATCTCCTCCCCGCTTCAGGGGAGTCCGCTTCACTATGGTCGGTGGCAATGCCCCTGTCATGAGAGCGGAGGTCGCCACCCTGCTGGCGAAGGGTGCGATCGAGATTGTCCCTCCAGCCGAAATGAAGTCCGGCTTCTACAGCCCTTACTTCATTGTACCAAAGAAGTCCGGTGGGTTACGGCCAATCCTCGACCTACGCGTCTTGAACCGCTCCCTTCACAGGCTGCCGTTCAAGATGCTAACGGCCAAACACATCCTCCAGTGTGTACGGCCGCAGGATTGGTTTGCAGCGATCGACCTGAAGGACGCCTACTTCCATGTCTCCATTTTACCTCGACACAGACCGTTTCTACGGTTTGCTTTCGAGGGACAGGCATACCAGTACGCGGTTCTCCCTTTCGGACTAGCCCTGTCTCCTCGCGTCTTTACGAAGGTCGTCGAGGCAGCCCTTGTTCCCCTCCGGGAACACGGGGTTCGCATCCTGAACTATCTCGACGACTGGCTGATCCTAGCTCACTCTCGAGACCAGGTTTGCGAACACAGGGACCTAGTGCTCCGGCACCTAGTTCGTCTGGGCCTTCGGGTCAACTGGGAGAAGAGCAAACTCTGCCCCGTGCAGAGGATCTCTTTTCTCGGTATGGAGATCGACTCGGTCGCCATGTGCGCGCAGCTTACGAGCGAGCGCGCGCAGTCACTGCTGACTTGTCTTCGTCAGTTCGAGGGCAAGAGTGCGGTTCCACTGAAACTATTTCAGAGGCTCCTGGGGCATATGGCATCCGCAGCCGCAGTAACGCCGCTGGGATTGCTTCATATGAGACCGCTTCAGCTTTGGCTTCGCGATCGAGTCCCGAGGTGGGCATGGCAACACGGCACGCTCCAAGTCCCAGTGACTCCAGCCTGCCGTCAGACCTTCACCCCGTGGGCGAACCTCAATTTTCTACGGGCCGGAGTGCCCTTAGAACGAGTTTCCCGGCATGTTGTCGTTTCAACAGATGCCTCCAACACGGGCTGGGGCGCCATGTGCAATGGTCATGCTGCCGCGGGCTCCTGGACAGGACCCCAGCGCCTTTGGCATGTCAATTGCCTCGAGTTGCTGGCTGTACGTCTCGCCCTGCACCGCTTCCATGCGCTGCTCAGGGGCCAGCACGTACTAGTCCGATCAGACAATACCGCAACAGTAGCGTACATCAACCATCAGGGTGGTCTACGCTCCCGCCGTATGTCGCAACTCGCTCGCCACCTCCTCATATGGAGTCAGAAGCATCTGAGGTCGCTTCGAGCCATTTATATCCCGGGACACCTGAACCAGGCGGCCGACGAGCTGTCTCGAGTTCGGCCTCTCGCTGGAGAATGGCGACTCCATCCCCAGACGGTCCAGCTGATTTGGGATCAGTTCGGCGACGCACAGGTAGACCTGTTTGCCTCCCACGACTCGTCCCATTGCGACCTGTTTTATTCCCTGACCGAGGGCACGCTCGGCACGGATGCACTGGCGCACAGCTGGCCGCGGGGCCTACGCAAGTATGCGTTTCCCCCAGTGAGCCTTCTTGCGCAGACCTTGCGCAAGATCAGGGAGGACGAGGAGCAGGTCATT
The DNA here is from genome assembly GCF_949319135.1 of Squalius cephalus. Classification (NCBI taxonomy): domain Eukaryota; kingdom Metazoa; phylum Chordata; class Actinopteri; order Cypriniformes; family Leuciscidae; genus Squalius; species Squalius cephalus. The sequence continues at coordinate 19,124,087 of NC_137133.1, forward strand.
TTGGTTGCCCCGTATTGGCCCAACCGGACCTGGTTCTCCGAACTAGTACTCCTCGCGACAGCACCTCCCTGGCCAATTCCTCTGAGGAAGGACCTCCTTTCTCAGGGACGGGGCACCTTATGGCACCCTCGTCCCGATCTTTGGAACCTCCACGTGTGGCTCCTGGACGGGACGAGGCAGGTTTGAGTACCCTACCACCTGCGGTGGTGGCTACCATCACTTCCGCTAGAGCATCGTCCACGAGACATGCCTATGCGTTGAAGTGGAACCTCTTCGTCAACTGGTGTTCTTCTAAACATCAAGAACCCACGAAATGCCCCATCAGTGTCGTGCTTTCCTTCCTGCAAGAAGGGTTGGAGCGAAGGCTGTCTCCCTCCACCCTGAAAGTGTATGTTGCCGCCATTGCCGCACATCACGAAGCAGTTGATGGTAAGTCTCTGGGAAAGCACGACCTGATCGTCAGGTTCCTGAGGGGAGCGAGGAGACTAAATCCTCCTCGTCCTCCCCTCGTACCCTCTTGGGACCTCTCAGTGGTTCTAACTGCCCTGCAGAGTGCTCCATTTGAGCCTTTGCAATCAGTGGAGCTTAAGTTCCTGTCAATGAAGACAGCGCTCCTGGTTGCATTGGCCTCCATCAAGAGGGTAGGGGACCTGCAGGCATTTTCGGTTGACGAAGCGTGCCTGGAATTCGGGCCGGCTGACTCTCACGTGATCCTGAGACCCCGGCTTGGATATGTGCCCAAGGTTCCTACCACACCCTTTCGAGACCAGGTAGTGAACCTGCAAGCGCTGCCCTTGGAGGAGGCAGACCCAGCCTTGGCACTGCTCTGTCCAGTACGCGCCCTCCGTGCTTATGTAGACAGAACGCGGTGTTTCAGGACCTCAGACCAGCTCTTTGTCTGTCATGGTGGGAAGCTGAAGGGAAAGGCTCTCTCAAAGCAAAGGTTATCACACTGGATAGTGGATACCATTGCTTTGGCATACCAGCAGCAAGGTCGTCCGTGCCCCCTTGGTGTGAAAGCCCACTCCACACGTAGTGTGGCTTCCTCTTGGGCTCTAGCGCATGGCGCCTCGCTAACAGACATTTGTAGAGCTGCAGGCTGGGCGACACCCAACACATTCGCGAGATTCTATAATCTCCGAGTAGAGCCAGTTTCTTCTCATGTACTCGCTTCAACCAGCCGGTGCTAGATTCTGCTCAGGTGTCTTCGCTTGCTCGCCATTCCTCTCCACGGACGGGATACGTGCGATATTTTCCTCAGGTGAGTCTGATAAGCTCTGAGTTTCCTCCAGCACTGCTGACGTCAACGCCTGTGTTATGCCAAATTCCATACTCAGCTTTTGCGCTTGACTAGGTGCCACCATGTGCATGGTTCCCCCTCTGGGCGACCCCCACATGTGTATTCCGCTGTAAGTCTCCTTGTGAGCGTGTGTCTTTCCCTTGGCAAGCCACCCTTGCCACCCCTGGGGTTTAAAATTCCACCTGCGGCTGGACACCTCAGTGATCTTCCATATGCAGCCTCTGGCCATATGTGTATTCTAAGTCCCCCCCATCAATGGCTGGGCATGATTGCATACTTCTCTCTGGAGATATGCTTCCCAGTGTACCTTGGTATCCCTGTGTTAAGTAGGACTCCTTCGTTCGTGCTAGTCTCACAACAGGGAGCTCAGACTTACGCAGGGCACTGGATGACAGCCGAGGTGGCGTGATTAGACTGGAACCCCAATCGTCGTCATCCGACGTAACTCGGAGTGACCACGAAAGGGAACGTCTCGGTTACGGATGTAACCCTCGTTCCCTGAGTGGGAACGGAGACGTTACGTCTTCCTGCCACTTCCGCTGTACCGCTGAAAAACGCCTGGGGCCAGTCTCGGCTCCTCAGCGAAGACATATCTGCATTTGTGCAGCGTACTTCCTTATATACCCCCTGCGGCGGGCGGAGTTACGCTATGCAAATTCCGCAGACCCATGGCATTTCATTGCCATTGGCTCGTTTTCTAATACTCGAAGGTGATAGGCTTCTAAGCGAAACCCCAATCGTCGTCATCCGACGTAACGTCTCCGTTCCCACTCAGGGAACGAGGGTTACATCCGTAACCGAGACGTTCTCCAGCGGCAGTCATCTAACGAATTCAACCCAAGCGCTCTTTGATGACATGGATGATTACGTTACCGTTGCTCATCTGTCCATCATCGTTTAAAGCCCGCCCTGACAATTTGATTGGTCCGAACAATTTTTGTTCGGGCATAATAGAGCTGGTAAGTCCCGCCCATCCGTAAAACCCCAAGTGGACCTCTAGGTTGAAAAATCGTCAATGCAAGTGAATGTGAGAAAATAATTATTTTCTGGTCCCGTTTGAATTGTGCCATGAATGTGAACATATGTTGTCTGTGAATTTTTTATATAATTTTTCATGTTACGAGTTTGACAGTATATTGTATGATTCTTTGGCTAGCAGTTGTGGAAAAGACATAATGAGAAAGACTACATGTCGCCTATGTGACGTCACCCCATAACACATTTTCCCTCCACTTGTCAAATCACAGTGCTAATGCTGCGATAATATATGGAGACAGATCGAGATGCCTGTGTGTTTTGTACCCAAATGTCACCATTCAAACCAAATGGGCTGTTCTTTCTTCAGATTCGCATCGAAAGCAGCGAAGAGTTGTAGTCCACAAAGTGCTCTCACACAAAGTCTAACCGTATCAAACTTCTACTCGCTAAATTGTAGCATTCTTCACACGAAAAATTATATAAAAAATTCACAGACAACATATGTTCACATTCATGGCAAAATTCAAACGGGACCAGAAAATAATTATTTTCTGACATTCACTTGCATTGCCGATTTTTCAACCTAGAGGTCCTGTGATGTTAGCGGAAGGGGCGGGACTTACCAGCTCTATAGCTCCTCAACGGATCGAGTCCAGACCAAACTTCCCGACCTAAAAATTTTGAGGGTGGGGCTAAGTTCGGCTGGCATCCAGGCTAGAATAATACAGCATTTTTAGTTATTTCCGTGGATCCGTGTGAACAGGGGTTGTTTTTTTCAATGTTGTCGTCTATACGCAAAAAGCGCAAAGGAAGAATGTTCTAGTATGTAAAGGGTCGAGTAAATATATTATATATATATATATATATATATATATATATATATATATATATATATATATATATATATATATATATATATATTAGAATATATATATATTAGAGTTGTCAAAAAGTACTGAAATGTTAAAAATGTGACGATACCAGAATTTCCCTCTAGCATTTTGAGCGCTGTTGAACGTATTCTTAAACACCTTTGATTGGCCATTGTGTTGATACGCTCAACATATATGTCTCTGATTGACTGTGTTCTGTGTCCACTGTGTTCATGCGCTCAACATATATGTCTCTGATTGGCCACTGTGTTGACGCGCTCAACATATATGTCTCTGATTGGCCACTGTGTTGACGCGCTCAACATATATGTCTCTGATTGGCCATTGTGTTCACGCGCTCAACATATATGTCTCTGATTGGCCATTGTGTTCACGCTCTCAACATATATGTCTCTGATTGGCCATTGTGTTCACGCGCTCAACATATATGTCTCTGATTGGCCATTGTGTTCACGCTCTCAACATATATGTCTCTGATTGACTGTGTTCTGTGTTCACGCGTGTTCTGTGTCCACTGTGTTCATGCACTCAACATACAGTGCTATGCATAAGTTTAGACACCCATGCTAAAGTTGACTAAAAAGAGGAATAAAAAATCATCTTTTGGAAATTGAACTTCATGCCTTAATTAAAAAAATTAGGAAATATCCAACCTTTAAGAACACCAATTTTCTTTGTGAATGAATAATGTATCGTAAATAAATAAATGTTCTTCCTTAAAATACAGGGTGCATAAGTTTGGACACCCTTATGTTAAATTCCCATAGAGGCAGGCAGATTTTGATTTTTAAAGGCCAGTTACTTCATGGATCCAGGATACTATGCATCCTGATAAAGTTCCCTTGGTCTTTGGAATTAAAATAGCCCCACATCATCACATAGCCTTCACCATACCTAGAGACTGGCATGGTTTTATTTCAGTTAGCCTAATAGCTGGTTTGATTTGCATTGAGAGATGATCTTATGGAAAGTACTCCATCTCTAGGTATGGTGAAGGCTATGTGATGATGTGGGGCAATTTCCATTCCAAAGGCCAAGGGAACTTTATCAGGATGCATAGTATCCTGGATCCATGAAGTAACTGGCCTTTAAAAATAAAAATATGCCTGCCTCTATGGGAATTTAACATAGGGGTGTCCAGACTTATGCACCCTGTATTTTAAGGAAGAACATTTATTTATTTACGATACATTATACATTCACAAAGAAAATTGGTGTCCTTAAAGATTGGATTTTTCCTATTTTTTTTAATTAAGGCATTAAGTTCAATTTCCAAAAGATGATTTTTTATTCCTCTTTTTAGTCAACTTTAGCATGGGTGTCTAAACGTATGCATAGCACTGTATATGTCTCTGATTGGCCACTGTGTTCACGCGCTCAACATATATGTCTCTGATTGGTCACTGTGTTCACGCACTCAACATATATGTATCTTATTGGCCACTGTGTTGACGCGCTCAACATATATGTCACTGATTAGCCATTGTGTTCACGCGCTCAACATATATGTCTCTGATTGGCCATTGTGTTGACGCGCTCAACATATTTGTCTCTGATTGGCCATTGTGTTCACACGCTCAACATATATGTCTCTGATTGGCCATTATGTTCACGCGATCAACATGTATGTCTCTGATTGGCCATTGTGTTCACATGCTCAACATATATGTCTCTGATTGGTCATTGTGTTCACATGCTCAACATATATGTCTCTGACTGGCTACAATGATCAACGCTTCAAAAACATGGTGTATTTGACGCTCTTCATCGAGCGCTTACACAGATACACACCGGAGCGTTTAAAAGGAGGCATCTATCAGCGGATCCCTAATAAATCTGCTGATAGACAGATCCACTGATAGATGCCGCTTTCAAACGCTCCCGTGTGTATCTGTGTAAGTGCTCGTTTTTGAAGCGTTGATCATTGTAGCCAATCAGAGACATACTGTATATGTTAAGTGTGTGAACACAATGGCCAATCAGAGGTGTTTAAAAATATATTCAGTAGCATTAAAAATGCTAGAGGGTAATGCTGGTATCGTCGTCACATTTTTAACATTTCAGAACCGACTTGGTACCGAAGTCGGTACTTTTGACAACTCTAATATACATATGTATACACACACAAACACATTCCATTGTCTCGTTCCCCATTTTTCTGTGATGCACAAGCTCAAACTACAAAACAGCATAACGGTATAAGAAAACACATACATTTCCAGTGCTGCCCATTTATAGCTCAAAAAGCAATAATCATAAAGAACAGATGTTTTAATATAACTGACTCTACTCATGGCATCCCATATGCAATTCTGTTCAACATGCAAAAAGTCAATGGACAAAATATAGAAATTGCTTTATGCATATTAAAGACACTTGTCATCAGGATGTCACATAAAGCGTGGAAGGACAAGAGGCAGCGTCCCTCTGAGGCCTTTTTCCTCTCAAAAGTATCAAATTAGATTGAGGGAAATGGCCCTGTGTCGGCATGCAAAGCAGAGCGTTTTGGTGTGCTGTTTTGCATATAAAAAAATGGGGGACCATGTAAATGGCGTACGATATACAGACAAATTGGTCATTCAGGATCGGAATGAAAATGACACTTTAGCGCAAACAGGAAATGGAGCCGTTGCACCGTGAGAATTAGAGCCGTTAAAATGTCACGCCTTTCAGGTGTCCAGATGTATGGTTGAAGGAGATGCTGGGGGGGGGGGAATGGAAAATGTTGATGAAGGTGACATATTATCGGTCGGGAAAACACGCCTGGCCGGAATACATTGTCTTTTGGTGGTCTACGATCTGTACCCAATCAGCTACGTCTCTAAACAAGAGAAGGTGACGCCGAGGGAAAGGTCGCGTTGGGATTGCGCTGTGTTGAAGTGCTTGAATTGGTTCCATATTTTTAAAAATCACTCTCACCTCTCATGTAAAGGGTTCATGGCAATCATTCCAACTCAAGTCATAATTCATGAGTCTGTTTTCCTTTTTGGCACGTTTTAGTCTTTGTGTGGAAGTAAATGATAGCCATTCTCCAGACAGGAGACTAAATGACCCCTAACACCTACTTTGTGTTTTAAATGAGTCACTGTGGCAATTTGCCTGTTCAAATGGACATTACTGCGATGTAATGCCAAGCTCAACAACACTGGCTGCCCCGTTCATGCTGAGCCAATCATCATTTGGACGTTCAGGGGTCGTAGAACAGAACAGGGCGAAATAGAGATATTATTCGCAGGCGGCGCGTGTGTTCTGCGTGTATGCAAGCGAGGCGGAAATAAAGGGCTTCTAAATGTAATAATCCATATTCAGTGCATTTTAAAGTGTGTCAGCACAACATCGGCAAATCTGCGAGACTGAGTGCAGGTCTATGGTCTGCTAATCTCACGGGTCCACCCATTCTGAGACCACAGCCCGAGGGCTGACAAATGACCTTAATGAAATTAGACAATTCAGCACACATGCATAAAAAGGGACCTTAAATATTGATGGGGTAGATTAACCTAGTCCTGGATATTCTGATGTTTAATATTTTAAGTACCTGACCGTCTCCATCTGATAAATTGAGCTGAGTATAATTGTCTGGTTTAAGTTTTTGTTAACTGCGGTTAGTGGACGAGGCGTACTTGATAGTATGTTGATATGTAACAAGATTCATCTCTATGACAAAAAAAAAATGAGCATTTGGTTCTATGATTATTCCTTAAGATCACCGCAAGGCATATCGGATTAAATTAAAGCAATAGATTTGCAGCAGAACAAGAGCGTTTTATTACAAACCTTCATCAAATGATCCACATACAAGCAAGATCATTTTAACATTCAAGATGATTTACTTACAGTCCTTCATAACAAAGAACCATAAGCCTCGTGATATTCAGCTACTACTTCAGCTATAGTACCTTTGATGGAAAACCTATTCATTTCATACAAATACTGTATACTCATTTCTTTAGATATTTGCAGTTATTTTCTCATTTTTTAAAGGAATGTACAGTACAATTACAGTTAAAGTACATTTATAGGAAGGCATCTTAATGAATAGGGTTCAAAACATGAGATGTTTATTCTTTTCCGCCTTAATAATTAAAGGAATAGTTTCCTATTATGTCATCAACTTCATGTTATTCCGAACCTATGTAACTTCTTTTTGGGCACATCTTTTTTCTGTGGAACGAACACAAGAACACACGAACACACACACACGAACACACGTGCGTGCGCGCACACACACACACACACTCTCTCTCTCTCTCTCTCTAAGTTTTAGATAATGTTCTGGCTGCTGTTTTCCATGCAATAACAATGAATTAACTGGAACTTTTAAGCTTCAACAAAGATGCAAAAACATACACAACAAGTATTATAAAAGAAAATGCATTCCAGAGTCATATGCTAGTTTTATATGAGCAAAACATTTTATTTTACATTTATTTTATATGAGGTCAGCACTGAATGTATGATGTGTCTGAATACAGTACAATACAATACAATTTAACTTGTTATTTACTATCAACAAATATTAGATAAACATGATTGAAATCTCAATATAAAATTATATAAAATTTAAATGCCTTTTTAAAAAAGTACCCTATTCATGAAAAGTGCCAAGACTGTGACACAAGCATGTGCCTACATGTGACAGAAATGCTCAGTATTAAGAGTAATAAACAGCTACTCTTAGTTCAGTCATTTATTAAGCATCTAATCGTTTGTTTTTCGAAAATTGGAAGGATACTTAATTAGATTAATTAGGATGCAGATACACTTACTTTTCCAGTGCAGTGAATGGATCAGGCTTTACTTTTGTTTGACTATCCCTTTAGCAGGCCAATTCATATTTTTTTAATTGAAATGCTGCATAAAAATATGAATACAGTGAAATGATATAAAGTAAATAATACTGAAAATGAAAATAATGGGAAACATGAAAAGTGATTCTCCTGCACCTCCCGTCCCAGCCCCATAAAAATGACATGAATAACAATTATTCAAATTCACTCTGATCTGGGTACTCACAGCAATCAGTTAATGTCTTAAAAATCAATTTCAGTCCCGCACGGACTGACGTTGAATGCCCTCAGAGCAGGCAATTATTAAACACACACACAGACCAAAGGCATAATTAGCAGGAAATCGTAGTAAAGCTCATGCACTGAGAGCGACTGATGCTAATAAGTGAACATGGAGCGGGATGCAAGGGAGGTGCAGACAGGCCTCTGCCCACCACTGAGACAAGGGTTGTGACACAGACAGCCTAATAAAACAACACTGTAGTATTAAAACATATTCCACTTCATTGTAGGCCCTCTGGATAATGTATTAGCATAATTAAAAAGAACTCCCCCAAAATTATACAAAATTGTGTCATTATTTTGCCCAAACTAAAACAATACTGGACCCCACTGGATATTATTGTATTGAGAGAGAGAGAGAGAGAGAGAGAGAGAGAGAGAGAGAGAGAGAGAGAGAGAGAGAGAGAGAGAGAGAGAGAGAGAGAGAGAGAGAGAGAGAGAGAGAGAGAGAGAGAAATACAGAGCCAAGTTTAAAAACATCTTCTTTTGTTTTCCACAGAAGAAAGAAATTCATACAGGTTTGGAACAACAAATATTCTGTTTTTGATAAATAACAGAATAAATAACAATACCAAGAAATAAAACCAAGTTCTGTCATTAAACTCTAGATGGTGTAGGCTGATCCTTAATGCAACCCGATGACATTTACATTGTTTGCTATGGCAAAAGATTGGTTCCTGTCACACCTGCAGCAAATAAGTTTGCTTCTCGACATTTAAATGTTTAGTTAGCATTTACTTTAGCAGTTTCCAGCGCACTTTCAGAGTTCCTCTGAAACCCTCCACCTTCCCCAGCTCCACCTGTATAGATCTGCTATGACTAATTTTATGGTTTGGGTAAAATTCTTGCTTTCAAATTTAATTTGTGTAAAATGTGAAACCCTCAAACTTCAAAACAAACCAAACAGGGTTGATTCCGTAATGAATTTGTGGGATGTGATTTGTACAAAACCGTATGATTTTTAGAAGAAGAAAAAAACAAGCATTAAGGTCCAACCCTAAACCTAACTGTCAGTGGGGTGTAAGCAGATCGTATTTGAAAACATATGAATTAGCCACCAATTCTGCAGAACATAAAATATTTATGAATTGCTATGAAATTGTGTTGGTTTTGACTTGAAAATTGGTCGTTGGTTCCATCAAAATACTTGCATCTGAATGTTATTTGTCTAAAACACTGGTTCTCAGTTCTGGCCCTGGATTACGCCAACACTGCACATTGTTAATATCTGTAATCTAACATATTTATTTGAAGTCCCGGGCTGGGTTCAAAATCGCCCCCTATACCCCTGTTCACTATTCCCTACATTACTCCACTAATATAGTCCACTTGAAGGAGTGAATGAAAACGAGCGAGTGAATTCGGACACTGAGTTCACCGGAAGGGCTGCTGCTTTTGCATAGTTTGTGTTTGCTGTTTAATAATCATTTGAAACTTAACAAACTGGTAGCACCAGTAGCAATGTAATGATTTATCTTGAACTCTGTCATGGAAACTAGCATGTATAAAACTTCACTTCAGGGGGGTACTTCAAAGTACTTCAAGATCAGGGTTGGGAATCACTGGTGTGAAATGTCAAACCCTCAAACCTCAGAACGAAAAATAAATAAATAAATACACATCAACCCACGGCAAGAGCTTACAAGCAGCCCAATTCCATGGGAAAACCACAGATTTGGCAACCCATGGCTGTGAAGTCTTTCCGGGCACAACTCGTGGGCACCTCCCCCTGCCCTGCCACTCCTGCAACCCCCACCCCCGAAGACCGGCGCATTATAGTGCAGTGACACTCAGGAGGGATGACCCTGAGAATCTCATTATGCATGTACCCAAAGAAGCCTCGGGCATCTGCATACAGAAGACAGACCAAATAAGGTCATAAATCAGCATCCCATATTCAAATGAATTTGGGGTGGGTGAAGACCCCTGGCTTGCACTTAAAAGACCTATATGTGCGAGGGCCTCATTCTCATTAAGAGATGAAGCCCGTCTGACCAGCGAGCTTGTATATATCCTTCTCATCGCATTGCCCAGGGACAAGCCATCACCCTTAAACATCAATATGCAAACCCAGATGCGATGCAGTACATTCACTGGCTTCTCTATTCTCCTGTGAAGGTCATGTCTTATTGTGCAGAGAGGAGAACACTTTAGCCCTCTTATGTTTTGTATTCACATTGGCGCTGAAATAAGCAGCATGTGTTTCGAGCGCGCTGAATGTGATGAGAATCATTTTACAAGGAGCACAGTTGTGATTACAGTAAATTTCACCTAAAGTCAAGGCGAATGCCGTCGCCACACGCATTCCTGTCGCTAAAACAAAACACAGAAGCTGTGGATTTGCAATGCACGAAATTATCAGTGCTCGTTTCAAGATTTATAAACACAAAAGGATCACGTTCAAACACGGTTTTTATTCACAAGAGTGTAAAGGAAGACAAATTCAGCTGTCAGCTAACTGCAGATAAAAGTGGCCATGTTTACAGTTTACAGACAAGACAATGACAATGAGAATTTCCAGAAGAAAATAAATCTCTTTAATAACACCTTCTTCTTGTCTATGTTCCATTTTTCTATGTGGGGGAGGTGGGGAAGGGCTTCATTTTTTTAGTTATATGCAAATAACTATCCATCAATCAATTTGCTGGTCCCACATCTACCATCAGCTGGGCAGAGGCCGTGAATCGTAAGATTCTACACCAACAAAGCAATATTCTCACCAAATTAATCCAAAGCCTTCTTCTATTACTTGGTTTGTTTAACTCATCTCGAAAGCGAAGGCAGGATACCCTGCACACAATTTACTTGTTTGACACGGCTGGTCTTGATCCTTTGGAAAACAGGAGGCGATGGAATCCATCTGTTTTATTGCCAGCCTTGCAAGGGCTGACAGTGTCATTATTTCTTTCTGGACACATCGTGATGCAAATGTGCTGGCTAATAATGCAGGTTGTAGGGGAAGATCACTTTATCTAGACGCGAGAGAATAAACGGAAGAGCAAATGTACTGCACTATAAGAAAGAAATCCATAGAAAAACAGAAAATGTACTGGTAAGTTTCTGCAAGGGCATTATCTGTTAAGTTTAACCTTAAAAAACAACAAAATGCAATGCCTATGGTAAAACGCCAGTGAAAATTCATTACAGAAAATGTCTTCATATTTACACAGTACATTGTGCCTTATTTTTACAGACTTTTTTTGGGGTGTGATTTTCCTTGCATAATATGTTCATATGTTGCTGTCACAGAATGTGTTGTTAAATACAATGATGATGAGTTCCAAATAAACCTCGTTCAACTCTCGAGAGATTCACATGTGAGATTCATACAATACATTTATTTGGAGTCTGACAGAAGTGAGAATACATTTTTGCAAATGTCCCTAACCCATAAATCTAACCCTTTCCGCAGAATGGGTACCATCAAGCCATGACCAAATATAATTCAGTATAATGGGTTTAAAATATATTTCTTGTCGAGCCATTGAATTCGATTTTACTGGGGCAGTAAATGTAAGATGTACCATAAAATTTAAAGTCATTATTTAGCTCCCATTTTCCTGATATTTTTCTTTGAAAAGACATATGGAAAAGAGCTGCAATAAACTTTTCGGAATTTCTCTTTTGTGTTCCACAGGGGGGGGAAAAACGCCAATGCAGTTTTGGAAGGATGAGTCTTGGAATACTGACAGAATTTTCATTTTTGGGTGAACTGCTCCTTTAAAAAGAAAGGAATAGGTGTCAGGCTCAGGCATCCCTTTCTTAAACACTGATGTTTCAAATAATATTCTCTGCTAAAGTTTAAACACAGAATACCGATTTCACAGGAGGTTCCCAATTATATCTTGGTAAACACAATCATGGCTGCAAAAATATATGTAGAGTCCTGAAGTTTACTCAAAACCTTGAACCTACGTTTCTGGAGAGAACTAAATGAAAATGAGTCAGAGTAAACAAAACATGATTAAATTTCCCTCTGGTGTAAAAAGTCAATTGTGAGGAAATTCTTCCTCAGCCCTAAAAAATAAAGAAAACTCTAGTCTCTTGACTTAATAACCGGTAACAGAGAGCAACTCAAACAAAAGATCAGTCCAGAGTTCATTTGAATATTCCAATCCTCTCTATTAAAAACCCGGCGTGATCCATAAATCTTTTCTCTGATTTGAATTTTAGACGGGATATTTATGGATGCAAGCAGTTAAAACCTTTGCATGTTTGGTCTATTTAAGACGTTCTTTTGTGTCAGGACAGATCAACAGATCATCGGAGAGCAACGGTAAGCAGCCTAGCACAAACAGGGAATGTAATATCTGGCGTGTCTCAAATCCAAGGAACAGTTTAATTATTTTTGCACCGAAGAGCCGGGATGGGGAACATTGGGTAAATCAGCCTGACAACTGACGCACACAGTTTATTTAGGGTGGGTTTTTTGGAGCCAACCATTCAAACCAATGTGCAAGTTAACCAATGGTCCTTGGCTAAAACAATTAAACTCGTTAAGTGGTGGGGTTGTCGACGAGATCCCCTGTGTGCGCTGAAAGGTATCATCTCTCAGATGACTGGCTTTCAGTGGTTTGGATGTTTAACTGTGCAAACACTGAGCGTGTATGCATGTATCTCCCTCCCTCATGTCCTGTTTAACAGTTCATTTATCCATCAGATGTTCATGGCTAAACTTCTGTCACTAATAGCAAAACAAGTCTACATGAGCTGGGTTTTCAGAGATGTCTTGCTTTCAGCAGCGGTGTATTTCTTTTATCCCCTAATAACCTGAGAAATGATGGATATCTCGAAGGATTAGGTCGCCCTAAACCAAAATTCTGTCATTATTACTCACCTTCGTGTCGTTCCAATCCCACACGCTGTTATTTTGTTGCATTCCTCCTCTAGCTTAAACAGTAGCGACTAGAGCTAGAGCAATAAGGTCACAGTTTCAAATCCCAGGGAATTCACATTGACCACAGCTTCCAATCTCTTATTTACTTGTGATTCATTTTCTCCATGTATTTCCCATGCACTGTTTGAGAAAATAAGCTAAGATTAGTCGTAAACCCCCAACATAGCTGTCATTACACATTATATGTGGTAATTTTGTAGTTTATAATTCAGAAACAATGTATTTTTTTTATGGTTAAGGGTGATAGTTGCAGAATTGTGGTAAGTGGAGCAATTGTTATCTCAAGTGACATGTTTTTACACTCTCAAAACTCAACCATAGAGTCAATCGACAAACATAATTTTAGATAAAAAATAAATTAGTTTACACTTTATTTTAAGGTGTCGTTGTTACAGTGTTACAGTAATTATATATTTAAGTACTAAGTAATAGCAACTACATGTACTTACTATAGGGTTAGGGTAGGATTAAGATTTGGTTGAGGGATAGTTGCATGTAATTATGCCTAATTTACAGTTAATACTATGGTAAGTACATACAACATATGTAACAAGGCCACTGTAAAAAAGTGTTACCATAAATTCTAAACATTGCAAAACAATTAATTAAAAGTAACAACAAAAACAAAAACAGAAAAATAAATTAAGATTTTTTTTTTCACAAAAAAAGGCAAAATATGCTGCAGTGCACACTGGGACTTCTTACTAACTTAGTTAATCAGTAAATATTCACTACTGTAAAATTAACATAAATTACCACAACTAGTAATTCTTTATATATATATATATATATATATATATATATATATATATAGTGATATTGCAAAGACAAAACATGGAAGGTAGCAATTATGAGATGATTTTGCAATAAAGGGATGATTTTGTGATAACTCCATGAATAGAATCTACTTGTGTTGGATACTATAGTATCGTAAGTGATCTGGTATTAAACTGTAGCTTCAGTACCCTCAAGGCTTTGGTACTGATAAACAAATGATTTATCTGAAGTTTCCGCATCAAAAATCCACTACTTAATTATTCGGCGGGGCGGGAAGATTCATCTTGAGCTGAGTTATGGAGTGGCTCCTTTATGAGTGAAGTTGATGGAATATCAAGCGAAGAGTCTCGCCATAAATCCTCAATAACGCAAACGTTTGAAGAATCTCTCAAAATAAAAATGCAAATGTGATTAAGAAACGGTTACCGTGCGCTGATACGGCAGCTCATTTTCAAACCCCCGCTGCCTTGTACGCCCCTGGCACCGAGGAGCAGCAGCATATATATATAGCATCAGCCGCGCGATAACATCTGCCTTTACTATGCGTAGAAGAGAGGGCTTGCTGAAAATAAAAGTGTCCCGCATTTTTAATCTTAGACGAGTGCTTCGTCTAATGAGGGGGCATAAACTTTTAGAGGGGTTGCGATAGAGTGCAGCCTTGGAGATGCAAATGGAGGGCGTTTGAAAATGGCATCTGTACAATGTGGCGGCTTGTTAGCAAGCGAGAGCCAAACACTGAGGACAATCAAGACACCTCGTCACTTCCTTTTTATCTCTCGTCACTCGCCAGATGAAAAATCACTATGAATCCGCTACATCCCTCTACATTAGCATAACAAAGCCCCAGAGGGGAGAGAGAGAGAAAGAGAGAGAGCAAAGGACAGAAAGAGAGAGGGAGAGAGAAGACAGAAAACCTGTCTTCTTCAAATCTCCCAAAAGTCCCACCGACATGCTTGAAATGCACAAACTCTCTCTATTTGCTGCCTTGCTTTCTCTCAAACGCACACACGCAGTCACAGACGTGTAGAGAAAGTGCAGCTGTCTGCCAGGCACCTCGACATCTCCCATTGCAGCATCTCAGCAGTGCTACGCTGTCAGCACAATAGATTAGAAGCATTAAAGACAGTCGTTCTTGAAGAGCAAGAGAAAAAGAAAGTAAAACACAAAAAAGCTCTTTCCATTTCTCTTTCCCTCCCACCCCAACCCCGTTCTCATCTCTTGCAAAGACACTGGATGAAGAAACATTATGCATATGAAAATGTGCTGTGATTTATGTATACATGCCGTGCTGATTCCATTATGGGACAGTGTGGCTCTCTTCCAAAACCTAGTGAGCTGCCTTGCAGGCTACTGTCTACATAGGTACCTACCCTCTAAAATAGCATCCTAATTGGAAGAGAACCTCATAAGTTAGCGAGCACTCGTGTGTCGAAAATAGTGTTTCTCGTGAGATGCGTATGGGAGACATACAAATTGATTGCTAAGCTAATGTAATGCTACTCTATTAAGCATAAAATACACAACGTGCAAGTATTGGGTAAAACAGTCCATTTTAAATTAGATTTAGATATTTTAACAATATTTTTTAAGTTAGGTGTGGTGTTTGCATGTTCTCCCTGAGTTGTTGTGGGTTTCTTCCAAGTAGTCCAGTTTCTCCTACAATCCAAAAGCATGCAGAAATGCAGAATTTGTGACACTGAATTGCATGTAGGTGTCGGTGTGTGTAAGAGCTGTGAAGGTTAAACCTCACTCCCCTGATCTCAAGAGGCACACTATAGGCTGCAGTCTTTAGAGTCATTGTTAGAGCACCCGCCTCCCATGCTGGAAACACCGGTTCGAGTACAACTGGAGGGGTTACATTATACATTGTGGGACTCCCTTTTATGGGATACATGCAATGCAGCATCAGAATGTGTCCAAAGTTTCTTAGAAGGAAGTGCAATTACCTTTTGTAACAACTTGTGTCAGTGCTCATGAAATATTGTGTTAGGCACCGTTCCAAATACATCAGCTCAGGTCGTTGTCTTGCTGCAAGTCTACACAAGTCTACAGTTTGATAATATTCCGTTGTGTAGTCTGCACCAACACAGGCTTGGCAAAAGGTCACATCTAATTTGCATAGCTGCCACCATAGGGCTTTGTGAATACCTTTCGACAACCTAACATTCCAAATAAGACACCCTACAGTCTTGTGGACGTCATGGACCTGAACAAGCTAAAACCACAAGTCTAGACTAAGTGCATTCGGGACATAGCCCAAGACTCTTTTTGCTTCTTTCTTTCTTCTTTGAGCACTTGGCCACCCTGATGCAACCAGCCCTCATTATTACTCAAAGACATCTTAAAATTAAGGGGCAACCAGATGAAAAAGAGCAGTTTATATACAAGCCTTAACACATTGCATCCTCAGGGGATATGCTCCAGTCTGGCCAGGTTTAAACACGCATTATTACGTCTGTACATAACAGCGTGACCAGCCAACAAGACTCGTTTCACTCTCTAATTCCCATGCACACAGACTTACTGACATGTTTGGTTTGTTAATCACGTTATTGTGAAGATGAGGGACAGGTGGTTTAGGCAGGGAAAATGTAGTACCTCTCCTGCCTCACTTCTCCAGCCTGCAATGATTGAGGTCAGACAGCCGTTTCCTTTCTGGCCAGCTAATGTGATTGCATCTGAGCAATCCTCCTAAACCACATCCTGCTCTGATCTGCATAGTAATTGGCTGTGCTCTCCTTGGACGTGACCTTGGTGAGGTGCTCTGTCACTTTCCCCTACACCGCCAATCATGCAGAGACGCCTGGCGCTCTCTCCATCTCTCGTCCTCTCATTTTTGCTTGCATCTTCTTTTTGTTCTCAACAACCCCTCAACTACAACCTCCCCCAGCCCACCCTCCATCCCAGAATGCACCTCAGTTTCCAGACCATCAAGCAAACAGATAGGCCCTGGGCAGCAAGACAAATTCCTCAAATCTTTAACTGGAACTGTAGGCCAGTAGAACTGTTGCAACTTTGCAATCTCTTTTTAAACGAGTAGTGATACTATCGATCTCAAATATCGCCACTGAATGAATAATATTTACATTTACATATATTTTGAAAATGAGAACAAATGCATCAACACCAAGTATGATCCTTTTGGACACGTGCTATAGCAGGTAGTGTATGTGCTAATGCAATGTAGCCAAGTTCAAATCCCATTTGGGTCCTGTCTAAATTCTGGTCCTTTCTATTAAAAAGCCAAAAATGATAATGAAAAATTGTCATATTTTGTTATGCTATAAATGGATAAACTGGTGTAAAACCTTCCTTTTTCTTCAATTTTAAATGTGCAATTGACATTCGGAGATGTGGTGCAGTGGTAGTGAATGTACTGGTTCTAGTCTGGCCTGCAACAGTCTCTCTACTTTCTTCAAAGATGTAAAAATGTTCATAAAACAAATATAACGCAGATATGACTGACAGTTCTCTTGCATTCTACAATCTACAGCAGAAGGCTGGTCAGTTCTCCCACAGCATAATTCCTCCGACTAACTTTTCTCATGTTCTCCTAGAAATAGTTGTTTTTCATGATGAATCTTGGGAGATACGGCAGTCATATTTATGTTTTATGAATGTGAGCCTCTAGAATGTCTTCCAATACAGACACCACCTCCCCTCCATCCCTCCCCAAGTCACACATTTGAAACAAAGACACCCAGATTCATCCGTCCCCAGATGTCACTGACGAGGTATGTGGCGGCTTTTTTTTTCTTCTTCTTCTTCTTTCTGATTTGATGTGCATTTCAAACGGAGAACTTCACAATGCCAATGCTGATTTGCAATGGAGATTCTGCTTTTTTCCCCATTATTCTCTCCTTTGGAAGCAAAACAGACTGTCAAGTGAGTGACAAGTTTGTTTTCCTGTAAAGATTCCTACAAACTCTCAGCCCCGTTATGTTTTGTTCCTTCCGTCAGTTTGACCTAGTTGTAGTCGAATGCAGAGCCTTTATTCCTCTTTCTCCTTCTTACGCCTTGTTGGGTCCCCAGTGCTTACTTCTATTGTTTATCAGAATTTAGATGACTGCCAAACAAACAAACAAATGACTCTGAACCAGCGAAAGTGATGAGGAATACATTAAATCAATATCCAAAAGATTTCCGGCAACTAAGCCAACAACAACAACTAATTTTTTGTCTTTGGTCTATCCTCCTTTTGTGTTTTTAGTTTTAATTGTGTACAAACAATATCTAATTTTATTGTAAACATTATGCATGAATGTGTTTATTAGGTCCCTGAGAAAGTTGCAGCTGCCAGGGGACGCGCACGCCCCACACGCCCAGCGGATTTAGCTGGAATGTTCTCAACCATATTCAAAATGGAGGAACGCTTTGTTATGGGAGCAAACTGCATCCCCTGGGCTGTCTCTCAGCATAAGCCAAAGGCTGTGATGACTTTTCTCACACCAAAGCAGCACCCCCCCCCCCCCCCCCCCCTCCTGTTCTTTATCTCTCTCGCTCTCTCTCTCTTCCTCCGTCTATCGCTCACACTCAGAGCAATGGTGGCATAATTGTGCCACAGGGCTTTAGGCGCTGACATATTTGTCACCTGGAGATGTGCCACTGCATTCTCAAAACAAGGCCCTCCTTCCTGTTTGGGTTCTCAAAGATAGAGTCTTCGTCTTGACTCTCTCGCTCGCTTTCCCTTTCTCGTTTGTCAGAGCTCTGAGGAAAGTTTTCCTCCAACTACTTCCTCACAAGCACGGCAAGTGTCAGAAGAAGACCTGTTCCTCAGAGACCCAGCAGGGTGTTAGTTACGTTTAAAGTGTCTACATCTGTTATTGCATCACTGTCTTGAAAAATTTGTTGTTACATACGTTGTGCATTGATTGAAAAGATTAAAATATCTGCCAAATACCTCCCTTTTAATGTAGATGAATGGAATTCCACTGAAATAGATTGAATGATTTGCCTTTAAATTAAATTCTAATAGAATGCAATTTATATCTATATAGTATTTTTATGATAAATTATATTATTTGCAGAAAAATCCAAGTGAAAGGTTGAAATTAAATGAGAAATTAATAAGAATTTCTTTGTTTGTTTGTGTGTGTGTGTGTGTGTGTGTGTGTGTGTGTGTGTGTGTGTGTGTGTGTGTGTGTGTGTGTGTGTGTGTGTGTGTGTGTGTGTGTGTGTGTGTGTGTGTGTGTGTGTGCACGCACCCTTTTTCTTTAACAGCAGCAGCACTCAATCTGACATGAACTCCACAAGTTCAAAACCTGATGATCTGTGTTATTCAGACTGATTTGAAATGTGCTAAAGTGGAAGCACGTAAATATGAAGCTGTGAACACAAATTAATGTATCATAATTCTTTGTATTTTTGTTTACTTTTATCCTCCCCAAATCCTAAAAGTTTAAGTCTAATTTAGTTTTTGAATCCCAGATTTTATCATTTTGTCTGAGACTTTTGGACCCCAAGTATATTGCAACCATGTCTGATTTGTTACTGGTGCGGTTATTTGTAGCTCGGCGCAGACCGAACGGTTCAATACATCAGAAAGTGGGTGGCGTTTCAAATTGTCAAACTGGAAACTCTTCAGGATTCTACCCACATATCAGCCCACAAAATCCCATTTGTTCAATGTTGGATAGGAAATAATGTTGGCCAGGTTTGTCTAATTTTAATTACTTTTTCATTTGTCTCTCATTTACTTTTTCCTCATTACTGTTTTTCTCAATTTCAGTCACTCACAACAAATATTTAAATTGTACTTCAACAAGCTACATGAATCTAACTAACTAACTAAGCCATGGACTTTTTCACATACTGATTTCCACAACAAGTAATCATAATTCGAGCAAAGATTTTCATATTTTCAGGTAACACTTTATTTCGATGGTCCATTTTAGAGACTCTACTAACTATATGTAACTTTGCAACTAAATGTCAACTAACTCTCAGTAGAGTATTAATAGACTGTTGGGTTATGGTTAGGTGTTAGGTTTTGTGTTAGTAGAATAAGTTGACATGTAGTTGCAAAGTTACTTAGAGTCAGAATGTCTAAAGTGGACCATCGAAATAAAGTGTTTGTCTATTTTCATTTCATTTGTCCCCTTTTTAAAAGAAAATATCTACATTTATATCACTATACTTTGGGGAGACGGTTAATAGAACAGTTGTTTAAAGCCATGGCATTCACACTCACCATCATGCTGTTGTACTGAAAACTGTCTTTACTACTGTCTAGAAAAGTGTCTTTACAACTTCACGGACAACCATAATCATCTGCCGCACATTACAGCATCAATTATAATCAAATACACCAGTAAACATGGAGCTAAATGATTCACTATAAGCCGATTTCTGGATGCACAGGAACACCTGGAGGTTCAGGTTCATCAGGAATCACTTCTTTCGAACTGATGATCTTCAGTGGCCTGTTGAATTTCTGTCACTGAATAATGACAAAACTGACCGCTCTTTATTTTCCATCTACAATAGCGGCACCCTCCAGATTTGCCTTGCGGTAAGATAGAGAACTCAGTGGAGAAGCTTTAAGCTGTTCTGTCTGGTGACCTAATTGTATCCAGTTTTATCCTCCTGTTTGTGCTGTGTGCGATCACTTCACATGGCTTCATTTCTTCATTCAAATTATTCATCAGGCAAGCATTTGGGTTTATTTCTTTCCAGCTCTTTTGCTTTTTGATACCTTTGGTGTGCTCTGGTGGGATTTCAGCAGAAGAAAAAAGTGGTTCTTTTTTTTCCCCTCCTGCGGTACGTTATTGTTGAAACACCTTAAGTCCCAGGTGTGAGGGGGTGCGAGCAGGACTGACAGACACGCCTGGCCTATTTAAATGCTTCAAAGGAGGCGAGCATGGAGCATCTGTGCGCTATAACCCTCAGGATCATCATACATGTGATTCCTTTTCTCTTTCTTTCTTTATGAAAGTTTTAGTTGTTACTGAATTGAGTAAATTAAGGCAAGTCCTTTCGAGACACCCTGGAAACTTTTTTGTTAAGCAATTAGTTTAATGACTGTTGTCATGCAGGTGTTTAGAAAAGTAAACATGAGGGAAAGCAGAGATGATTGTATTTTGCTTATTTATTCAGAAATGTTTAGCTTTAATATCTGAAATTTTGCCTCAAACATCTTTAACATTTGAAGTCAGTCTGATAATTAAATTTAATCAAACACAATTCAAGTAGAAAGTATACAAAGACTGATGTTATGTTCATAACATTTGAATGCGATAAATGTAGAAGTATCATTTGAATATTTATAGTTTATGTGTATACATCACTTATTAGGGTTTGAAGCTTAAACTTGAATAGATAAATAATAGATAAAGATAACTTCATAATTATTAATAATCTTGGTCACACTTTATTTTAAGATGTCCGTGTTACAGTGTAATTATGCATTTAAGAACTGAGTAATAATAATTAACTACATGTACTTACGGTATAGGGTTAGGATTAGGAATAGGGTTTAGTTTAGGGTTAGTTGCATGTAATTATACATCATTTATAGTTATTACATGTATGACACTGTAAAATAAAGTATAACCTTAAACTTTAATAATTTAATGACAAATTTAATGTTTATTAAATAAACACAGCGAGTCAGACAAAAAAGTTGCAATGAAAAGTACATGTTTTACTAAACTCAAAGAAACACTTTTTAATAGATAAAAAATGTCAGTGAAATACAATAGTACACTTTTGGTAACATTTTATTTTACAATGTCCTAGTTACACGTTACATGTACTATGTTATTAACAATAAATTATGCATAATTACATGCAACTAACCCTATACCAATCCTAACTGTATAGTAAGTACATGTAGTTAATTAATATTACTCAGTAATTAAGTGTATAATTACATTGTAACAATGGCAGCTTAAAATATGTGCCATTGTTACGGTGTAATTATGCATTTAAGTACTGATTATTAATAATTAACTACATGTACTTACTATAGGGTTAGGGTTAGTTGCATGCCATTATGCATAATGTATAGATATTACTACAGTAACTAAATGTAATGTGCAACAAGGACACTGCAAAATAAAGTGTTACCATAAACTCTAATAATTTAATGACATAAACAGACTATAAATAAACACAGCAAGCCAGATGAAAAGGTTGCTATGAAAAGTACATATTTTACAAACTCAAAGAAACACTTTTTAATAGATAAAAACGTCAGTGAAATACAATAGTACACTTTTTGTAACACTTTATTTTACAGTGTCCTTGTTACACGTTACATGTAGTTACTATATTAATAACTATAAATTATGCATAATTACGTGCAATTAACCCTAAACCAAACCTAATCCTAACCCTATATTAAGTACATGTAGTTAATTCATATTACTCTATACTTAAGTGTATAATTACATTGTAACAACGACAGCTTAAAATAAAGGGTTACACTTTGTGTCATTGTTACAATGTAATTATATACTTAAGTACAGAGTAATATTAATTAATTACATGTACTTAATATATAATTAGGGTTATGATTGTGAATGTAATGTTATTACTAAAGTAAGTGCATGTAACATGTAACAGGAACAATGTAAAATAAAGTGTTACCAAATAAAGTGTAACCACACTTTTATAAAAGACAGCTGTTACATCCATATAACCTGGATACAGGTATAACAATGCTGATGTTTTGTAATACTGACACCAAACATATGTTTTCAAAGAGATAACTTTTTTGTGTGTGTGTGTGTGTGTTTTTTATATATACAAATCTTACAATAAAGGCAATAATTGAGTAAGGAAGGTGTGTTTAATTCACTTGAGCAAAACAAGTTTTTGTTGTCGGTCCTTTAAAAACTGTTATTTTGGGGTAGGAGTGAATTATGCTTGCAATTTATTGAAAATAAGTTACTGGTTTATTGAGCATTACATTTATCTGCCTGCAAACCTGATGGCAAGAATTATCACTGTTTTTATTCGATCATAAGTATAAAATAATCATAGAGCAGGTACATATATGCACATATGTAAAATGTCACAGACATAAAACAGTCACACGCGGTCATAAGTAAAGGTGTGAGAATAATGTGACGTACTCCGCAGCATGTTTGGTTATTAGTATGCAGCCTGTTCACTGGCACACTGGCTCGGGGTTGGGCTTGGCACTGCGACCCCGCAGGGGGTTCTGGGAGAGCGAAGCCCACAGCGAGGCGGGTGACAACAGCTGTTGTGTTGCAGGGGACGCGAGTAGCACTGCTCATCAAATCCTGTCACTCACATTTTACCCTAATTAACGAGCATCTGCTTTCCTGCTTCATTTACACGCTTCTCCACGACCCCTGACCCCGGCAAAGGCAACGGCCGCAAACAGCACTCTGCGTCAAGAGAGAGATAAAAACAACTTTACATCAAACTCCTGGCAAGGGACACAAAAGCACAGGCTCCAATGGGAATTTGTTTTTATGGAGTTATTGCATAGGTGTGACAGATTATTACTTAGATGTATCGGTCTTCATTTCTGTGATGTAAGCGTCTTTTATTATGATGGTTGTATTGTAAAGGGTGAGTTTTAGAAAGGTATTGTTTTGAGGTGATGCCTAAATCACAGATATCTTTAAAATGAATGTAAAAGGAATTTAATTCCATCTGAATTTTCACATCAGCTTTACATACTTTCGCAAAGCTCACACAAATTAATTGCGTTCCTCTGTATATTTATTAATAATTTGCACATGCTCTTGGATATTTCTACCGCAATGTAATTAATAAGCAATACCTCTGATGTATTAGGACTGACATAACCAAGACATAAATGTCATGTTTAAAACAAAAGCAAAGGTGGCGTTTGAGTTTTATTTTATTTGA